>NW_027528209.1:2699931-2791187 GCF_008692635.1 Crocuta crocuta
CTCTATGAATTGATCTATCCTGGACTTTTCATATAAATGGACTCATACAGTAAAGGGCCTTTATATCTGTAATCTTTCAGTTAGCACCATGTCTCTAAGGTTCACCCATGTGGTAGCATATTGGCACTTCAAATAATTTTTTTAATGCCAAATAATATTCCGTTGTAGAGATGACCACATTTTATTCATCCATGCCTCAGTTGATGGACATGTGGGCTGCTTCCATTTTTCCCCCTATAATAATAAATGCTGCTATGAAGCTTAATGTATAAGATTTTATATAAACATCTCATTTCAATTCCAAAAGTCACATTGTTGGGTCGTATAGTAACTATTTTTAGATTTTTCAGCAACTGCCAGCTTTTGTGAAGTGGCTACACCATTTTAAATTCCCACCAGCAGTGGATGAGTTCTAATTTTTCCACATCTCACCAAAATGTTTATTATTGTCCTTTTGATTAGAGCCATCATAAAGGGTGTGAAGTGGTAACTCCCTGAGGTGGTGGTTGTTTTTTTCTTAACCCTTGAGGTTTTGATTTAGACTTCCTTGATGGCTATGCATCTCAGTCTCTCTTGCAGAAAACATTCTGGGGATGCTCACTATAAGCCACTGCCTGTTGGGAATATCCCGCCCTGATTCTTCGGTACTTCCTAGAGGACTGACAGCCAATATAGGCTTCACCAGGGTAAAATGGCTGCCTAAGAATGTGCTCTTACCACCCAGACCTTTGTGACGATTTGTACCACATCTCTGTGCACTGGGAAAGGATATGAGAAGTACATCAGGAATAACTCAAAGGAAGGACATTAGAGAATTATTAGACATCATGTTAATTAACAATATACTGAGGGAGCATCTCAGAAGCTGAGCCAAGAGGGCAAGTTGAAATCAGATTTTTAATTCACTATTTATAACCAAGCTTTAATACCCTATCGCTAGGGATATCTGTCATGTCATATATTTATGGGTCACTTATACAGAAGCAGAACACAGAAATTTAAAATGGCATCCAAAGAGCAGGTTATGAACCCTGATTGTAACTTCAGATTCCAAAGATTTTAAGCAAGATACTAACTTCCGGCTAAATTATTCCACATTCTATATAGTGGAAAAAATAATTTCCCCAAGGGGTTATTTTGAGATTTAATTAAGATAAAGTTGTTGAGCCTACTTTATAAACTGTAAAACGCTATGTGGATTATTATTAGCTAATAATTATTGACAGTCAGCATAGTTCGCATTTACTGAAAATTTATTTGGTGATAGGGCTGTCCTTCAAAAGCACCAAATATGATGTTTTACTGGGATTTAGAAAAGAGAGCCCCACCTTCACGTGACATTTTTTTCCCTTCAGTATATTATCACACCATCTGTATAACCGTCAGGGACCAGCAACTTTGGGTGAAATCCTGAAGCAAAACCCTCACACATAACCCACCAGGTCACCACCACTCATAGCTCTCCTACTTGGTGACCCCAGTCATGCAGATGGGAGAGGAGAGGTATAGGGCCTCTGAATGCAGCAGGGTGCTGAAAGAAACAGCCTCAGGGAAAACTCTAAGTGGGATGGGGGCATGACCTCACAAACATCTGCATGCCAAGAGAGCGGTGTGCGCCCTCGAAGTGTGAGTATGTCCGTGAATCTATCACCTGGGTTTTCAAAGGTGGCTGCCTTCAGCTGGTGGGTCAACAGGACTGAAAGACCTGAGATGGCCTCCTTCATGTGCTTGGCAGCTTGGCAGCCTGTCGGCTCAGGCAGATTATTTTTCCTTTGTATGACTTTGTACCCTTCTGTAAGCTCAATCAGTTTCCTTTCATGAGGGAATCAGGGCTGCACTCCAAGAAGGCAAGGACATAAACTACAAGGTCTCTGGAAGCCCATATTCCAGAACTCAGACATCACTCCTGCCACACTCAAAGTCAAAGCCACGTCACAAGGCCAGCCCATAGGCAATGCGGTAAAGGAACAGGATCTACCTCTTGATGTTGGAGAATGTCATATTTCTTCACTTTTTTAGCCCTATGGAGGTATAATTGACTAATAAAACTGTAACACATTTATGGGGCACCTGGGTGGCTCAGTCGGTTAAGCATCTGACTTCAGCTCAGGTTATGATCCTACAGTTCATGAGTTCAAGCCCCACGTCGGGCTCTCTGCTGACAGCCCAGAGCCTGGAGCCTGCTTCAGATTCTCTCTCGCACTCTGTCTCCCTCTCTCTCAAAAATAAATAAATATTTTTTAAAAACTGTAATACATTTAAAGCATACAGGATGATGATATATGTGTATGCCACTGAAGGATTCCCACTATCAAGTTAATCAACACATTCATCTCATGCACTTTGTGTAAGAGAGAGAACTCAAGTTCTACTCTCTTAGCACATTTCACTTGCACAACAACAAAGTCTCACCAGCTACAACCACCATGTTATATACATTAGATCCTCAGACCTTGTAACTGAAAGTTTGTACCCTTTTGCCAGACTCTCCCTATCTGTCCCACTCCTGAGTTCCTAACAACCACATTTTATTCTGTGTCTAGAAGTTGATCTTTTTTTTTTTTGAGATTGCACATTATTATAAGTGACCCTATACAATCCGTGTTTTTCTCTGTCTAGATCATTCCAGTTAACATAATGTCCTCTAGGTTCATTCATGTTGTCACAAATGGCAGGGTTTCCTTCTTTTGAAGTCCAAGTAATATCCATTGTATGTATGCATGTGTATGTGTGTGTGTACACACACACACACACACACACACACACACACACTCCACTGCTTCTGTACCCATTCATTTGTTCACGGACACTTAGATTGCTTCCATACCTTGGCTGTTGTGAATACTGTTGAAATGAATATGGGAATACAGAGATCTCTTCAAGACACTAACTTTGTGTCCTTTCTATATATAGTCAAAAAATGGAATTGTTAGATATGATAGTTCTAGTTTCAATTTTTTGAGGAAACTCCATATTGTTTTTCATCGTGGCTCCTCCAGTTTACACTCCCACCAACAGTGCACAGGGTTCCCCTCCCCCTCCCCTCACTGCCCTTTTTTTACATTTATTTTTTTAGCATTTGCGACATCTTCTCTTTCCAATAATAAACATCCTAACAGGAGTTCATTAACATCTCATTGTGATTTTACTGTGCATTTCTCTAACGATTCATGATGTTTTCAGGGCTGATCCAGGTTACTGTTTTTATGTAAATACTGTACTATTTTGATTACTACAGCTTTGCAATGTAGTTTAAAATCAGGGTGAATTATGCCTCCAGCTCCATTCTTCTATTTCAAAATTGCTTTGGCTATTCAAGGTCTCTTTGGTCCCATTCAAATTTTAGGATTGTTTCCTGATCTTGTAAAAGGGATCATTTGCTTGCTTCATTTCTCTTTTCAATAGTTTGCACTTAGGGCACCAAAATGTAACTGATTTTTGCCAGGAGCTTATGTCAATGCCATAAAGTCAATTATTACTTTATCCCTTTTTTAAGAGAAGGAAATTGAGACCTAAGCTTGTGTGACACATCCAGGTTTGAAGCTGGGCATGGCTGATACCTATTACTGACCTGGAGAAAGGTGATCTTGCTTGCTGTGACCAGAGCTCTTATGGAAATTCTCTCTCCACCTCTCAGTCTGTCAGGACTCAAAGAAATGGTTTTCTTTAAATATTTTTATCCAAGAGGTCCATCTTTCCCTTTGGAAAACTTTAATCCCCTTTCCTTGATCTTCAATTTTGCCCTTCTCTTTTTAAAAAAATATTTCTTAAGCTTATTTATTTTGAGGAGAGAGAGCAAGCAGGTGAGGGACAGAAACAAAGAGAGAGGATTCCAAGCAAGCTCGGCGCAGTTGGCTCAGAGCCCGATGCAGGGCTTGAACCCACAAACCGTGGTAACATGACCTGAGATGAAATCAAGAGTCCCATGTCCAACTGACTGAGCCACGCAGGCGCCCCCAATTTTGCTCTTCACTTAATGACCATTGCCCTGTTACAGAAATGAGTTCTAAGCCAGGCCAAATTCAGTCCCAGAATCATGATGTAAACTTAGGAGAAAACATTAATTTTTCCTACTTCAAGAGTTGATGCAACTATTTTTGGCTATGGAGATGATACAGAAGTTCTATATGCTGGGTAATAATTTAGCCTTAGTTTTAATTTTCAAAGCTTTCACCTGATTTTCAGACACATTTTGGTCACCTCAATAGAAATATTTATCCAAAGTTATCTTTTAAATGGGAGGACATCATCTCTTAATGGGTAATAGACAGAGCATATCACCCTGATATGGAAAGGTAGAGTGAAGAGTAGATAGAGACTGTAAGATTATGAGTTCTGCAAATGACCAGCCATTTGATCTTGGCTATGCCATTTCACCAGGTTAGGTCCCCATTTTGTCATCATTTAAATACGAGTATTAAGCTGGATGCTCTTACAGCTTTCTCAGCTCTGACATTATTTGAATCTAGTGCCAGAGCATAATTTCATGATATACTTTGCACATTCTGACTCCAAAACACATTCACATCATGTTAAATTGGACTGACTCATGTTCACCCATGTAAACAGTTGTGGCTACTGCCAAAATTTTGCTAACAAACAGAAAACAGAAGTGGAGCACTTCAAATTCTTTTTTCCTTTCATGCTCTGAGCATTTTCAATGTGTTGAGAAACTGCAAGGTGTTCCTATATGCTGTTCTTTATTGGACTCATTAGATCACACCAAAAATATTTCTGAGAGCCTCTTTCATACCTTTTCTGGGACATCATCCTAAGTTGAGGAAACACATTTGAACAAGTTATCTTGATTTAAAAAACAAAAAACAACAAACACATCTGTGTCAGGGAATAAAGCAAATGCACAAACTAGATGTTAATCTTTTTGTATGATAAACCAAAGTATGTTGATAAGTCCCTGCCAAAAAGTTGCAATGTATTATAAATGAACATAACTTTTGTTGGACAGCATGTTCACTGAGCTGGAGAACATCGCCTGAAGGCATTTATAACTACATAGAGATACCATAGGATATAGAGTTCTCTGGGGGGGAAAAAAAACAACAACAGCATGACTGAAACTGTGAAATGTTTTGGAAAGCAGGAACTTCAAATATCATCTTCCCAGAAGATGTGATTGCTCTCATGTGTTCTGATTTCACAGCAAACATGGATCCAATTGACATTTGGGGAGGAAGTCTCTCAAACAAACCGCTTGTGGCATCCTTGGAAGTATGTCTAGATGATTATACCTCAAGGGAATGCCTGGTATTGTCCTAAACTGTGGATTGTATCCAATGCGCAGTCTGATTAAAAGAAACCTTGAGCAAGGACAGAAGCTCAGACCAGAAGTTACATCGCTTGCTGGCACTCGGATCAGAAACTACTTGACCTTTCCAAGGAATCCTGACACCGAGCAGCTTGACCTAATGCACATTGGGCTAAAGCAGCCCTGGTCTGGTTCTCGAATGCCCTTCAGGGTTCATCTAATGTGGGGCTGCCATCTTCTTCGCAACCAACTTGGTATTTGAGATCAGCTTAGAAGGCCAAGAAACACTAGAATAAATCATGTCTTCCATGTCCTAACCTATCTCCATTCAAAAGCCACAACAGCTTGTCTTAGAATGGGAAGAGAAGGATGAACATGTATTTCTCACTAGAATTTTTGCCTGCCCGCAGCAGCATCAGAGGCCATTCTGGACACATGCTTTTTCTACTATTTACCAGGCTTTTACTTCAAATGCATTTATCTTTCCCCATACCTGTCCCTCTTACTGCCAGCTCAGGCACCATCATCCTTCTTTACCTGAATATACTAATATGGGTACCTGTGGGGATCTGTGGAAGAATAAGCTTTCCATCACCACATGAGCAACATAGGCAAACCCAGTTCAAAGAAGGGAAAGAACTCAGACTGGGATAGGAGAAGAAGAGCAAGAAGCCACCAGCTCTTGCCTCAGTGAACTAACCTGTCACCCTTCCCTGCCTACATTCCCTGTCCTTATTTTTGCTGCCCTCACATTCCCTGACTTGATTTTCATTCACCCAAAGGTACTCTCCCATCTGAAGGAGTGGTTAAATGTACTAGTTGAAACACAGCATCCCAGTACTTTCCTGTGAGTCTTTAAGAAAGATCATCCAGGTGGCACATAGTGACTAGCACCCTGGAACAGAGAGGGAGAGGGCCCTCCTTTACCCCCCAGAACAAGTGCTCGTACAGCAGGAGAAAGGACGAATCCAGGCACCAGGTAGGACTGAGACCAGAAATCCTCTGCATACACCAGATTCACAGCCAGACCTCGAGGGATTCGGGGGGACGGAAAAATTCCCTCTTTGACCTGTACATGCAAAGAATAAGCTATGGCCAGGTCATCAGCTCGGCACGCACTTTAAATGAAGGATAATGAACAGTGCATTTCTTCAGGGAAAGGCCCCCTGATTTGCAGAGCATACCCAGACAAGCTCTAACTTCAGCCAGAGGACAAGGAGGCCAGGTGCAGGCAACTTAGAGCATCTAGATTTCAACAGCATTAGAGTGGGCAGTAATACCGACATCCCCAAACAGGACTCTTCTGTCGGCTAAGTCACATCTCAGGTTTCCTCTTCTCTGCCGGAGGCTATGGTAATCACAATTCACTCTTCTGTCTGAGTGATCATTACTGTTCTTGGAAGGTTGTCAGGTACAACCCCAGGAAGAAAAAAAAAAAAAGGATCCTTCCCCAACTACAGGGAACAGGGTCTCAGAGTCACTGACTTTGAAGGTGTAAATTTTATGTCCCACACTGGGGAAGTAAGCAGTGCTGACTTTTCACTGTGGATTTTGAGATGGTCCAGTATCCATTCATTTTCTAACAGGACTCGGATTTCTTCTGGGAAATGACTTCTCCACTGGACATTGTCTGCTGGGCCAATAACCAGGCGCCAAGCCCTTCCCTGGCCAAGGGATCAGACCATGATACAGACTACATCAAATTGATGTCCTTTTCCCAGTATTTAAACTGGAGCATAAGGTCAAAGGTCCTGGAAACAACTAAATCCCCCCTCTCTCCCCAAGGACCGTTCCCGCAGGGACTTCTACAGCCTCCTGCTTCTTTACCTCTAGGCCGGCCCTATTTCCTGCCATATCCCAGCATGGTCTTCTAGGCTTCTAGTAATTCCATGAGCCTCTGATACCCTTCCGAGAAATTCCTTCTAACTTTATTCAGCCAAGAGTCATTTCTCAGTCTTGGAGCCAAGGACACATAACTAGTATACACCAACATTGATACAAGGGTCACAGTACACAACCCACTGGTTCGTTTAGCACCCCTCCTTCCTTCCACAACACTGTGGCGCAGTTAGAGAAGATACTATTGATTCTCACTCAGCACAAGAACACTAAGACACAAAGGGCTTCAGCAACTAGCCAGTGCTCTCACAGCAAGGCAGTGTCCCCATGCCCAAGACTTTTGGCCTCACACCCAGTGCCATTCACGCTGCACAGGAGTCAGGTCTAAGTTCCTCATCTGTTCCCCATACAGCAGCAAAAGGAAAACAGGTTTAATCGGAAATATACACATTCCTTTAGTAGCATTCATGGGACCAGTGTCATGGGCCTCGTCATCAATTTCCCTCTCAATGCACAAGGATCTAGTTGCAAAAACATCCTTCAACATGTGCTGCAATGGGAGTGGAGCCAGACCACAACAGTCTGACTTCTTTACCTTTGACAAGATTGAAAATTATGACAAACTGGCTCTAATGTCACCTATAACTGTTGCCTTTTAGGAGAGAGGTACCAAAGTCTATCAACACAGTGTAGAGTAAAATATTTCCCTGGAAACCAAAACAAACTTGCCTATTTCCCAAAAGGGTACTGGCACCCATCAGGAAGGGTCTGAAAATGAGCCATAAGGTAGCAAGAGCTATTCGTCTAACTGTAGAGAATTCCAGACTTTTTCCTTGAGCCACAGGACTAAATTTAAAGTATCATGGAGGGGCACCTGGGTGGCTCAGCTGATTAAGCATCCAACACTTGATTTCGGCTCAGGTCACGATCTCGCGGTTCGTGAGTTCAAGCCCCACATCAGGCTCTGTGCTAACAGTTTGGAGTCTGCTTGTGATTCTCTCTCTCTCTCTCTCTCTCTCTCTCTCTCCACCCCTCTCCAATTCTCTCTCTCTTTAAAAAAATGGAAAAAAAATAAAGTATCATTGAAACTTTGCTGATCACTACAAAGTGTGTCTAAAGCCAGTAATATTCTTCTGCAATATAAAAATCATTGTATTATTTGCATGAAGTCACATTTCAGATCCTTGCCAATGCTGGCATAGAGGTCAGTAGTTCAGTCTAGTGTTACGGCACTGAGAAATTACCCCAAAGCAGTAGGCTCAGGCCCCTCCATCCAACACCATAACTAGAATGTGAACTCAGAGCTTCTATGCCCAACATCACTATTAGGCTCCTGTCTTGGAAAAAGTGTTTCTCAGAGAAAAGAAAAAACTCAGTCCCTGCGATCACCTGCTTTACAATCCTGTAATATTTCCCAACTGAGAAGACAGAACCCTTCAAAAGAATCCTTGCAGTGTAAGCACTAAGGAAACAAACATGACAGGTACAAGTTCACGTACATGTTACCTTCATGCAGCCTTTAAATTTTGTTATTGATATTAAAAGTCTCTGCTGGTCACCATCTGCTCCCTGTCAATATCTATTTTAGACCCTTTTATTTTAAAAGACAATATCATCTAGGTAAAATATATTTTAGAAATTATAACCATGTCATGATCTTATACGAAAAATCCGGAGACAAATTTTTTCTTCAAAGTCCCCAAGTGTGAAAATCAGGTATTCTTTAACAGCAGGGTTAATGTGAGAGAAAGAAAAAAAAAAAAAAAAAAAAAACTATTTCCTCTTAGTATGTATATATGCACAAAGTAGGGCACTTAACCGTGCTGGTATCTCTCACGCTTGAGTTTATACTAACCGATTCCACATTTGTTCTACTGATTTGATTTCATTTGCTACTTAATTTTTCCAAAACCTACTTATTGAACCAAAACTAAAATCTTTATGGCCCTAAAATAGAAGTCAAAGTCTAAAACTGACCAGTAAGCAAAAAAAACCACATGAAGTAAAGCAGTAAAGAATAAAAGAATTTACGTAGCTGTCAATAATCACATAATTATGATATGCCGCTAAGAACATCTCCAAACAACTAGGGGAAGGGGTTCATGAAATATGTTTTCATTTCCAGATAAAAGGCAGATGTAAAAGAGGCATCAGTTCCTTGAGTGAGAGTCAAATAGCACTATGGTCAACGTGAGGGCTGTGAGGCAAATTCCAGTACCTCTCCCAGCTCTGCCTTCCTTTACTGACTGTTTTTCTTCCAGCTTGGTGATCTCATAGTCATTTTATTCTTTTATTTATTTTTTTTAATATATTGCTCCCTGTTGCAGGTCAAGCCCATGGCGAATATAATTCTGTAACCAACAACTACCCTCAGTGTATAAATAAACCATGGCCCAGAGCAAATCACATGTTTAGGAAAATCAAGAAATAATTCGTAAGGTATGATTTTGGAAAAGGAGGGACAGGAGTGATACATAGATCATTTGTATTTACCTGGAGAAAAAAAATTCTTCTGCAATTAAAACATTAGATTACTGGGGTGCCTGGGTGGCTCAGTCGGTTAAGTGTCTGACTTCAGCTCAGGTCATGATCTCTCAGTTCGTGGGTTCAAGCCTTGCATGGGGCTCTATGCTGACAGCTCAGAGCCTGGAGCCTGCTTTGGATTCTGTGTGTGTGTGTCCCTCTCTGCCCCTCCCCTGCTCAAGCTCTGTCTCTCTTTGTCTCTCTACAATAAATAAATGTTAAAAAAAAATTAAAACATTAGATGACTACAAAGAATAGAAATTCTTTTGCAGCCTTTCTATTCTGTCTGTACTGCATTAAAAAAAAGAAAACCTTTACATGTAATTATTTATCTAGTACATAAATGTCTTTGGAGTCTAAGTGAAGCCTACTTGATGCTGTGGGGAAGGGAGGGGAAGAGTTAGTTTCCACAATGTGCTTGCTTTCTTTGACCTTTTCCACAGCTGTCTGTTGTCTACACATCTGACAGACTCTGTCTAAGACGCTCAGGTAAATCAAATTTCCTTTTTCCTCTCCCCAGGTTAATGACATTTGCTATGAAGGCCAGCTGATTACTACGGAATTTGGAACCGGAGACAAGGAGCCAGAAGGCTATATCTCGAGACTAATATCCTACATTTATCTGATGAGAGTCCTGTCAAAGTTCCCACGTTATTCATCTACACAAACAACATCGCTACCCACCTGGCATTTCCCCAGAGAGGGGGGACCTCTGATACTCATTGTCTAGTTTCTATGGAGAACAAATTCATGTCCCATTTTGAGTCGCCTTGAGATGTTAAATACTTTACGTATTCCAAAAGGCACATGGCTAAAAACAAAATTTCGGATCATTTGGTTTTTGTTACTTCTCTAAATATTCTTTTTCTCTGCTTCATCAACCCCTCAGTTATTTATCAGGCTTGCCTCCAAATACATTTTGACAGGCTTCCAAATCCAAATACCCTCAAAGGATGAAAAATCACTGATAACATTCTTTGGGGAAGGTATTCAGAGACTGAGGAAATATGCCTGATAAAGCTGCCCTAACAGTGAGGAGGCTGGTGCCAGCTCTTGCCACAATGATATTGATTATCCAAGAAGGACACTTCAGAGCTAATCAAGTCTCCTCTACGCATGTGTGTGCGTGTGCACACACACACACACACACACACACACACACACACAGGCCTTTCAGTCAAGGTAAATAGTGTCCTAAGGTAGAAACAAGGAGAACAAAATAATTCTTGAAATCAATTCGTTTGGGACAAATTATCTAAATCCCCTACTCACACTTCATAGTGGCTACAACACAGAGCATCTCTAAGGTTAAAAGGGTGTGTGCCTTCCGTTTCTGTTATATTCCTGGATCGTTATGCATACCGGCCATCCAAATGAGAAGCAATCCCCTCCCTAGACCTTTTCCATTTTCTCTGTGTGTCTGGTGTTATTTCAGGAACTAAAGTGTGAGGACTACCCATGCCTCTTCAACACAGTAAAGTTTCATACTATTTCCCTTATGGGTTCCATAACAGATACATGAGTTAGTTCCGAATGGGCAGGTTTTCACTCCCCTTCCTTAACTCCAAGGCAATGCTCTGTGGCTCCTTCACCATGTGGAGTCACACAAGTCCAAAGGGAACATAAAGGGCAGAATATATGATCCTTGACTCCTTAATGAGCTGGGGTGCCCGAAGTCACTGATACCCTGGAACGTGGATTGAAGAATGGTATTTCTTGGTTTAATTATGATCTCAGCTGGTTCTAATGGAGCAGTAAGAGTCTGGCAGATCCAGTGGGGGGTATGCATTTCAGATCCCTCCCAAGTTCCAGGGAAAGAAAGTTATTCTTTTACCTCAGGAAAAAGAGAATAATTGACCTATTGGGACAAAAGAGAAAATTGACTACAGCTCCTTTGGCACTAGGGTCCCTTGTCATTTAGAAAATGGTGATTGGATTACAGAGTGGATTAGCATAATTTAGTAGCAAAAGCACTTGTAACCATTTATCTTCTGGACAAACGGCTACTGAACCTTATTTCTTCCATTCCTTCTCTTCTACCTTCTCGTTTGGTAGGACAAAAAAAAGGGATGGGGGACTGAAGGAGTATAATATAACTCTAAAACACTAAAAACACGAAACCACACGGCACAGTACATGTCCCACGGTGAGGATGACAAGTACTGCATAATATAGGATTAGCAGGAGGAAAAAAGGAAAGTACTTTTCTAAGTCATCTTTTAAAAATAAACGTAATACATACACTTTGGGTTTTTGTTTGTTTTTTGTTTAAGTAGTGCAGAAGAAATTTTAAATTCTAAAAAACTGTCCCTGTCTGGCGCGCCTGGGTGGCTCAGTCGGTTAAGCATCCGACTTCGCCTCAGGTTCATGGGTTCGAGCCTCACGTCCGGCTCCATACTCACAGCTCAGAGCCTGCAGCCTGCTCCAGACTGTGTGTCTCCCTCTCTCTCTGCCCCTCCGTCTCTCTCTTAAAAAATGAATAAATATTAAAAGAAAATTTTAATTGTCCTTGTCTTCATTCCTCCCCACCTCCATGGTCCTGCTACCCAGAGACAACTACCTTAATCTTACTGTGTTTAGTTATTTAGTTAACACTAAATGTTAGCTGAAATTACTGATTTTCTTTGGGCATTCTTTTTTTAACTCGAAGATGAGGATTTAGCAAGGTGAAGGCTGAATGAGTCAGAGTGTTTGGATTAATCTGACATGTAAAACAGTGTTGACTGCAAAGCTCAGCGGGGTGCCAGGATTATATTTCTTTATTCACAGACCAAAAGTCATAAACTTTGTACCACTTAAAAGCAAAGGATCAAGAGAACTAAGGACTCAGTCAGATGAATGACTTTTTCTTAAAAGTCATTAATTATAAGAAATCATTTCATATTTGAGTTTGTTCCATTCTTGGACCACTATTCCCTTGTAACATTTTTGTTGTGTTTGCTTTGCTTTATTCTTTCCTGGGTTTTATAATGGCCTTTCTCTTAAAGGGAAACCAAAAAAATTCATAACCTTTTTATCCCTAAAACATCACTTTCAGTGTTAAGTCTCCTTCAGTTCTCACTGAGAGTTCAGTAATTCCCACCTTTTAGCTCCTATAGCACACATTTTGTCTCTAGTTCTAATTTAGTAAAAGACCAGCTAGAGACAGTATCCTACTGCACTATAACTAACAGGTTTATGCCTACTGAAGTAGACTGCAAATTCTTTAAAAAGAAAAAAAAGTCCTATCTTTCCACGTTCTACCTCACATACACTGCCTCGTATATAGTTAATGTTCATTATTTTTGTTGTGTGAATGAACAAACAGCCTGTATGCAAGTATCTCCCAAAGGACTAATGCTCACTCATGCCAACCTCTCATCTCCACCTTGCTTTTTTCTAGGTTCATCTGGGAGCATCTCCAATTACAGACTATAAGTTTTAAGCTGTTTTCTTAAAAATTCTAGGAGAATATACCCATGTGTTATCCTCTGACCTTGAAAATAAAAAACTACCATCACAAAGATGTTGGCGTTCTCCCATTCACCTTTCATGTATAAGGAGCTCTTAAAAAACACATTTTATTGCAAACTTGAAGACAGAAAATATCTGATAGGCTTGAGTTCGTTAAAACTATTTTCTATGTCCTTTAAAGTCCATTTAAAAATAAACAGAATATAAATATAATATGAAATACGTACACTTAAAGATCTAGAATACATAAAATAAAGACACAGATCAACCCCTATGTGAGGCAAGTGAGATTGACTACCTCTCTGCCACAATGATCCAATTTTTCTCCAAGTAACCTTTGACTACAAGTGTTTGGGGGACTTTCCAAAGTCTGTTTTATTTCACGTAATCACATTATTTCCTGTTACGGCAGGACATTTTAGGATATTATTTATAACACTTGTATGATAGAGACTTTAAAAATGTCCCCACATTTATCGGAAGTGGTTTGGTTTTAGTTTCAGGCTAAATGTCAGTTTAGGGGGATGGATCTTTTTTGAGCTACTCTCAGTCATTATGGCCGGAGTTTGCTTGACAACAGCAAAGTCACCACATTGTCAGCTACCCAAACCTAAAGATTCAAAAAAAGATCCTCTTAGCTGAACCACACCTTGACAGTGAGGGTTTCCTCATCTCCAATGATAGACTTCACCACACTCCCCATCGTGGACCCTCCAAATCTCCATACCATCAGAGTATGTGCTATCCGTGATTATGCCAAGGTGTGTGTGTGTGTGTGTGTGTGTGTGTCTTTATCAACCCCTTGAAGACATGGCTGTGCATTTATATCACATCACCACCATAGCTTAGGCCTCAAATACATGTTTGCAGAAGAAATGCAGAAGTCTTTCATATGGCAATCTTCTTCTGGAACAATTTCCCGAAAAGTCCTTATATAAATATTTCAAAATTAGTACTGTGGGCCTTAATCCTTTGCCTCTGATGAAACAATTTTATTAATAATTCTATTTTCCAACAACTCACAGCATGAGATTTCAGGGAGCTGGGGAGATGACGAGGCTAAAGAGCACATGCCTGTCTGGTACTGGCATTCAGGCACGTCTAGAATTGCTTGATGAATTGGTAAAACAGAGACATATTTTCATGGAGCAAGGGTTACTGTGAGGGCAAAAAGAAAAAAAATGATCCTAGAACGAAAACTTTGCCTCCTAAAACTGTGGTTCCTTTAAGAAGAGAAAGACTGTTAGGTAAACAGTGAAAAAAACTATTTCTCTAAATTTTTGGAGACATAGGGTGTAGGAGACACTGCTATGCAAGTCCTCTAACCAATGAGGCAGAGAGAGTGAACAGCTATTCTTCTCAGGCCACTGCACAGTTAGCGCATCCACTCGGGCAGACCCTGTGGTCCACTGGGCCACTGGGAAGGAACCGTGTGCTTGGGAGAGCAGCAGGGGACACTATAGGGTCTGAGTTGAGAGTAACATCAAGTGGCAATGTGACCACTGGAAGTTCTGACTCGACTAGTCTGCTTGTGATCATGTGTGAAATGGACCCAGATCTACTTGAAGAGAGTTAATTTAAAAAAAAATTCCAGGACCTAGAAAAATAGGTGGAGTCAGAAGTCACTGTTCCATCATTATTTAGTACTGACTATGTTCTAGTCATTGTGCTAGAGATGCATAATTGCAGTGGAAATGACCCCAGCTGTAACCCCAGATGGGATGGCCAGGGAAAGTCGTGGCTGTAATAAAATTTAGAGCAGCTGCTCACAACAGCAAAATATAAAGATAAAACTGAAGTGGAGAAAACACAACCAATATGCATATGAAGAATGCAGGTTTAAGCAATGGCACATCAAGTTTTCTCTCATCCAGTTGGCAGAAATTTTAAACATCAATAACATCAAGAGTTGACAAGACAAAGGGAAATATGTACTCTCACACAATACAGATTTGAAATGGAAATGAGAGCAACATTTTGAAAGCAACTCGGCAATATATATTATATCAAGGCAGAACCCCCCACTTCTCTTTTGTCATTGAGGAAAAACACCCATGTATGTTCATGAATATATGAATACAAGGCTTTGCAGTAGGTATTTAGGGTGAAAAGCTAGTAGCAAACAAAAAGTTGACCAATGAGGAATGGCTAACCAGAATATGGCTGATCACTAAAATTAAGAACTAGATGACAATTTAGAAGAATAGGCTAACTTAGAATTCATCGGTATAGGAAAAGCTCACAGACACATTGTTGTCGGTACAGAGTATAATTTTTACATAAGGTTATCATTAATGCCAGAGAAAAATCGAGCACAGAGGTTGCAGGTATTGACCTGGATGTGAATCCTGCCCACTTGCTGACCATACAATCCTAAGCAAGCTACTTAACTTCTCTGGGTTCCTAGTTTCCTTCTAAGTAAAATGTGGACACAAATAATACTAAACCCACAGTGTTTGAGAGGATAAAATGTAGCATGCTGAGAGCAGTGCCTGGAACATTAGTACTCTAGAAATATTAGCTATCATTACTATTATTCTAAAAACTCACCAAGTGAATATTCTCTTTGTGCACACACTATCACACATCTACACACACACATATGCGATCAAAGTGCTCCTGGGGCAACTGGCTGGTTTAGCTGGGAGAGCATTCAACTCTTGATCCTGGGGTCATGGGTTCAAGCCCAAGGTGAATGTAGAGATTACTTTAAAAACTAAAAATCTTAAAAAATAAACTTTTTTGATGTTTATTTATTTTAGGGGGGGACCATGAGCGGGGAAGAGGCAAAGAGAGAGGGAGACACAGAATCTGAAGCAGGCTCCAGGCTCCCAGCTGTCAGCACAGAGCCTGACACGGGGCTCGAACTTATGGACCTCGAGATCAAGACCTGAGGTAAAGTCGGATGCTTAAAGGACTGAGCCACGCAGGCACCCCAACAAAATAAAATTCTGTTAACAAAAAGAAAAAGAAAGTGATTTTCAAGGATATACACACCAGTCAAGAAAGAGCACTGATTTTTAACCTTCCCATTACAATTTTTTTGTATTATTAGGAATTTAAATGTTAAAATATATTCAACAAAAATAAATAACCCACCTAAGAAGGAGGAAGAGAAAGAAAAAGGAGAGAAGAAAGACAATGGCGTAGGACCCTGAACAGAGGCATCTTTTTTAATATTAAGGGCAGCAAAATGTGCCTTGTTGGTTAAGGATTAATTTGCTGGGGTTATTTTGGGAAAGGGAAAGATCTGAAAACAGAGTAGAAGTTACCGTTTTGTAAGGGACATTTACATTTATAAATGAAACACCCATGTGCAAGGAAGACGAGGACTCTAAATCAGAAGAAAATCTTATCTATGTTGAATGCATCTTATATCTGCCTAACAAATCCCACCCTTGCTTTTCTTGTAAGTTTTCATAACTACACACCACACACACACACACACACACACACACACACACACACACACACACAGATCTTTTGGGGGAACTTTAACTAACAATAGTATTGAATCTGGTGGCTTAGACTGCCTCACATGGTTATTAATTCTTCTCTGGCTGTTGCCCGTAAATTCATGATGTACACATGTTAATAATCACTCATCTGTTTGTTTTTATCTTGTTAATCTGTCTTTTATTACAGAGGTCTCAGCCAGGACCTCAGAAGAACAGAAGAAAATGTTTTTTCACTCCCCTACAAATATAATAAAATCTATGGCCAAAACCCCTACTAAGTGTCATTACCTGGACCCAATAAAATATTATTGAATAATGTTACTTCTAGAATAATGGAAGTAATGATTGTTGAATAAAAAACACCAAGAATATGTTCCAGGAATTTCTCAGTGATTATCTACAAAGTCCTTAAACCTTATTCAGAAAGAAGGGAGTCTTTATTCAATGTGTGTGTGTGTGTGTGTATCACATTTAGGTTTTATATGACTTCCTATCATTCCACGCCCCTGTTCCAATGTGCTTTTGTTTTCTTTTGCTTTCTTTTCCTTTTCTTTCTGTTAGAATGTTTTGAGCCTTGTAAAGCTCTGTGTAAATATTAAACATTAAACACTAATTACAAGCTTATAAACTTAGTTTTTGTTCCAGGAGTGATAGTAACTCCATGCTGTCAACTCAGGGCTTGACAACAAAATGCCTCCGTGAAAAGAGCCAAGCCTCTACAAAGAAAAGCGGCTTTGAGTGCCAAGAAGTTAGCACCAACTGCCGGCTCAACCTCCACGAGGCTCAGACAAGCTGCATAATAAGAAGCTATCAGTGGAACTGCAAAACCCAAACTTAAAAGAAAACGCATGCTTGAACGTGTTGCAAGCCCAGGGAGTGCTGGCGCCCACTCACTTAATCCCCATCAGAGATGAGCAGAGGCGGGACCTGGGTGCAACCGAGAGGTTGCACTGCTATCCCTCAGGGAGCCCCCTTTCTTCACCCCGTGCTGCCTCATGCTTCAGCACCTGCACTGCCTTGTGCTACTCATTCTGTTCACTTGCCTCCTGGCTGGCTCTACCCGCTTCCCAATATACCCCACAGCCCTTTGAGCATCATCAGGGAAAGAACACAATCTTGCCCAACAAAGACTTCCTTGTTTCAACACAGATGAGAAAGAGCACGCTCTATGAGCTGACATTGCAGATTTACATGCATGAAAACCTGGACTATGTCTGGGCAGAATTTCATACAGGTTTAGACCCAGGAGTGGAAGCGAGAACAATTCCAGTGTTCTTTCCTGAAATGACCTCCTGCAGGACTATGTGGAGCTTCTAAATTATTCTGAGAGGCAGGTATTTCCAGTTCTGAGCATCCAAAGAACCCATGATCTTCCACTGTAGAATCAAAACATCTAAGCCTATATAAAAACAGGGCCTATTATGTGTGCAAGGAGACACCATAGGGAGGAGAGGGTGGGGAGAGAAAGCTGCCTCCCTCCCCTGCATGAAAACACAGCGCGATCATCTCACCTTACAGTCTGAAAGCTTACCTCATCGCACAAAGGGAAAATCTGATTCATGTGTCAAAACCTTAGATGATTCACTATTTGGGGCCTCTCTTGTCAAATGCAATTTCAGGGCTTTGTCTGGAATATCAAACAAAAATCTTGCCTTTGGGGCCGCTAAGATGAGAATTGTCTTCATTCTTTTTGTGGATTTGACTGAAGTGGGCAAAGAAATGAAGTTTCTAGGAGGCTACCTTGGAGAGGGGTTCATCTGCTTCAAGGTCAACCCCTGGCTCCAGAGAGGCTCACAAAAACCCTGCAGCCCCCCCATCCTGCATTGCGGGGTTTGGAAGGGTGGGGGTTGGGGCAGGCTCATGGGAGAACGTTCCCTCTCCTGACCTCTCCTTGTACGACCCATCCCTCACCACTTAAAAGCTGCCACAAAGCCCTCCTCCATTCTCCTTCCCTGCTTCAACTTTCCACCCCTATTTAAACAAAGCAGAGGTTCGGGGTTTGAAATGAAACAATCTTAAGGACAAGCCCCAATCAAGCAGCTGAATCTTAGAGAACGTGCTAATAACAGTCAATGTAGCCATGGCATTCTTAGCCATTTATCCAAATCCCCATTTAATAGGAAAAAAATAAAGCTTTGCTGCCGAGCTTGGAGACTTCCAGAGAAAGCAGGTCCCAAAAATTTAAGGTTTATCAGGGGCTTCAAAGCCAAAGCCCCCGCACTTAGTCCACCACATCCTTCCCACCAACACACGCAATATCCCTTTGTTCTGTTCTGTTGATGGCTGCATTTTCAAAATCTCACTTTTCTCCATCCCGACAGCATTATCCTTTGTGATTCAGCCAGACCCATAATGACTGGACTTGTGACAAGCAGATCACAAAGCTGGTTTATCCAGGCATTGTGTTCTGCAGCTCCTTCGGCAGCCAAAGTGTCCACAGCAGCAGGAAACGCTAATTGCTCATTTGTGGCAGTGACCTTTTCAACTGGACAGTACCTCGGATCTGGTCCCGTGGTGATGTCTCTCTTCTTTAATTATAGCAGGCGGGCAGTGAAAGAAGCTTCCAGCAGCACCACCTGCGCGAGTAGCCAGTGTCTGGACCTGTCTCAATCTACTTCTCCAATCAAGAACTGAGGAACAGAAGGATCTGTTTCATCCACTTGAGTTTTTACACTTGGATTTTGCCAGAAATTTATGCCACCGGGATCAGAAGTGGGTTAGGAAATAATGTCAACACATTTAGCTGGGGATCATTTAGTTTCAAAAGAAAACCGGACAAATTGCCACCAGGCAGCAGGTGGAAGAGATTCAGAAATCCATTTTCATACTGAATCCTCAGACCTTGTAGTCTTGGTTGAGGTCCTTGCCTGTGGCTGTTTCCTTTTTGATTGCATCCCAGCAAACAGTCTGCATTCATTTGCTCACTGTCTTTTGTGCATGAACATCCACTACATCATTTACCTGATACAGGGAGGATGGAACTCACCACGTCAACATTTTCTGGGAAGATGAGTGGATTGTTGGCACTTTTACAAAAGACCTTGCAAGACCAGCATGAGCTTAATAAAAGGAAAGATAAAAATCTGAGTGGAAAGTCTAGTTGACCTCATGTCCAAATTCTGGGACACCATCTGAACACGGATGAGAAGGGATGAATGGAGACAGCAACAGCTACCTATGTGATGTGGTTCATGGATTCTGGCTCCTCTATCAGGTACTAAGAGCGAGCACCGAAAATGTGCTGCCCGAGAGCGTGGCAGAGTGGAGAGGAGAGGAGCCACTTAACTGTGCCCATCATCCAACCAAATCCTAAAGGAAAATTCACCGAGCATTTAGTGATGGGGAAAGAAAATATACCAAGGCGAGAAACAAGAGAATTCTAAGAAGGAATTCTCAGACCTGAAACATGAAATAAGGAGTTCTTGACCCTTTCCAGCTTACCTACCTTTTATCAATCAATACCACTGGCTCAAAAGATCTAAATAATGTGTTTATTCAAGGTATAAATGTGTTGAACATGATAGGGCTTTAATATATAGGTAGGTAACATGCAGGTAACATATACAAATATATAATAACACGTGTATTACATATATATCTAATTCAGCTCACCTTAAAGAGCTACCAAAAGTATGGAAATTTAAAGAGAAATTTAACTTCAAAAAAAAAAAAAGCACTGTGTTTTGCAGATAAGCAATGACGTTCAGTAAAATTCTAAGTCTAAAGCTGGTACCCTCACCATCTGAAGGACGCTGTCATGCCTGTGCATCAGGACAAGGAGAAAGGAAGAGCTTTCTTTTCCCATCTTTAGAGCACCTATTAGGAGCCTGGGTCTGGCTCTGGGTCTCTCCGGTGCCTCTACCAGTGACAGTTCTAGCTTTCTTTCCCTCATGGGAATAACATTTGAGTTCCAACTACCATGTTCATCGCCACGTTAACTCCATGCAAAAATTTTCAAAGAATTAAGTTAAGGGTATAATTTTTAAATCCCCATTGGGTAATTCACGCTGCTCTCAAATAGCCAGAACTCACTGATAGAATGAGACTCTTAATAGACTTTTAAGGAAGAAAAGAAAAGCAATTTTCCCTGTGGAATTCTATGAATAAGATACAGTTAAATCCATCCTCAGAAACAAGTTGGGGGCTACCATGACACCAAAAAATGTGATGATGCACTTATAAGAGAAATTGTGCAATTTCCATAATTTCTTATACAAGTCACTAAAATGTGCTCTCAGTTGCTCAGCCAAACATTAATTCCATTGTCTTTACTTAAAGGGGCATATTTTATCCCCATTCTCAGCCTAAACCCCCCCACTGACTTCAGAGGGAGATTTTCCTGACTAAAGATGACAGGATACAATTCCATGTAGGCTGAGTGACTGTCTGTCATTTTTATTACTTGGGGCTGAAAATGTTTTCCAGCAGTACAAAGCCCAAGGGACTGCATGGTGCCTAAATTATCCATCTGTACTGCTGTTCAGATCCTGTCCATCTGCCTCCATGAGGGACCCAAATCACTCACCTGCCACAAAACACAAAGGCATACTTTCTGTGCCTTACATTACTGACCAAAGGATACATGTTCCAGCTGTGAAAAGTATAAACATGAAGGTCCTGTTGAGAAGTACAAGAAACACTGGTGTCTAGGTCGAGCTAAGCAATCTTTACCAAGGTAGAGTATCTACCTACACAACGCAACCTAAGGAGAGATACAACCCATTGTGTGGCGAACTCAAAAGATCTTTCCAGTGCCTGTGTCAATGACTGGCTGGGGGCTAGTGACAGGTGAGAAAGGAAGATAGAGTGTTGAACCTCATTTTGTTAATGTCCTGGCTCTTCTTGAAATATCCAACTATTTCATACTTAGATTTTTATTAAACCAAGTACTTAGCATATTCCTGAATATTCCACATACAACAATTTCTGAGGTATTATTATGACACCGTATTCTGGCTACAGTACTTCACAGAATCCGGAGAATAAAATAAGTCAACATTTTCCGATAAGTAGGATCTGGCTTCTTTCTCTAGAGCCTCCTCACTGAGAAGCTTGAAAATCAGAGAAATAGCGATTCTTTTGTCTCTGGTGAAATAGATCGGAAAAACATAAAAGCACATACTAAGGGAGAATGGTGACCAAACAGCCAACTAGGAGACAACCATAACATTTTCTTTTTTTTTTTTTCTTTTTTCCTAACATTGATTTGGTTCTTCATCTTTAGGTACTAACAGAAACATGACAGAGAAACAAATGTCCTTCTATTGTTTACAGGTGAGGTATACAGAGAGAGCAATCAGCAGATTTTCTGTAAGATCCATCTATCTGTCACTGTGTTTTATTGGATGCGGCTGCAGCTGAATCTAAACGGGAAAAAAGGGAAGAAGTGAAAGTGACAAAGATGGTTATAAAAATAGAAAAAAGGAGTGAGATCCCTGGAGTGTCAGAGTGGCCCAAATACAGCTGTGAGCAATATTCCCTCTGCTTTTGTAGAGTGTGAGCATGTGCCCTTGCCCTATGAAAAACAAATTAGGAACACCAAGCATGAAAGAGTACCTCCTGGCACTGTATTCAGATGGGAATCATGGTCAAGTTTATCAGACACATTTCACATTATGCACAATTGTAACTGTGCCACAGCAATTAGGTAAGTACCACCATCCTCCATCCAACACATGTGCACATGCCACATTCAGTGTCAATCAGGTCTCTCTATCCACAGATCAAAGTCAAAATTCCATCTACCATTTAATAACCCTATAATCTGGCCCCAACTTTTTTCTGTTACCTAAATTCTCCTTGCTCTATAAATGCCCCAACTAAAGGCATGCCGGTGCTGGTGATTTCCATTTTCTTCTGCCACTGCCTATGGGATGGCAATATCCCACTTCTACTATCCTCCATTTCTCTTTCAAAAATCTTCCTTACCACGTAGACAACACCAACCTCAGTTCACCAACAGTAGTGGTATCTCAAATTTAGACATTAACATAGACAATCGGTATGAGAACACAAACTATTGGTAGCCAAGAAGCAATAAAATACTTGTAAGGTGTCACTTAATGGCTTTGAAGAAGAACAATTGTTTAATCTTTTCTCATGGGGTCTGTGGGTCAAGAATTCAACCGATTAGCCCTGACTCATGGTCTCTCACTTGGTGCATTTGGACCCATGGAAGGTTGACCTACCCAGAATCTCAGGGTCTTTCCATGGACTCTATCTGGGCTGGCTTGAATTCCTCATAGTAATCCTGCTCATTTAGAGGCTAAAAGCATAAAGAATAAGTACTGAACAGTAAAATATTCCAGAATTCCAGCAAGGCAGAATTGAAATTGCTTTTATGATCCAGGCTCAGATTCATGTAGACCCCTTGCACCATATTCCATCGATCCAGTCATCAAAGCCTGCCTGATGCCAAGGGGAAACAACATAGACCTCAACTTTTGCTGGAAAGAATTTCAAAGTCACATTGCAAGAAAAGCATACGCAATGTGAAATGTATTTGTGGCCATCTTCAAAAAATACAATAGGTCAAATGAGTAGATGAATTTTTTTGAGGAGAAAAACAATGAATTTCTAGATCCTGTGATTCCTCTATCAGATAAAACAGAGTTCCAAATAGCTACTCAACTAATGTATCTTTATACAATTCTTTCACTAGCGATGGTTTTAAAAAATAATATTTTAAAGTAATATTTCTATACAGAAATGATCAACTAAACAAAAAGGCAATCTATTGGGTGGGAGAAGATATTTGCAAATAATATATCCAATAAGGGTTCATTTCTAAAATATATAAAGAATTTATACAACCCACACCAATAAAATAAATCCAATTAAAAATGGGCAGAGGAACTGAATGGACATTTTTCCAAAGAAGACACAGATGGCCAACAGACTCAATATCATTCATCATCAGGGAAATGCAAACCAAAACCACAGTGAGATATGACTTTATACCCATCCAACTGGCTAAAATCGAAAGCACAAGATATAGCAAGTGTTGGCAAGAATATGTAGAAAAAGGCACCTTCGTGTGCTATTGGTGGGAATACAAACTGATACAGCAGCTATGGAAAACATTATGGAGGTTTCTCAAAAAATTAAAAATAAAACTGCTATATGACGCAATAATTCCACTACTGGGTATTAACTGTAAGAAGGTGAAAACACTAATTCAAAAAGACACACATAGCCCTATGTTTATTGCAGCAGTATTTACTATACATAAGATATAGAAGCAACCCAAACCTCTATCAACAGATGAACAGATAAAGGAGAATGGATAAAGAAGTAGTATGTATACATCTTGCCATTTGCTAAAATATGAATGGACCTATTCGGTATTAAGCTTAATGAATTAAGTCAGTCAGGGCAAGACAAGCACCATAGGATTTCACTTACATGTGGAGTTTAAAAAACAAAACAAATGAACAAACAGGGGTGCCTAGGTGGTTTAATTGATTAAGGGTCTGACTCTTGATTTCATCTCAGCCCATGATCTCCTGGTTCATGGGATTGAGCCCCATGTGGGGCTCCACACGACAGGACACAGCCTGCTTGGGATTCTCTGTCTTTTCCTCTCTCTCTACACCCCCTGCCTTATGCATTCTCTCTCTCTCTCTCTCTCAAAATAAATGAATAATTATTTTTTTAAAAAAGAATAAAACAAAAAGACAAGCAAATANCTGCATTCTCTCTCTCTCTCTCTCTCTCAAAATAAATGAATAATTATTTTTTTAAAAAAGAATAAAACAAAAAGACAAGCAAATAAACAAACACAAACACACTCTTAAGTACAGAGAACAAACTGGTGGTTGCCAGAGGGGAGGCAGATGGGAGTGTGGGTGAATTAAAGGGAATTAAGAATACACTTCTCTCGATGAGCACTGAGAAATGTACAGAATTGCTGAATCATAACACTATACACCTTAAACTTATAAGTGTATGTCAATTATATTTCAATAAAAAATTGAGAAGCAAAGTCACATTTTCAATCATTTGTGTTTACATGTTGGAAAATCTTCTTTCAAAAAAATGCTAAAATATGCTTGGTGATCAACAAAATACAAAGATGGGACCAATTCTACACTGTACTATTATGGACCTTCTAAAACACAAGAAAAATGCATCCTGAAGATGCTAAGATAAGGTAATATCAGCAGCAAATGATCAAAGCTCAGATGTATCCTTCTTCAGACTCGAGCAAATCCTAGGGCCACTGTGGCACAGTCAATGAAAACTTTGTCCTGGACGCTACTGTTTCATCACTGACAGTTGGCTATCAGCAGATAAGCATGACCTAAAACATAATGTTCCCTGGCGGTATATTTCACAGAGCTTTAACAGTAACACAGTCTCGAATCTGATAAGGGTGTTTCTAAAACAGAACCCTTCATAACCCTACTGAAGCCATTACTAATGCAGTCAGAACCAGACTGGGTGCCGCCACAAATCAAAAATACTTTTGAAATAACTCACATCAGGGGCGCCTGGATGGCTCAGTTGGTTAAGCGTCTGACAATCGGCTCAAGTCATGATCCTGCAGTTTGGGAGTTCGAGCCCCATGATGGGCTCTGTGCTGACAGCTCAGAGCCTGGAGCCTGCTTCGGATTCGGTCTCCGTTTCTCTCTGCCCCTCCCCTGCTCACAGTCTGTCTCTCTTTCTCCCTCCAAAAATAAATCAACATTAAAAATTTTTTAATAATAAAAAGAAATAAATAACATGGACTTCTCCAACACCCTGGAGTAGATGCATAGTCCCAAGCTGGATTTCTAGGTCCTTCTTTTTCATTCACTTTGTTTATACTCCACAACACCCCTAAAGGCCCCTACTCCACACTCTGAAAATTCTTCTGTCTATGAATCCCCTTTATCATCATACTCAACCTTCTTTCCACCAAATGTACTTGGTAATGTCATATTCCTTCTCCATAGGCCAAAAGTACCCAAGTGGAGAAAATCAGAACTCTCTTCAATATGCATACTCAATCTGAGTATTTCTTTCCTAAATTGCTCTTTCAAGGTTAGGTGTGAAAAGTGGCCTCCATGTCACCATGGCATTTTTCTATTACAGGAAAAGTGTCCATAATTCATATGTAATGAAGAGGTAAGTACTGAGACGCAGGCCAGTAGGTAACCCATATGTGTCCGTTAACCTGGGAAGCTCTTTATATCTGATCCAGTGGGCGTGGGATGAGCCCAAGACCTCGCATTTCCCACCAGCTGCCAATAATGTCAAGGCTGCTGGTCTGGAAACTGGACTTGGAGGAGCAAGAGTCTATTTTTATATTATTGTTGCTGTTACTTACATTCCCAATTGCTAGTTCTGAAGAGTCTCCAGTTCTCTGAAGATTTTGGAAGGTACAAGTAGAGGAAGAAAGGCCAAAAGGAAAATCCAGTGACCCCAGCTGTCCATGTGGTGGCACCAGACGGAAAACGTGATAGATCAGTGCCAGGCTGCAGAGGCGCAGGACAGGCAGCAGACGGAACGTCCTTCCCTGGGGTTCCAGACTCCCCACTGGCCTGCCCGTGCGGCTATATGCTTCTTCCTCTGCGTCTTGAGCCTCACATCTCACCAGAGTCCCTCTGTGTGTCATTATCTGTTCAAAGGTGAATTATTACTTAAATGACTGAGCAGAGATGAAAGCAGCAGGTTGACAAGATAAACCAAACAGATGCCGAGGGGCTGGATAAAATGTGTACGTGTTTATCTGGGAGGCGGGGAGCTGGGGGAGGGCAGGGTGCTGATGGTAATGTCCAGAAGGAAGGGCAGAAGCACCCACAGTGAAACCTGCAAGATGCCAAAACCAAACTCCCCTGATTTCCTAATTTGGCTCAGGGCTGGACTCCTGGTACATTTCTTTTAGAATCAGCGATAGCGGAATGAACCTAAGACATATGTTTAAATCTCAGTGACCCGTTTTAGTCTGTTTATTTAGGTTTTATTTTCCCAGATTAGATCATTTCCTTTTCAAAGTGGTATGTGAACTCCGGGGCAGGAGAGCCTTTATCTGATGGCTATGAAGGACACAGGTGTAAGGAGAATTTTGTTTTTCAAAACTTCCAAGGACTACAGAGTGTTCAAACTGAACAATGTGAACCTCCTGATGTGACTAAGGAGAAACCCACCATCAACCTTTAAAGCTACTGCAGTTTCTGGGTTTCTTTGTCTGAGCCTCCAACAAAGCTCTGCGTTCCTAAGCCACTAGAGATGCCAACAAAATAGAGGTGTTTTATCAGATTTCTCCCAGCCGAGTGTCAGGTTCCGCATAATCTCCACTGGCTCTTCTGGGCAAAGGATTAATGGATTTCAACAGAACCTTCTGTGGGACTTGGAGGAGGTAGCTGGCTCCTGGCTTGATGGCTCTCCCCGTGTGGTTGTAGAGCACTGTGACCAGATGACCCAGCACTGCCGGTCACCGACCCTCCCCACACCATGCGGAGTCTGGAGCCAAAAACACCGACTGCCCCATCCGCCTGGTCTCTTGAGATTAGTGGACCAAGAGTATTTTCTAGTGAAACTGACTCAGGAAGTCGTGGCTCAGAGCCCACAATAAAATCATGGTAACCACTTACAAACATTAAAACGTTAATCTTGGGGCGCCTGGGTGACTCAGTCAGTTAAGCGTCGAACTTCGGCGCAGGTCACAATCTTGCAATCTGTGAGTTCGAGCCCCACGTCAGGCTCTGTGCTGACAGACCAGAGCCTGGAGCCTCCTTCAAATTCTGTGTCTCCCCCTCTCTCTGCCCCTCCCATGCTCATGCTTTGTCTCTCTCTGTCTCTCAATGAAAAAAAATGCTTAAAAAATAAATTTAAAACAACATTAATCCTTTCCAAATAGGGCCTGAGGTGAACAAGGCTAATTGCGGCCATGACCTGAAGAATAGACCCCCTTCGGCATTCATCTCCCTCATGGTAGTGGGATCCATCTCAGGAAACCCTGTGACTCTGCTGTGAATGGGTCTAATTGTAATAAAAAGACTAAACATGGGTATTTGTGCTAAATGAGCTGATCTTCATGAAAGAGCTAAAAGGTAAAAAATAATTTTTATTTTGGGTAATTACTGTAATTTAACCACTATTCAAAGATGAGGGGTTCTTAAATATCTTTTCACGATTCCCATTCCTGCATTTATATGGCTTTTTATTATTTCTTTAATGTTTATTTATTTTTTGAGAAAGAGAGAGAGAGAGAGAGACAGAGCGGGAGCAGGAGAGGGGCAAAGAGAGAGGGAGACACAGAATTGGAAGCAGGCTCCAGGCTCTGAGCTCTCAGCACAGAGCCTGATGCGGGGTCGAAACTCACAAACCTGGGAGATCATGACTTGAGCTGAAGCTGGACACTTAACTGACTAAGCCACACATGCGCCATGATATGTTTTTATTTTCTGGTGAAAGAAAACACTTCAATTAGATCGAGTATTTTAGTTTTCATTCATTACCAAGTGTATATTTACATAGTATCCATGCTTACTAACTACCACAGGCACTTGGCCTATACGATTTCACTTTGTTACCTTGAAAATGTAAGTAAGAGAGCTTTGTAAAAAAAAGAAAAAAAAGGTTATTTTTAACAGGAAAGAAAATTACCACAATGGGAACATTCACTGTATTTCCCTCTCCTTCCCATTTTTCCACCCACAAGTGGACCCTGGATTTTAGAGGGGATAAATTTTTGCATCCCAGCTCGTTAACTAGACTACTTAATTCATTTGGACAATTAAAATGCACAGAAAATTAAAAACATCATAATCAACAGTATTATAATTGTATCCTTGGTGACAGATGTTATCTACATTTGCAGTGAGCACAGCATAATGAATAGAGTTGCTGACACCCATAACTTTGTATAATAAGGATACTTCTCTTAAAAAATGAAACAAAGTGAGGGGTGCCTCGGTGGCTTAGTCAGTTAAGCGTCCGACTTTCGCTTAGGTCATGATCTCGCCATTCGTGGGTTCGAGCCCCGCATCGGGCTCTGTGCTGACTGCCAGCTCAGAGCCTGGAGCCTATTTCAGAGTCTGTGACTCCCTCTCTCTATGACTCTCCCCTGCTCATGCTGTCTCTCTCTCTCCTAGAAATAAAACATTTTTTTAAAAAATGAAACAAAGTGAGGGGCGCCTGGATGGCTCAGTTGATTAAGTGCCCAACTCTCAGTTTCAACTCAGGTCATGATCTCACGGTTTCATGAGTTCCAGCCCCAGTGGGCCCCATGCTGCCTACTTGGGATTCTCTCTCTCTCTCTCTCTCTGTTCCCCTATTCACACTGTCTCTGTCCCTCTCAAAATAAACTTTATTTTCAAAAATAAGTAATAAAAATAAAACAAAGTGAGGGGCACCAGAGTGGCTCAGTTGGTTGAGGGTCTGATTCTTGATCCCATGGTTCATGAGTTCAAGCCCCACGTCCGGGTCTGTGCTAACAGCACAGAACCTGGAAACTGAGTGTTGCCAAGCCTGACAGTCCACGCTGGCAGAGACAGTTTGGAGTTAAATACTGTAATATCTTACTGTAGAACTAAATTACTGTGTCAGTTTATGCAGCATTTTAGCATCTTTATTAAAGATGTGACGAGCAATTAAATGAAATTAGTAAAGCACATGTGAAATTACTTTTATTTAAAGTAGAATTGAAGGGGTGCCAGACTGCCTCAGATAGTTGAGGGTCTGACTCTTCATTTTAGCTCAGGTCATGATCTCACAGTTCATGAGGTCGAGCCCTGCATCAGGCTCTGTGCTAAGGTGGAGCCTGCTTGGGATTCTGTGTCTCTCCCCTGCTCGTGCATGCATGTGCTGTCTATCTCAAAAAATAAAGTTTATTTCTTTATTTTGAGAAAGACAGAGACAGTGGGAGTTGGGGAGGGTCAGAGAGAGAGGAGAAAGAACCCCAAGCAGGGTCCCCACTGCCAGCACGAGCCTGATACGGGGCTCGAACTCACAAACTGTGAGATCATGACCAAGCCGAAAGCAGGAGTCAGATGCTTAACCAACTGAGCCACCGCAGGTGCCCAGAATTTAAAATTTTTAATCTGAGAGAATTGTTCCTGATGACATTTCTAAAGGAGATTAAGTTTCAAATCAAACATTCTTTTTTCAGTATCACATAACTTATTATAAGCCACCTAACATACCTAAAAGAAGTACAGATAATAACTTTATTTTTATTTATTTTGAGAATCACAGAGATGGCACAGCTGGGGAAAGGTTGAAGGAAGGAGGGAAGGAGAAGGGGATGGGGGGGATGGGGGAGAGAGAGAGAGAGAAAATTCCAAGCAGGCTCTGTGCTGCCAACATAGAGCCCAATGTGGGACTCATTCTCATGAAACTGTGAAATCGTGACCCGAGCTGAAATGAAGAGTCACATGTTTAACCACCACGAACCACCCACCCGGGTGCTCCTAGAAAAAACTTTAAAACTTATGTAGCCACAAGCTAGACTCAACAATTATTAATACTTTTTCCAAACGTTTTTATTCAGAGGTAAAATAAGATATCTTCATAATTGACATTAATAGAAAGATTTTGTCCACCAGAAAAAACAGTTTGAATATTACTATAATACAAAGGTTGAAAGAACTTCTGTTGAACAATTTTTTTTCTTTTCTCTTTTAAGTAATCTCTACTACCAATGTGAGAACTTGAACTCATGACTCCAAGATCAAGACTCACATGCTCCACTGACTAAGCCAGCCAGGAACCTCTCTGCTGACCCATTTTAAAGTTACTAAAACAAACAGGTACAGGTTCCCTGAAACAAATATAAGCAAAACCCCTTCATTACAAACACTGAGTCTTTTGTTGTTGTTAACATTCAAATATTATTGAGGCTTCTATGTAGCTAGAAATCATACAACACAGAGGTAGATCAGAGGTTTATATGCCTCCATAGAGTTAATTTTGAAATTAAATGTCTCCTTCACCCAACTAGTAATCTTCCCCTCCAATTCTCCCCAACCCTCATATTTTATGTTTTATTATGTGGGAAGGTGTGCCTATTTAGGGGAGGGAGGGGATAAAACAGGGCTTTCCCAGTTGGGAGAGATAATTAGGTGGAGATTTGAAAAGAGAATTTTTTTAATGAAAAGAGAAAATTCAAGAACATTCCTTTCTTAATGGAAGAACCAGGTAGTCACAAAACTTTTGATCGTTTTTCTTCCCCACGCTTGCAAGTACATATGCAATCAAGTAATGCCTTTCTGGCACCGGAAACAGGAAACACCTGATATACAAGATTCTCTGTTCTATAAATCATACTGTCAGGAACAGAGCTGAATTAAGGGCAGATCGGGGAGGCTCACTCGCCCAGGACACTGTTCTCTAAGAGGTACTCAGAGAGTCACAGAAACGTCACAAGATGGAGAAAGTTTTGTTTTACCATGTCACCTCTTACAGGTAAAGTACTGTGTTTGGACAGAACACATAGGGATGGAGTGCTGAGTTACCCCCAGCCCCAACTTATAAGAAGGGTGGGCCAGGCAGCTACAGGCTTGGCTCTGCTGAGCATTCAAGGCTAGCAGAGCTGACTGGTTGGAGATGTAAAATGAGAGGTCTCCATCCACCTTTCTCCACACAGAGCTCACACTCTTTAAAGTAAATGTGTACGTTTGTAAAGAGTAGGATTTGTAAAGGACCAAATTACGAGCAAGCCAAGATGCCACAGTTCCTGTCTCATGTAATCCATTTGGGCTGTTCTAACAGAACAGCACACGCTGGGTGGTTAATTAACAACAGAAATTTCTTTCTCGCAGCCCTAGAGGCTGGCAAGTCTGAGAACAATGTGGCAGCATAGTCACATGTGGTGAGGGAGCTCTTCCTGGGTCAGAGCCAGCACCTTCTCTCTGGGCTCTGATATGGTAGACGGGGCGAGGGATCTCTCTGGAGTCTCTTTTCTAAGGGACTAAATCCTGCTCAGGAGAGTTCCACCCTCATGGCCTAAGCACCACTGTTCCCCGCCCCCTAGCCCCAGGACCACACTTTCAAACACCATCACACACAGGGCCTTACAATTTCTCAATGAGTTGGGGGTACACAAATATTCAGACTATGGCAATTTCCATCTGGGTCTGGTCACAAAATCGTCATGACAGTGAAGCTGTGTTCTCATGCCAAGTGTCCTCAGAAACTTTGTTCTCATGGTACGCATCAGAATGGAATGTTGGGCGGATGTCCCAGTCTTTGGAGATAAAAGGTATCATTGATCTTTTTTTTTTCCCCCCCATCTGTGAACTGGTTGTTAGCAAAAGAGGAAAGGCTTTTAATTCCATTGTTTCCTTCCCTCTGTGTCCATCTTATTTATTCTCAGAGTGTCTTCAATGGCAGGGCTGACCTCCGCATCCCTGGGCACGAATGCGGCTGCCCATCAAGTCCCTCAGTCTGGACAGGCTTGCCCCATCTTCTGTATTTTGCCCACTAGGAAAAAGGGAATACACACAATGGACTTTGAGTATCCAAAGTGAGAATTTTTGTTTAATCACCTCTTGCTCAAAACAATGATCATGAGAACATCAGCTCCAGGTATAGGAGAGTAATTACTGAAAGGGATTGCAGTCTGAGTAACTGCATTGCCTAGGAGGACTGCTTGTTGTCTTGCTACAAGTCCAGGACCCTAAAACAGCACTTTTTCCTCTATTTGTTTATAGTAATTCCAGAAGTGATCCTAACAGGAACACAGCAGAAAATGCAGGGAATCGCACATCGACCATTTCTGTTTCCTCCTTTGAGAAATGGAAGTAATGATAAAGACTAGACTTATGCTGAGAGTCGAATGAGGTCACAGGGTATCTCATTCCTTTTTTTTTTTTAATTTTTTTAATGTTTTCTTTATTTCTAGGAGAGATAGAGAGAGAGAGAGAGAGAGATAGCGTNATCTGATTCTTATGAGCTATCAACTGTTCCTGGCACCTACTGTGTTGGGCATAGATTGGCCCATGGGTGATAACAAAGCTGTAAGCTTTTTTCCTGTTTGAAAAGTAAGGTTAGCTGGTGGCTCAGATGCTTCAGCATCTGACTCTTGATTTAGGCTCAGGTCATGATCTCACAGTCGTGAGAATAGGACTCACATTCAGCTCTGCGATGACAGCATGGAGCCTGCTTAGGATTCTCTTCCCCTCTCTTTCTGCCCCTCCCCCACTTGTGGGTACACAGATGCCCTCACAAGCCCTCTCTCTCCAAATAAATAAATCAACTTTTAAAAATAGTAAATAAATGTAAGATGGCTCATTCTGAAAGAAGGGGCTTTTGCTATTGCTACAAACCCTTATTGTTTGCTTTTGGTTAGGACCTTATAAAAAGTATGAATGACTATAATCCAGAGAATGATGTAGGATGAAGCTCAGGCCCAGAGCTAAGCCCTTGACATTATTACCATCCCAGGGGCAAGTGGGGTGAGGAGACTTTGCTGAAATTTGGAATTCAGCTACAGCACTGGCTCCTATCATATTTGCTGTCATGGAATGAGCCAGAATAGATTCATTTCAGTCAGCTTTACCAAATCAAGTACGATAGCTGTGACACAAGAATGGGTTAAATTTTTTTAGATTCCCTTCTTGGGTTTCAGGAAAAACACAAAAAGTTATATGATAAAATCATATTATTAAAAGATTGCTCTGATATGATCAAACATATTAAAATCACGTATTTCATAACATCTTTATGTTTGGTCTTTAATCTATCATGATGAGCTCATTGGGTCTAACGATTCAGCCTGTTGAGTTTTGTGAATTAGAGCTCGGCTTTTACTGACCCTAATTTTTTAGGTTAATAGTACTTTTTATGAAAGCTGGCCATCTGACACACTGTGGGGATAAATGAATGCACTCACTTTAGATTCTGCCACTCATACCAGTAACTGTTTACAAAGAATAATTTTGATGATTTCTCAAATATTATATATAGAGTTATATGAGCCATAACTCTAAATCTGCATGTATCTAATATGCATATATACAGTTTAAATATATACATTTAATATGAAAATATATTTTCTATAATTTTTTTATGTCTTTATTTTTGACAGAGACAGAGAGCAAGCAGGGGAGGGGGAGAGAGAGAAGCAGACACAGAATCTGAAGCAGGCTCCAGGCACTGAGCTGTCAGCACAGAGCCCGACGCAGGGCTCGAACCCACAGACCGCAAGATCATGACCTGAGCCGGTTGGACGCTTAACCGACGGAGCCACCCAGGCACCCCTATTTTCTTTTTTCCCTTAGAAATACTTTCATCTTTGCAATAGTTACCTAAATGTTTATTATACCAGCAGATTTCTTTTGTTGAGACAGAGCATACATACGCTTTAATTCATCTCCCCTGGATTATTTTAAAAACACAAAATTACAAAGTACTAAAGCAGATTTCATTCCAACATGCTTAGTAGTGGATATCTGTCTTAAAACGTCCATAGAGCTCCTTCAATCAATGAGAAGAAGTGAAGTTATCCATTAATTTGTTATTCCTAGCCATGACTGTGCTCTCAATTCTTCATGATTCCATAGGCAAAATGTTTATTCATCAATAAATGTTGGTACCACTCATTCTCTTGTAATACGCTCCACATTATCTTCTATACGATAGTGAATATGTATTTAAATACTAGTATGGGGGCACCTGGGTGGCTCAGTCTGTTATGTGCCCAACTCTTGATCTCACCCCAGGTCTTGATATCAGGGTTTGGAGTTTAAGCTCCACACTGGGCTCCATGCTGGGAATGGAGCCTACTTTCAATGAATGAATAAATGCATACATACATACATACTAATAAAGACTTACAAAGGGTTTTCTCTAATGATAAAGTTTCCAACATCATATATAATTTGGTCCAACTTTACTTCACACCATCCTCCTCCTCATTATTTTTGCCTCTGGAATCATGATTCAGTAGGCTAAACATAAATATTAACAAAAGATCCTGAATTCATGTCACTCAATCAATTGGTAAGAATTTATTGAGCACCTACCATGCATAAAGCACTTAAAGAATATTGTGAAATATGAAACAATCCCTTTATAAGAACATCCAGATATATTTGCAATTTCTTGTCTGCCAAAAAATAATTAACATCCATGAAGTTTAATAAATGGTGAACTCAACAAGAAATGAAGATGTAGCATGTACCAAAGTCCCTTTGGGCTCTAGGTAATTAGATTTCTTTTCACTGCTTTTATCACAAAGCTGGATACACCAAATCCATCTGTAGATTCAAGTTCTTGGATAGTAAAGCCAAGGCCAAGGTCAAACTGCCTAGCAAAGCACCAGGATTCTACACAGGAGTGAATGTGTTCTAATATTGAGGGGAGTAAATGTGGAAGAGTGATAATAAGACTAATAGAATTTTGTTAAGAAACTGGCACTTAAGGGGCTCCTGGATGGCTCAGGTGATTAAACATCTGACTCTTGATTTCAGCTCAGGTTATGATCTCATCGTTGGGAGATCAAGCCCTGGGTTGGGCTCTGCGCTCAGCAGATTCTTTCTCTCTCCCTCTCTCTCTGCCCCTCTGCTCCCCTCAAAATAAATAAATGTGCATTGTTACCTTAAAAAAAAGAAATACGTACTCAGAAAAAAAGCAAGATGCCCTCTTTCACTACAAAGCTGACTAAAGATTGTTTCAATTGCTATCTCATGGTGGTTCATCTAAAATCTATCTCTCATAGTGTGGGGGCTTTCAGGTGGCTCAGTTGGTTAAGCATTTGACTCTTGGTTTCAGCTCAAATCATGATCTCATGGTTTTGTGAATTCGAGCCCTGGATCAGACTCTGTGTTGATAGCACAGACCCTGTTTGGGATTCTCTTTCTCCCTCTCTCTCTGCCCCTCCCCTACTCACACTATCTCTGTCTCAGTCAAAAATAAATAAACTCAAAAAAATTTTTTAATCAAAAAATAAATAAATAAAATTGATCTCTCATAGTGTCAACAACCACTGAGGGGCATGCATGATGGCAAGATGATGTCCCTAACCCAGTAACATTGGTCGCGTGGAGGAGAGGAGCTAACACCCCTCTCCCTGATAGCCTGTCCAGCTCCTTCCCTTCCAGAGCTATGAAGTGCGGGAGGGCCAGGTGGAGAATCCCGAGGGACACAAAGAACTCACTTATTAAGGCTTTTGGAGAGCATAAGAATAAGGGAGTGATGAAGATTAGGCAATAATGACCTACTTTTAACGCCAGCCACGAAGGCTCCTCAGTAGATTGTGAGCACTGCACAGTAGAACGCTTTAGAACAAAGAGCATGCAACGTGAATCTTGCACACAGAGAGGCATTGGAAGCTTTAAAAATACCCAAATATACAATGGCCTCTTGTTTAATTATAGTAATTATTCATCAGGCTCCAGATGTTGAGAAAGAAAAAAACTTTATCTTTTATGATTAGAAGCATGAATCCTTTCAAATGTGTGTGTCACCGAAATGGAATGTATCTCATCATCAACTTGCTGCTGAGAGAGTGCTGAATAAATAACTGAAGCCAATCCAGATCCTTATTAAAAGGATTTGCTTCCAAAGGGAGAGAGAAATACCTTCCATTCGGAAGAAATCAGCCCTTCATTTCAGCCCTACCAAAAAGTCAGCAGTACACGGGGCATTCTGGCAGCATCAGGACTGATTTTACAATGTTTAGTCAAATTCTTGTCTGGAAGCCCCAGGTGGCTGTGTGCTTATGGTGAGGCTGCTGTAGTCTTCCCATTGTAACTGAGAGGCCCAGGAAGCAAGGCCACCACTAAGTACGTATGCTGGAGTTAGGGGAATGGGTTCTAAAAAGGGCAAGATAGCCCCCCAGAAAGCTAAGCCTGGAATTCTATAGCTGACAGATAATGCCTCAGACCCCACCAAACCCCAGAGGGTTAAAGTGAAGACAACGAACTTCTTTCTGCCGGGGCCCAAAGACATATAATAATTTGGGTGTTAGGAAAGGGAGTGTGGTAGGCAGCTTCCAACATGGCGCCAGTGATTCTCACTTCCCAATATTCATGTTCTTGAGTAGGCTCCTTCTAATCTGCACAGGGCCCCCTCACTCTGGTGAAAGCCAGCCAGAATGTCAATAAACACGGGGTGTGCCCGGGATGCTTGGGTGGCTCAGTTGGTTGAGTGTCTGACTCTTAATACCAGCTCAGGTTGTGATCCCGTGGTCATGAGATTGAGCCCCGTTGTTAGGCTCTGTGCTAAGTATGGAACCTGCTTGGGATTGTCTTCTTGCTTCTCTCTGCCCCTCCCCCACTCGCATTCTCTCACTCTCTCTCAAAATAAATAAATATTTGAAAAAAACAAAACACTGATCTGCCCAGTGGAGAAGACCATGTAGTAAGGAACTGAGGTCATCTGCCCAGAGTGAGTACTCATTTGCCATATGATTTAGGAACCTTGTACCAGTCTCTCCAGTTTGAGTCTTGTCTTTGGTCACTGCAACCTCAGCCACTATCATGAACCCAAGGTCATGACAGAATCTGAGCAAGAACCACCCAGCTAGGCCCCTCCCCATTCCTGGCCCAAAGAATCTTTGTGAGGTAATGGTCATTGTTTTCCACCGGTGAGTTTGGGGTTAACTTGTTATATAGCAATAGGTAACTACTGTATAAGGTTATCTTCAACTGCTTGACTTTTGCCTTGAAGGCTCTCTGTAAGTAAAGCCATGCATTTCATTTCAGGCTCAGCTACAAGGTGTGCGCGCACATGCATGCGTGTGTGTGTGTGTGTGTGCACGTGTGTGTGTGTTGGTGGAATCCATTCAGCTATTAGTCTCCACTAACCCACAGTACAGAATTCAGCTTAAGGAATGTCATACTTTGTTCTTTTTCTATCTGCATTTTGAAAGAAACTGATAGCTTCACAAATGAGGGAATTTAATTTATAAGATATCTTTAGACTATCACTATGGTCATGGTAAGATTCCAAACTGTAGTTTATGTTCATAGATATGAGGCACTCCTAGACCCTAACCTCGAAGAACTTCCGCTAGTGGAAATAAAAGTACATAAGGGTGCGTAAAACTAAAGTTTCATTAAGAACATATAATAAATATGGGCTCCTAGGTGGCTCAGTTGGTTAAATATTCAACTCTTGACTTGGGCTCAGGTCATAATCTCACAGTTCTTGAGTTCGAGTCCAGACTCAGTTCTGCACTGTTAGCATGGAGCCAGCTTGGGGTTCTGTCTCCCTCTCTCTCTGCTCCTCCCCTGCTACAGTGTGTGCTCTCTTGCGCTCGCTCGCTCGCTCTCTCTCTCTCACACACACACACACACACACACACACTGAAGAGAGTTTGCTCAGAAGGAGTAGCAGCATGAACCCAGGTAGACTTCAGGGACTGCAGAGAAGGAAACCTCACAATTTACAAGGCATGGACCATAGACCTTGGATGTTGGGATAAGGCCCTGATATTTCTTTTTTTTTTTTTTTTTTTAATGTTTTATTTTATTTCCAGGAGAGAGAGAGACAGCGTGAGCAGGGGAGGGCCAGAGAGAGAGGGAGTCACAGACTGAAACAGGCTCCAGGCTCTGAGCTGGCAGTCAGCACAGAGCCCAACGCGGGGCCCGAACCCACGAACCGCGAGATCATGACCTAAGCGAAAGTCGGACGCTTAACTGACTAAGCCACCCAGGCGCCCCAAGGCCCTGATATTTCACTGAGTTACCAGAAAGAGATACTACAGCACTGGGCAGACTGAAGTGATTCACATCAAAAACTGCACTTCAAGAAAATAATTCCATCTATGGAGAGCAAATTTTAAGAAGGAAAGGCTGAAAGCAGCACAGCCAAGAGGCACTGGTCATAGTCTAGGCTTAAGGCACAGGGCACAAGTGAGGGAGGGACCGTGAGAAAGCAGAGGATGGGCATGCATGAGACAGCAGAACTCTCAAGATCGTAGATTTAGTCACCAGTAGGATGAAGGGGGAGCAGGAGGAAAAGGTGGGAGAGGCTAGAGCAGAAAAAGAAACATAGTGCTTTGGCCTGGGAAAGGAATAGGGATTTTTAATATAGCCAGGGACTAAGAGATAAGGCAAATAGGGGAGAAGATGGCCATTTAAGTATAAATACCCATCTGACCTCATGCCGCCTACTAGGCCATCCTCAAACTACAGGTGAGTGTCTTTTCTAAGTACAAATACTTTGATTTGTATTGGAAACAGTCAGCCAAACTTCCAAATCAATTATAAAACCATTCTCTTTACAGATGCAAATACTTTTTACACCCATGGATAGGAATATTTTAAACCTTCAAATGAGACATCGCACACCAAAAAGCAAAAAACAAGAACAAGAACAACAAAAAACTTGTCTTGCTTTTTTCTGATAAACAAGCTTTCTAAATAACCTCAATCCGACCTCCCTTCTTACCTTGCAATGGGTTTTTAAACAAATTCTCTGCCTGGCTATACCTACGTGATATGGCTAAAGAAAATCATTCTGTAACCTAGTATTCTGACCCCACTTTCCAGACTCTCAGAGAAGAAAAACAAATCCTATCTAACCTGGGGCATCTGGGTGGCTCAGTCGGTTAGGCATCCGACTCTTGGTTTCGACTCAGGTCATGATCTCATAGTTTCATGGGATCAAGCCCCATATCATGCTCTGCAATGACAGTGTGCAGACTGCTTGGGATTCTCTGTCTCCCTCTCTGCCCCTCCCCGACTTGTGCTGTCTCTGTCTCTATCGAAATAAATAAACTTAAAAAAAAAAAAAAAACCTGTCTAACTCACTGGATATCAGTTAATTATGCTCCCTCTGATTTCAATGCCATGCTTCCCTTGTGCATCCTCAAAGATATGCGTTTAGCTTGAACATGTTTCCACATCTCAAAGATAGGGCTCTTATATCAATGCCAAGGCCTTTATGCAAAGGTAGAGTGTGAATTCAGATCTTCTAGTTAGACAAATGTAAAACCTAGTAGTGCATGTATACATGAGGCAAATGTTTACTAAATACAACTTTTGTTTGCAAATTAGAACTGGCGCCAGCTAGAGCAGCACAGAAAAATAATGGTAACAGCAAGAACATACCAGGGACTACATGGCACCATTTTCAGCACCATAGATACATTGCCTCACTTGATTCTTTTGATAACACTAAGGGGGACTGAAATCAACATCTCAAGAGCCAAGGGATTTCTTTTTTTTTTTAATTTATTTTTGAGAGAGAGAGCACATGAGCTGCCAAGGGCAGAGAGGAAGGGAGTCACAGAATCCAAAGCAGGCTCCAGGCTGTGAGCTGTCAGAACAGAGCCCGACGTGGGGCTTGAACCCACAAACCAAGAGATCATGACCTGAGCCCAACTCAAGAGATGGATGCTTAACCAAATAAGCCATTGAGGTGCCCCTCAAGAGCCAACACTTGATCTCAGGCAGCCTCAGAGGCTGAGCTTGTGAGCAGCGAGTCTCAACAGTTTTCCAAAGACACCTCTGCAGTCATCTCTTTATCTGTTTCTTTTGCTGCTGTAACATATGACCACAAACTGAGCTGTTGACATGACACAATACCACATCTCTCTGAGCCTTCTACCCTAGTGACATTTCACCATGACTCTGATCTCTACTGCCTCCCTTTCTGCTTTTAAGGACCCCTGGGATATTAGGCCCACTGGGGAAATCCAATGTCATCTCTTTTTAAGGTCAGCTTATTAGCAGCTTTAATTCCCCTTCGCATTAACCTGATATATTCCCAGTTCCCAGGGATCTTTAGGACATGAACATCTTGCAGGGTGGGTTGGGTAGGAGGAGTATTATTCTGTCTAATACACCCACTAATGCTGTAAGTAAGGAATCTAAGAATTCAAGCAAATTTTAAATGCTGGAAATCAGAATGATAAAAGAGGTGAGTGGGTGCATGAGAAGGAATCGTAGACAGAATGTGTCACATTGGATGAGCAAAGGCAGACTCTTGAGATCCGCCTCCCAATTCCAGACATTTGCTGATTCCCCCTACAACATCATCATTCTTTCACTTAATGTCAATACAAACTTGCTTTCTCATACCACCTTCCTAGCAGCTCAGCTAGAAAAAAATCAAAACCCATACTACTCTTACCACCCTTACTCATCATTATTTTGGTAGCCTGTACACAGCACATGTAACTGTTTCCAGAGCATGCTCTCTATGGCCATCCTGGCCAGTGAGTTCTTAACAGGCTCCCAGGCGTGAGGACAGAAGGGTGCACAGAGCACCCAGTGCATGAAGTGTAGGCAGGGGGACTGTGACTGTGTCTAGGGGGTAGAACAGATAGGATCATCCGGACCAAGAAGGAAAGACTACATGGATAGGCAAGAGGAAGAAAGGGCTTAGGGCCCACAGGTAGAAACAAACATGAGCCAGTTTCACTAAACATCAGTGTCCAAGAGGCCGGAGCAGAGAAGGGTAAGAGGTCAGGCCCTAGGGGCCAGTGGGGTTGGATCTCAAGGCCTGGCAGGGTGGCACTCGTAGGTGGAAAGCCTGAATTGAATGTTGAACTCCCAAGGAGGCTGTGGAGGCTCTTTAGAATGAGCTGGAATCAAGGTACTGCTGACCAAGTATGAATGTGTGTGTCAATTTTCTCTACTGTAAAATGGATATAATAGTACCCATCCCACAGGATGAAATGGAGTAAGGAGCAAAGGAGCAAACCACTTAGCATAGTGGTTAATACATGGTCACTGCTCAAGAAATTAGACAGTATATACATAGTAGAAATGTCATGGATGCCAGCAATCCAAAATACTTCATGCCCCCACATTCACTGTCTGGAGGTCAATGTCATCTGGAAGGCTTCGGCAAATGACCACAGCAGACTGGTCTTCGGGCCTGTGCTGCCTCTAGAGCCTCTGTTCCCAGCGCTGCTCTGTGTGTAGATCCCATAGAGAGGTTCAGGCCCTCTTGCACAAAGCGGTAGGGAGCCTCTGTGGTGGAGATGGGGGAAAGCCCCCAGGGAACCAAGGATGGAGTAGCCAACAGGGTCCACATGGAGCCAGAGCATCCATATTCTCATGCTGCCCTGGCGCCCGCACAGGTTTTCCACTGTCTGCTGTTCTTATTCTCCTCTCCCCCATCCCCCTTTGTCTTCACTCCCCACCTGTCTCCCTTGAAGAGAAAACCATCGGTTGTACCTCTTATCATATGTTCCTCATATTCTCCCTTCCTCTAACATTGTAACGCAAGTTTATTGAAACATCTTATGAAGGTCACCAAGAGGGACTCTAGTATCAGCAATACAAGTGGCTCAATGTATTCACTATCTGGGCAGAGAGGTGAGGGCATGGTTGGCTATTCTTGGGAAATTAGACCTTTTGCACCAAGGAGAGAGGCATTGCACTGATGGTGGAGGAACTAGCATCCCTCCCCTGATAAATCTGCCTAGAAAAGGAGCAAAGAGGCCCTCAAGAGAAAAGGGGCTGGAACCTGTTCTGTCTTCCATGGAAATGCAAAGGTACCAACATGGACTGTGCCTGAAGTTCACCAAAGTGTAGAAGACACAGGGCACTGTCTCTACCCAGGATCACCCTCACTTCTAACACCAAGTGCATGTTCAGGAAATTCCCCAAATGGCCTTTCTGGTGGGTTATTCAGTAGAAGGACTCAGAGAACTCACTGAAGGCTGCGATACCCACTGTGAAAATGAGTTATAGGCAAAGAAGGCAGGTCAACATCTGCCAAAAGAGGAAGGACACAGCCAGGGCCGGTGGAAGGGAGGGGGATCTCAAACGAAGCTTCTGCTGTCCCTTCCGTGTGGAGTCAGTAGGGATTACCTGCCCACTGTCAACATATGACAATTAGCACCAAGTAATGCCAACCAAGAAAAGCCAGGAAAGCTACCCACAAGCGTTCTTGGTCAAGATTTTCCCTGAGGGCTCCATTATGCAAGTTTGGTTGATTGAATCGTTGCCCACACAGCTGACCTCCTTCATCAGGCTGATGGCCAACTAATACCATGTGACTGGGAGCCCCCACCCAAAGTCACATAGTTGATATTGCTGGTATGGCGAGCCACCTGACTTAAATCTACTCTAAGCCCTTGGAGATGCGATGAGTCAGTTCCTACCCTCAGCAAAGTCACTCCTACGAGGTATGATGCGGATTACCTCCCAGAAACTGAGACCAAAGGCCAGACCTCTCTTGGGACAAGTCCAGTCCTTTATCAATGCAGACCCCATGAGATTCACAGCAGCCTAATTTATAAAAATGAACAAGCTCCCTCTATCTCCTGTTGTCACACCAGGAGGGATGCGGGTGAGCAGGCTACTCAGATCCACTGAGGAGACTGTAGTCATCAGAGGACAGGCCTGAACAGCTCCCAGTCCAAGCACTCCCCCACCCCAAGCATGGCATGAGGAAAGCCGATGGCCAGGAACCTGAGACACATTCTCAGGAGGCTCAGAGTATAGGAGAATTGTTTCATGGTAGTATGAATGCCAGAGAGCACAGGAGAGAACCAAGAGGAAGACAGAGGGCTAATACATTAATTGGGAATAGTTATTTTCTAAGAAAGACCAACTAGGAGGGGGATAAAACACATAAATCCCCGAGGATGCAGGATCAGGGAGGGTGAGTGTGGTTCTGCATCTCGGATGGGAAGGCACTTCTGCGTCTGAATGGAGATCCCGTTTACAACTGTGCCCGAACAATGAGTGTAAATCAGATGATTCTGGACAAGCTAGTATGTTTGCCCAGTTTTAGGTGATGACTAAGGATTCCAGTAAGCAGAGGCTGGCGAGTCAGAGTTTACATTTGGCACCATTCATTCTGGTCCCACGCTCGCTTCATTTGGTCTCATCTCAGGAACAGCTGTAGTTAGAGTAGGTTGAAGGGCCAGCATCTGTCCAATGCGTGAATGTCAGTGAGGGTTGGAGTGTCAGGAGGGGTTGACCAGAACGTGTACATCATGGCAGAAGGCCTTGGTTGAAAGCAGCGAGTCCTGACCTGTGTGGGAGCCTCCCCCAAAACAAAAAGGCTGATCCTCAACCATCTGCCTGTATTAACCTTTCAGAACTACAAATTTAAGGTTACCCGTCTTTAATGAGGTTCTCTGGACAATCAGGGTGGCTGACTGCACCCTGCACGTGTTTGACTGGCCTAAGGTACCTCTGCAGTGCAGGCATAAACTGAATTGAAGACACAGGCAGACAAACAGCCAGGAAAATGCATATGGTGCTGCATACATAGTCCTAATGGAAAAAATGCTTATAACATGTTTACAGAATCTTACAGGAAAGGCAGGAAAATTGGGTGGATGTGGAAAATCTAAGGGTTGTAGCAGAAACCTTGGATAGGAGGTGAATTTTAGTCCTGGCTCCAGCCCTGGATTTTTCCAGGCACTAAGGTGGATTTTAGTCTTGGTTAGTTTGCCAGGAGACATAGAAAACTACAATAACAACAAATATTATTGAGCACTTACTATTAACCCATCTAATTCTCCACACACATCTAAGAAGTAAATACTCTTTTTTACTCCCATTTTACCAAAGACGAAGTTGACAAAGAGAGTTTAAGTAATCTGCTCAAGGTCACATACCCATTTTATGTCAGAAGGTAAACCCAGCTCCTGAGTTTATACTCTTAACTTCAGCGTGTTTGTAAAATCGGGCAATTAGAGTAGACTATGTCCAGGCTTTTTTAGTTGTTACAAGTCTATGACTCTGCATTTAAGTTAAAGTAAAAAAAAATTAGATAACCATAAAGGATCTAGTTTTCATGGCCTTATACACATATAATATTTAACACAAAAGCTGGATGTACAGCATATATATTGCTCAAAATTCTTTTTACAAGAGGTTAAACAAGGCCAAGAAGGTGATACTAAAATCTGTATGAAACCAAAAACCCCACCTGGCCAAAACAATCTTGAGAAAGAAGAGCACATCTTGAGAAAGAAGAACAGATTTAAAGATATATTACAAAGCTGTACTAATTAAAACGATATGGTGCTGGCACAAAAATAGACACACAGATCAATGAAACAGAATACAGTTCAGAAATAAACCCACACAATCAAACAATCTATGACAAAGGAGGCAAAAATGTACAATGGGAAGACAGTTTCTTCAACAAATTGTGTTGGAAAAATTAGACAGCAACATGAAAAGGAGTGAAACTGAACCACTTATTTATACCATCCACAAAAATCAACTCCAAATGGATTAAAGATCTCAGTGTGAACCCAAAATCATAAAAATCTTAGAAGAGAACACAGGTAGGAATTTCTCTGGCATTTGCTGTAGCAACATTTTTCTAGATAGATCTTCTGAGGCAAGGGAAAGCAAAGCCAAATGAATTCTGGACTACATCAAAATAAAAGCTTCTGCTCAGCCAAAGAAACAATCAACAAAAAGACAACTTACTAAGTGGGAGAAGATATTTGCAAATGATATGGTAAGAGGTTAATATCCAAAATAAGTAAAGAACTTATACAACTCAATACCAAAAACCCAAATAGTCTAATGTTAAAATGAGCAGAGAACCTGAACAGACATCTTTCCAAGGAAGATATACAGAAGGCCACAGACACATGAAAAGATGCTCAGTATCATTCATCATCAGGGAAATATAAAAGTAACTGCCATGAGGTATCTTCTTACATGTATAAGAATGGCAAGGGTGGAAAAGACAAGAAATAATAAGCATTGCTAATGATGTGGGGAGAAAGGAATTCTCAAGCATTGGTGATTACTATCCAAATTGATCTCACCACTGTGACCATTTGGAGTTTGCTCAAAAAGTTAAAATTATAGGGGCGCCTGGGTGAGACAGTGGGTTGAGCGTCCCACTTCAGCTCAGATCATGATCTCATGGTTCATGAGCTCAAGCCCCAAGTCAGGCTTTGTGCTGACAGCAGGAACCTGCTTGGGATTCTCTGTTTCCCTCTCTTCCTGCTCTTCCCCTGCTTGCATGCATGCTTTCTGCCTCACAAATAAACAAATGTTAAAAACAAAGTTAAAAATATCATGACCATATCAATCAGTAACTCTACTGGTGGGCATATGCCTCCCAAACACAGAAACACTAATTTGAAAAGATATGCACTCCCATGTTTACTGCAGCATTATTTACAATAAGATAGGGAAGCAACTCAAATGCACATCCACAGATGAATTGACAGAGTCTTAAAAGAGACTATGATCTTGCCATTTCCAATAACATAGATGAGTCAAGAGGGTATAATGTTAAGTGAAATAATTCAAACAGAGAAAGACAAATACCATATGATTTCATTCATACATGGAATTTAAGAAACAGCAACAACAAAAAAAGGACACACACAAAAAAAGACAATGAAGTACAGAGAACAAATGGGTGGTTGCTATAAGAGAGACAGGTGGAAAAAGGAAATAGATGAACGAGTAGTTATTGTGATGAACACTGAGTAATGTACAGAATTGCTGAATCACTATACTGTATACCTGAAACTAACATTCTATGTAATTATACTTCAAGTAAAAAAAAAAGTTCTTAAAAATTTTCTTAAAAATAAATACAATGAAAAAGGCAAAAAGTTTAGCTACTGAAAAGTATCATTTTTATTAGTCTCTAATGGTAGTTCTCTAGGGTCAAGCGGAAAAAGACAGGGACATTCTAATGCTCTGGAGTCTTAAAACACAGACACACACCTTCCAGGACATTAAAAAGATCAAGTTAATGTAAGCCTGTAGTTCAGGCAAGAACACTTTTCCAACCAAAGGTAACTGACTGCAGTGTCTTGCTTCCATTTGGTCTCCGTGACACCTGCAGAGAGTAGGCTAAGTAGGGGTTCCTCCTGGGGCCCTTTTCTCTCTGTAAAGCCCAGGGCCTCTGTCACAGATGCCAGCCCCAGCACCTTCTGCACGCTTTCCTCACTACTCTTACCAGTGCTGTCCTTTCCTCTTGCAGGGAAAAACATGACCTGAAATGCACCAAGCATCCCTGCTAGGCAATGTTCTTGCCATAACCACAGCCCTTAGCCAAGAGAAATTCCACCTATCAGGTCAGTGATCTAAAGATGCTCAGAGTATCAGGGAATGATAGAACAGGGGAGCCTAAGCCTCTCTGGGGACGTAAGGATCCAGAAAGGCTCCAAGAACAAGGTGATCTCCAAACCTAGAACGGCTGGATGAGTGGATTCCCACTTCGGCACCTCTGGGTGATACTGACAAGCGATGAGGCTCACAGGTGGTGTGGAGACGGAACACAGGGATCATCTGCTTTGTCCCGTGGGACACAGGGAGTTATTGAGGGATTCTTTGGGAAGCTGCCAACATCAGACTGGTGGTTACAGAGGTCACCTGGCTGATACCTGGACCGGAGGGTTTCCAGACCAGCAAGTTAAGTGACATTGGCTAAGAGATCACAGAGTCTATAAATATTTAGAATACAAAATAAGGAGTAGGGGTGCCTGGGTGGCTCAGTTGGTTAAGTGTCTGGCTTCAGCTCAGGTCATGATCTCACGGTTCGTGGGTTTGAGACCCACGTTGGGCTCTGTGCTAACAGCTAGCTCAGAGCCTGGAGTCTGCTTCAGATTCTGTGTCTCCCTTTCTTTCTGACCCTCCCCTGCTCACACTGTCTCTCTCTCTCAGAAATAAATTTTAAAAAACATTTAAAAAAATAAGGAGTATATGTGATGTGGAAGGTAAAAATGGCAAAAACAAACAAACCCAAGGTGCCCCTGGAATTCCATCTTGGGTGAAAAGATCATCAGATACTTATGCAGACCTCCAGCCTTCTGGAGTGTCCCTGAAGCCCCTGGTCATGACTTCTTGAGTCCCCAGAAGCTCACATGTGCTAAGGTCTGGCCCTACAGTATCTAGATGTGTATCTAGGTCTAGATTTACATTTCATTAGTCTGTATTTTTTATTGCTTTCCAACAAAAATGTATTGCTTTGTAATTTAAAAAAATATATACATATGTGGGGGGGCACCTGCGTGGCTCAGTTGGTTAAGCATCTGACTTTGGCTCAGGTCATGATCTCGCAGTTTGTGAGTTTGAGTCCTGCATCAGCCTCTGTGCTGGCAGCTCAGAACCTGGAGCCTGCCTCAGATTCTGTGTCTCCCTCTCTCTCTCTCTCTGCCCCTCCCCCCCTCACACTCTGTCTCTCTGTCTCTCAAAAACAAACATTTAAAAACATATTTTTAAATAAAAAATAAATTGAAAAAAATATACGTATGTTGAGGAAAAATTTACAAAAATTGCCTGAGGAGAAGCCCAGACTTCCATAGCTACTGTCACAGCCATGTACAGATTCTACAAAGCCATTACGAAAGAATAAAGTGCACTGCAGGTACTAGCCTACTTTAAGTATTAAACTACATTTTGATGCAATTTTTCTTAGCACTCAGGATATCATGAATAGAAAAGTGAGTATGGAGACATTTGAGTTATTCGACAAATATTTCTGGACCATTCTGGAAAAGTAAGCAAATCGTCAGCACTAGGACCAGGCATTTGTCATATGGCCATTGGGAGATAAATGGCTTACAATAAAACAAACTGTATTTGGTAACTAAGATGATGTGCATTGATGCCTACCACTTATCTCTTTTGAAACACCCTTCTAAGAAAGATCAGAAAAATCACAGAGCCAAGCTGTCAAAAGGGTGTGTGTGGGCTGGGAGGAAGGACAGCAAGAAGCAAGGGGAGAGGTATTTTTGTTAACACTGCTAAAATTAACAGCGCTCTTTTCACCTACCTGTAAGGTAGACAGGGTGATTACAGTACAAGCAAGGTTTCTGCCTTTCCCCAGAGACCAGGGCTTTGACAGCAACTGGTAAAATGCAAAGGTATAAACAATCCCCATTTCCTCTTGTGCAAGAAAAAGTAAACAGCCTTTTCCAGAATGATAGTGGCCTCATGAATGAATGGAAGAATGCTGTGTTTGTGAGAAATCTCCTATTCAGAGAGGAACATGCCTGTGCGGAGATGGGCTCCCACCAATCCTGAATATGGCTTGGCCCCCAGATAACAGGTTTTGAGGTGCCTCTCCTGCAGACCCTCATGATACTGGTTCAGGGCAGCACCTGGTTAAGTGTGGAGACGAGGGGGTGGACTCTTTCATTATCTCCTTAATCCCTAACATCTATGCTATTCCAGTGCTCGACTCACTGGAAGAAGAATTTGCAGACCTGTTTAAATTGGGGCTTAGGAACCTATTTAAAAAAAAAACTGAGGTTCTTAAAATGGAAATGTTACTTGTAACCCAACAGGGTTCCCAGCCAGGGGAAGGGGAACCCTTCTCCTGCCTTAGCTACTCTTTAATTACTAATCTTTATGGAGTATATGGTCTTAAAGAATATGCGGAGAAGTAAAGGCAACACAGTGACATGGTGTCAGATCAATGGAGCAGGTCGTCTCAGATCAATGGAGCAGGTCGTCAGTTTCCTCAATGGATTAAAATGAACTAAATTCAAAACCAAGTTGAAATTCAGAGGGACATTCATTTTCCCCACCTTCTTAATGCCTTCCTGTAAGCAGGTGTCGCTTTCATTCGTGTCACTGATCTCGGACTACCGAGATAAAGCAGGAAGAGACTACCTTTTGTTCCTGGGTTATTAAGAGCAACTGATGTGACCATTCTGTGTGCCCCAGGTAGCCTAGACACCTCTCTCTTGCTGCTCGGGGCCTCAAAGATTTCCTGTGGCCCTAGCCATCAGATTGAATGAAGCCTGAGGGCCCCAGTAAACACAATGCAGCCCAGAGTCTTGGGGTATAGACTGTGCATCCAAGGAAATACAAGCAAGTAAATGTGAAGTTGTCCCACTGATGTCACTGGTCACTACCAGGCAGCCCAGCTGTGGAAGGCCTGACCAGCCAGGGCGAGGGTGACATCGCAAGATGCCATCTTACCACTCTTGGGGGCAGCGCCACATACAGAGAACAGAGTCAGTCTATCATGTGAACACAGAGGGCATGGAGCCCAGAGCCTCACACAGATTAAACATAGGCGAGATTTTTATCTTCCATGAATATTTAATTCTCCTGAAAGCTCACCATCTGCATATCACTGTGCCTCAACGCATGTGTGTGATTTGCTCTGTTGTCTTTCAAAAAGAAACAGACCATTCTGCTCTTCCTGTGATGCCTTGAAAGTTGCTTGAATGTGCATTGATCCCTTTGATCTCGTGAGTGTGTGTATTTTAAAACAAAGTCAGCGCAGCTGCTCTCATCTATGGAGGGGGGGTTGCAGAACAATGGGGGAGAAATCAAGTCAGTTTCCATTGTTTCCTGGTGGCCTGTATCACTAGTCGCTGACATTTTGAATGCTGTTTAATTTTTGCTGGTGTCTTTTTATCTTAAGCTTCATGTGAATTTAAAAAGCCTTCCATTGATATACAACCTATCTTGTATTAGGATATCCCACCCACCCTGCTGCACTGGAGAGGCCAGCAGCTGCAGAAAGCTTGATTATGCATGCAGGCACGCAAGACCCAGATGCAGGGCAAGGGTGCCCCAAATGGCTACAGTTCCTCACTTCTTTCCGCGTGCATTGTGAACAGTTTCTCAACCAATTTTGCACCTTGAGCATACGCCCCTCTGCCTCTTTTGCCCCCTCCATTCCACTCAGATTCTTCAAGAAGGACCCCTTGCCGATTGGAAGTGTCTCAGAGACCAGAGAAGGGCCATTCCTGGGTTTGACACATCTTTTTTTTTTTTTTTTCTACGTGGCAATTCTGACAGATATAAAAATGACCTTATTCCCAATCAGATTTCCCCCAGGTGGCTGGAAGCCTGAAAAAAAAANAGAGTGAACCAGAACCTGGCATCTGGGTGGAAACCAAGAAGGCTTAGAGCCAGGTTGGACAATGGAAAGGAATCTCAGGCCGAAGTCCTCACACCTGCAGAAAGAAGGTAAGGGACACTAGCAAAAGCAGATACTTGAGGAACAAAGCCTCATCTCAGAGCATGGAACTGGATACTGCACTGTGCTAAAAATAACCAAATTCGTGTTACCCAGAGTTGTTCTTCCATAAGAGATGGGCAGACAGAGTAACCCTCCCCCAGAGAATGGCCGCTGCTGGTTCTATCCATGTGTGGTGAAGGGTCACAGACACTGAGATGGTTTTTTGGATGGAACCTAAAATTCAATGACCAGAGTAATCTCACTGGAAGTCATGAGCTAGTTGGTGCTCCTAAAGGTAAAAAAAAAAAAAATCTAGAAATGTATGGAAACTTCAAGACTAATCAAGAATCCATGAGGGGAAAATTACTGGTGACAATGTTAAGACCTTAAAATCTTTGGGTGAGCATTTGGCATTCCATTAGATGATTTCGGTTTCAAACGTAGTTCTTAACAACTAAGATTTGCATCAAAGACACTCTACTCAGCGGGTACTATTTCCATTACTTGAGGCAGATTCTGTTACTATTCCCATTTTACAGATGAGGACACTGAGACCTAGGGAAGGAGACTTTCCCTAAACCAATGGCTTCCATTCGGCAGAGCATGGAACACAGTTTATCTCAGTCCAAAACCCTTACACCTAAACAGCTACTGTATTTTGCCAACTTAAGAACATCCAACTCAAATATTCTCCCCAGTGTGTTATCTCTGTCTCTCAGATATAACACTAATGACATACATCAGGTGTGTATCAAGCACCAAACAGTGCTATGAACTTTTCACAATTGCCTGGTGAGGTTGGTGTATTTTTTTTTTTTTTTTTGCCCCATTTTCCAGATGATGCCATGCTTAGCTGCCCTGCTGAGTTCTCAAAACCCTGTGGGCTTCAGAATCCCCTGTCAGGCTTGTTCAAACAGAAATTGCTGACCTCTACCTGCAGTGTTTCCGATTCAGAAGGTCTGGGCTGGGACTGAAGAATTTGCCTTTCTAACATGTGATGCTGATGGTGGTGGTCTGGAGACTATGTGCTGAGAACCACAGCACTAGGCTATACTTCTGTTACTTATAAATAATAGGTAGAATCTATTACCCCAGATCCTTCCCGTATAGGTTACATAGCCCCAGAAGGCAGATGTTATCCCCATTTTATAGCAGAGAAAAAGGTGGTCCTGAAAAATTAGTTAACGTGCACAGGATCACACCAATGGTTGGCTGCACAGCCAGGTTCAAATCGAGAGCTAAGCCTCAATGCCCAGGGTTTTCTCCCTGGGATGTGCCTTATACTAAACGCCAATGACTGTTAATAATTACGATTCCCTGGATTTTGCCCAACACTGCTATTGTCTTCATATGTAGCTTAGGAAATACTATGACTCTGTGCGTGTTGGCAGTGTGTGAAATGGCTAATACATCCTATCAGTAAGGATACATCCTATCATGACCAAAGATGCTGTCAATATTAAGAAAAACATTTAAGTCAAAATCTTAGAAACACCATTTACTAGTGAAAAGTGACATGGAGAGAGATGGGTGGGGTCTCAAACTGATGAATATATAGACTTGTCTCTTTAACTTTCTAAGTTGGCTAGATCTAATCATTAGAATGGATTAAAAGGTCACATGCTTGCTCACTTCTTAGTATCAAGTTAGCAGCAGTATCTAAATTATTAGTATTGGGGCACCTGGGTGGCTCAGATGGTTAAGTGTCCGACTTCAGTTCAGGTCATGATTGCACAGTTTGTGAGTTCGAGCTCCGCATCAAGCTCTATGCGGACAGCTCAGAGCCTGGAGCTTTCTGCGGGTTCTGTCTCCCTCTCTCTCTGACCCTCCCCCACTCACACTCTGTCTCTCCCTAAAATAAATACACATTTAAAAATTTTTTGAATAATTAGTATTAATGCACCCAAAGATGGGCCTGTGCCCATAGCCCAAAGAGCACCAAAAAGTCTATTTGCACAGTTCACTTCCTTGCGTTTTATGCTGAAGGAGAGAAAAAAAGTCAAACTGCCTGAGAGAGATTTTTATCTACCATATCACTAACATCCTTTCTTTCTCCTCAACTGTAAATTAAACTCATAAGCGTCACTTTTTATTCGCCTCCAGTGTGTCAGTGTAACATGAATGCTAACCCGTGATTCACTAATATTTGAAACAATCATCTCAAACTGCATTTTTTAAAACGTCATTTTGTGCACCTTTGCAGAAAAGAACGACCAGATGAACATTCGGTTCTTTGTTGTCATGGAAAGGGTTTGAATTTGGCTTCAAACCAACCTGCAGTGGAATTCCTCTTGGTCTCTCCCTCCTTGAATATGTTATTTAACCTCTCTGAAGGTCAGTATCTTTATGGATAAGATCATGGTGATGCTAATACCCACCACTGTGTACATTCTTTTTATATATTCATAAATATGGATGGGTGGATGGATGTGCAATATGGACATAAGATATGGATAGATAATTGTAACCCATAATTTCTTACTGCATCATGTTTTACACTTTTTCCCTTAATACTTCTTCCCATATACATCTCTCTCCCTCATTATTTGCCTTGTCAATAACCGTCTAATATAGGATTATGTTACTAGAAAATCATGTACTTTTCATTTCTCCCTACTGGGAAGAGTTGGGTTTTCCTTATAGGAAAACTGAAGAACGTCCTTTGTTTTTACTGAGTACATTTTTCTCAGGTCTTTGGATCACTTCTCTGCCTGGGAAGTAGTGGCAGTCAAATATCACATCCAAGAGAAGCATGGAAAGGAGAAATCCATTTTCAAATCCAAGTGAAAAACACCTTGGAATAATCAGTTTCTGAACAAACTAGGACATTGAGGATGATGTCCTGTTTTGTGAATACATGGGTCACTGTTCTCTATCTACCTTCTCATTCTTCTTCAAGCAGGGTTTCTCCAAACCAGCCCCATGCTCGGTTCACATCAGATGCTGGTTTTTTTGTTTCTTTGGTGTTGTTTTTTTTTTTTTTTGAGGGCAGATGATACTCCAAATCGGGAGGTCAGTTAGAATTACGCAGGTCAGAAACTGACCTGTCCAAAAAAGACGTTGCTTGAAAAGATACAGCCTCTATCCTATCCATTCTACCGTACCTTGACATTCATTCATCCCAGGCTGTCAGAAACTATTCATAGAAGGTGTGAAACAGAACCTAAAATAAATGTCAAGTGCTGGGCTCCATAGTGGTTGGTAAGCTCGTAGTGGCTGCCCTTGAAGTGGCAAAGGTCTACTTTTGTCAAAACCAAATTCATTGCTCCTGGAATGAGTGGATGTCCAAGGCTGACAAGGATGCCCAGGTAGGATGCTCACTTTAAGAGGATGCCTAACACCCCCACGATGAGTTAAGCCTTGAATGAAAACCCATCCATTGCTTGCTCATTCTGGGAATAATGGGTTGTAACCCAGTGTTTATTGAGAAGTCAATGTAAATCAAAGTATTATAAACTAGCAATCCACTCATTCAACAATTATTTGCTGGGGGCTTACTAGATGCTTACATTGTTCTAGGGGATATAGTTGGCAATACAGCCGTGAATGAAATACCAAGATATATACCTTCATGAAGCTTACATTCTGCTGAGGTTTTACTGAGGTTTGAAGGAAACAAGGAAAAACATTTTTAATTCTCGAGAAGAAAATCTCAAATGTTTTGATCTATAATTTAGGTAACTGACACTTTTCTTCATGTCCGACCTCTTCAGCCACACAAATGAGGTCTTCCCCAGCTCTCACCTGATGCAAATCACCCAGCCCTTTCCAAGGACCAGAAGCCTCTACTTCCCAGGGCAGGCCACTGGGAAGTATGTTATACATATACATATAACGTGTATATGCCAAAGCCATTAGACGTTTTGTTTTTAAAAATGACCAAAAATTTCCTTTTCCCTAGTTCCTTCATTAGTTCCCAGTGAGTAAGATGTTAGCCTCACCAGGAGAGCTTGACTTAATTCGTGGGGCAGGAAGAGAGAGAAGTCTATCTTCCTACAGTTAGGTGGGCAGCATAGGGGCCCCCAGGGCTGCTACCTTCTATAGCCGATACTCGTTCATTTCAAGTTTGATTTCTAAGAATCTTGCCAACAAAAGCACTTTCTGTCTTGCACCAATTTCAGAGACTTGAAACTACTATGAAGAGCGGTAGGGTAGGTACCCTCCTTCTGTAGGGAGTTTCCACAGTGTCTTTTTATGGCATCTAAGAGAATCGTTTTTTTATTGTGTAATGTACTTCGTGACAGTTTTGAAATGTAACCATTCAATGCTTCTATTTTAGGAGGGTGTATGGCAACAATAAAGAAACACACACACCCCCATGTGCACACATCATACGGACAGGGTCGATCAAGATTGAATTTCACCCCTAGGATGAAAGGGAGAGATTTGTGTGGAAACAGGCAGGTCCCTGCCCCTAACGACTCCACAGTTAGAAGACTAAGCTTTATCTTTGCTTCAAAAGGCTGCAGTTCATTACAGCATCCATGTCAGAGACCAATAAAAAAGCACCAGGGAGAGGGATTTTGTGCTCCTCAAACACAAACAAATTTGTTTTCCACTAAGGATGAACGCAAAGCTTCGTATCCACTAAATTAAGCACATTAACTAGGACCCTTTCTCGGGCCACGTTTTAAGAATAAAAGAAAGAAAAGCAATTATATATACAGAACCTATGTATAATATATATATAATTATTATTAGCCACCACACAGTAAGGTTAATTGTTGCCTCTCTGAACACTTAATCTGCAAGCGGTTGATAAATCCCACCCTGAATAGAAGTGGCTCGTATTTAGGTCACACAAAGTCATTGCCATTTTTTAATTTAAACTGTGCATTAGATTAAAACACTAGAGTATTTCAGGGGGACAATTCTGAAGGAGCAGCAATAGGCTGTCATTTGGCGTAAAAAGTTTCCACAGCACACCCCAGGGACATGTTAATCAAAGCTTTTTAATGGATTCAGTCTGATCTGTGACAGGCTTTGTTCCAGAGATGGCATTTGCTAGATAGAGCTCCAAGTTATCAATAAGACATAGTAATTGCAGGGAGCGACTCAGCCACATTTCTGGACCCTCATGCCATCCTGCCCTTGTTTATGATCAGTTGAGGCAGAAGCATCTCACAGAAGTCAAAAGATGACTAGTTTCTTCCTGTAATCTCCCAACAAAGAATGAAGGGAAATTAAACTACAAAAAAAAAAAAAAACCCTGACATTTACTTATTTAAAAACAACAACAAGGGGCACCTGGGTGGCTGAGTGTGTGCTGTGTCTGACTTGAGCTCAGGTCATGATCTCACAGTCCGTGAGTTCGAGCCCCATGTGGGGCTCTGTGCTGACGGCTCAGAGCCTGGAGCTTGCTTCGGATTCTCTTTCTCCTTCTCTCTCTGCCCTTCCCCCGCTTGCACTCTGTCTCGCTCCCCTCTCTCAAAAGTAAGTAAACATTAAAAAAAAATTTAAACAACAATGCACACCACCTGCTCCAGTTGCTCCTTCTTAAGTCTTTGTCTTAGACTTCTAAGCCAGGGCTGGGCAGCAAATCTTTAACCTGATCAAATAAATCCATTTTACCCAGAGGCAGGCATGTGAACCTCCACTGTGGGCTTGGGCCCGTTCTGCGGTAGCTTCTTCACAAAGTTCTTTATTATCACTCAGAAATCAAAGCAGCCACAGGCTAAACTAATGACAGAGGCTCACACTGATCACCTACAGGGATAGGGAGCTTCTTGGGTACTTATGAAGGTTAACACGCCCCATCTGATGGAAAATGTCTCGGTGCCTATTCAAAACCTTTCATGTAATAGGGGCCCAACAGTTGTTTTTCCTTAGTAAGTCACAATCCTCCCTCTGCAAGATCAAAATCAATCACTAGGAAGAGACATCAAGGTGGGCGAGCCGAGGTTGGGGGACAGAGTGTACAAGAAGGAACCAGCCTCATTTAAGGAGCTTCTGCACAACCATATGGGTGTCTTGAGCTCCCATGTCCCTGAGCTAATATGTCACAACTAAAGATTCCCACACCTGGATAGCCAGTGTCAACACCTTAGAAACAAGGGGGAAATGATCAGACACCTGCAGCTCTGTCTAAGTTGGTCTCATACTGTTTCCTTGTGTGTTAATGTATATGCAGCTGTTACCGCAGCCCTTCAGGCAAGAGCTTGGGTAGATTTATCAGCCTTATTCAGCTCTGCTCTGAATCTACCTAGACACAAATTGCATGCCTTTCCGTGTCTTTGGCCAGGAAATAAAATTGCCTAGAGATACAAGCAGGTGATATAACACTTCTAACATCATGACTCTTCAAACATTACCACTCTTATTTGTCTGTTACATGTCTCTCGAATCGAGTCCAAACTCCTGGGTGGGCTCTGCAGGATTGATGGCAAACTCTTTTTTCAGTCTCATTCCTTCTTCTGGGCAAACGCTGTCCTACTTTTGTCGGTCACCTGACACGTCTTGTGATTCCATACCTCGTCTTTGTTTTTAACATTCCTTTAGCCTGAAATGGGCTTCCCTCATTCCCTGCTTACAGAATGCCTGCTTAACCCTCAAGCCCCACTCAAAGGCCATCTCCCCAGTGAAGGTAGAATTAGCTGAGACAAGGGTCAGAGCCACAGAAGGTTGGGGCACAGGGTCATGGTACCAGGGACCTCTGCTGTCACATAGCTTTAGGGAGACAACTCGACTCCCAGCCAAAGGGCCATGTGTTCTCAGAACTCCAAGTGATGGCCTGTGCTTACAAATGAGAGTGAACCTTGAACGGTGACTGAAGAAGACTGAGAAAGGAAAGAGACTAACCTGGATTCTGCCTCTGTGATGGCCAAGCTCGGAACACATGGAGGAAGTCATCCGAGAAACCATATGCCTCATTGTAGGCTAGCAGCTAAGATGCAACACTGGAAAAAACCACATCCCTGGAGAGCGTGCAAAACAGAGCCCTGCAGTAGACATGGCTCTGCCTCCCCTCCCCACTTTCCCTTTCTTGGGTTGTTTGCCCTTGATTAAATTCAAGAAGAGTGGTACTCAAAGTGAAGATTAGAGTCATCTGGAGGATTTGCCAAATGGACTGATGAACCACCTCCCCACCCCTGCACAGCCTTTCTATCCAAGAGACCTGGGGAAGGCTGAGATTATTTGCTTTTCAAAAAGTTCCAGGTGATTCTGATGCTGATGGGTTTGCAAGAGAACAAGCTGCAAACCGCTACCTTAGAAAGTCCCCTGACCCCCACTTGTCTCACTTCTGGGGATTATGGCTTGAAGGGCAACAGGAGAAGAGGCAAGAAGACTGGTAAGTGGTGATTGCTATGGTCCTAATTACAGATTGACAGGAGCTCAAATTAGGGAAGTGGCTGGAGGAATGGAGAGACAAAGGAGAAAGTGAGCATTTACTGAATAACTAGATTTGGAAGCGAGAGAGATTAAAAAAAAAAAAAATCAGGGGCACCTGGGTGGCTCAGTCAGTTGAGCATCCGACTTTGGCTCAGGTCATGATCTTGTGGTTGGTGAGTTCAAGCTCTGTGTTGGGCTTTGTGCTGACAGCTCAGAGCCTGAACCTATTTTGGATTCTGTGTCTCCCTCTCTCTCTGCCCCTCCCCTGCTTGTTCTCTCTCTCTCTCTCAAATAAATAAACATTAAAAAAATTTTTTAATTCAAGTATGCTCTTACATCTCAAGCTTCAGAACCTAAGAGACGTGTATCAGAGGGAAGCTCCGTTTTATATGTAGAAGGGACTTTTGATAATTGGTGAGAGCAAGGGAACAGTGAAGCTGAAAACTGGTACCAGAACCAAGCAGATAAATGACAGATGAATATCTGTGAGGATATTCGAGCGTGTAAGGTGATAAGGCCTGGGTCACTAGATCAGAAGGGGAAAAACCCCAGTGGGACGGGAGGAAAGGAACAAAAGCAATGAAGATCATTTGCAGGCAGGAAGTTAGGAAATCCGGTAGTTCATACTGGTCATTTTCTTGGGGAAATATTCCAAGTTTCAGGATTTGAGAGAAATTAGTGAGGGAAACAGAAGAGTCAACAGACTAAGGATAAGGAATATTGCTGAGTACAAGTGATACATTTGCATGACTTCCCTCCAGTCTGTGAGGTTCATTTAAGCTGTACAACAATAACCCTACAAGCTTCCAAGTACATGTGAGCTGGAGCTCTCACGGCTATCAGTGATAGCACCAAGTTCCAAAGCCAGGTCTACTGATTTTCACAACAGGTAAATAGTTTCCTTTGAAAGACGGAGCCTCTTTTTACCTAAGACAAGAGAAAATATACTGTCAGGAAGGGAAAAGATTTGGACTTTCTTCTGCCCTCTTCCCATAGGTGCTCAGAACCTTCTATAGTCTAAATGTTTGTGCCCCCTGCCTATTCATAGACTGAAATTCTAACTCACAAAAGTGGAACCTTTGGGACCTGACTCAGTAATGAGTGGGACCCTGGTGAGTGGGATTAATACTCTTAAAAAAGAGACCCCACAGAGCTCCCTAGCCACCGCCTCTGTCAGGGATCTGGTGAGAAGTCTACGGCCTGGAGAAGGGCCCTCACCCCACCACAGTGGCATCCTGATTTCCCACTTCCAGACTCCAGAACTGTGAAAAGTAAATTTCTGGTGTTGATAGGCTGCCCAGTCTGTGTTGTTTTCTTATAGCAGCCCAAATGGGCAAAGACAGAGCCCCAGTGAAGAAGCTTTTCCCTGGATTGTTTCTTACAGCCCTATGCGTGTACAACTTCCTCCTTCAGTGAATGCATTAGCCATGGCCTCAGAGTCTAAATAATTAACAACCCCCCTGTTAGGGTGCCTCCAGTTCTGTCACCAGGTATGGTAAAAAGTCTCCCAACAAAACGAATTTTAGCTAATATTTAAAGTTTAAGCAACAGAGCCCATGTGGGAAACCCTGTCCTTTCACAGAGAAAGAAGTTAAATCTCCCAAAAGGCAGAAATCATTTCACTAGTCCATTTCAGATTCAAAGCCACTTCACATAATGGCTGCTGCTGTGTCAAATAAGGGTCCCTTCCCACCGCACACATTCTCAGAAGCATGGATCTGCCTGCCACATTGGAAATGGCCTTCCAGAATGTAATTCAGAATAGGGCTATGCAGGGGCGCCTGGGTGGCTCAGTCGGTTAAGTGTCCAACTTCGGCTCTGGTCATGATCTCTTGGTTCTTGGGTTCAAGCCCCATGTCAGGCTCTGTGCTGACAGCTCAAAGCCTGGAGCCTGTTTCAGATTCTGTGTCTCCCTCTCTCTCTGCCCTTCGCCCACTCACACTGTTTCTCTCTCTCTCTCTCTCTTTCTCAGAAATAAATAAAAAATTAAAAAAATAATAAACAACACTCAGAATAGGGCTACACAGCACTGGTAGAGAAAAGCTTCCTGAACAGGTAACCTGAGAAGATAACATAGTTAGGAACACTCCCCTGTTCTTAGAGCCAACCAGATCTATCTGGTTTTGTGCATCTTTGGAAAACTACTGATCTGAAAACAGATGCTTGATTCCCCAAAGTGAAAACAACACCCCTCCCCACCAACACACATGTGCACAGGACAGGTGCACACTCACAGATACCTCAATGCACATTCTCTTAAGATCTATCTAAGAGTGGTCAGGAACTGTCAAGAAAATTAAAAGCAAAGTCAGTCAGTTTGACACAGCTCGGTGTGAGTCTGTCTGTAAAGAAACTAGTATGGAAATAAACGACATGGGGTTATTTTTCCTTGCTGTCTTCAATCACATGGCATCTCTTGGAACAGTGCGGCCCCTGCTACAGTGAGTGCTGCTCAAAGTATCTCACACGTAGATGCTTGTCTCCAGTCCCTGCTCAGTATCTGTTTCCTTTTATGGGTGGGAGGGGGGTTGCAGGAGGTTATAGAAATCTCACATTTTGGTGAAAGGATAGTCAGCTCGTCTGAAATGTTCCAAGTAGCTTCCATTAACACAACCGCCACCGTTAGACTAGCAGATTCTTTCTTCTAATTCAACTCCTGAGCTTAAATTCCACAGGAATAGCCTTACACTGAACACTTTAAGAAGATTCCCAATGACAGAATACTGCAGGAGAAAACAGTGCAATCCAATATTGTGCTCAGATTTGATGTCATTTTTTTAATTTTTAGTTTATTTATTTTGAGAGGGGTGAGGAGGGGCAGAGACAGTGAGAAAGAGAGTCTCAAGCAGACTCCACGCGGTCAGCACAGAGACCCATGCGGGACTCAAACTCATGAACTGTGAGAAGATGACCTGAACAGAAATCAAGAGCCAGACGCTCAGCCTACTGAGCCACCCAGGCACCTCCCAATGTCACACTCATATTTTAGATTCACGTCCTCAAACCTCCAGCAGGGATCCACACTGCCAGCAAGCCTGTTCTTTTTTTTCTCCCAGAGCCTCTTTCCCACTTCCCAAGATGGCTATTTTCATACCTCTCCTCGCCTCACACTGCCCACACCTCCTCTGCCCTCACTCCCAGCAGACGGCTTTACCTCATACTTCATGAAGAAAACAGAAATTAAACACAAATCCTTTATCTTAACCATCCCCAACCCACAATTTCACTCCACCATTCTTTCTCCATGAGCATTAAAGTCCCCCTCTCACTAACGACTAGCCTCCTTGCTCTGGACCCCTACCTCATCGCTTCTCAAGGATTTCACTCCTTCGACCATCCGCTACCTCTCCTGTGTCCTCAAACTCCCAATTTCTAATGGGAAATTCCATTCCAGGTGCTCCCTTGTTGAGATAAAACACACACACACACACACACACACACACACACACACACACACCAAAATACCTCCTTCTCCACATATGGCCCAGCCACTCTACTTCAAAGCAAATTCTCACCTACTGTCTCACTTCCTCAGCCCCACCGATTCCCAACACAACACTGTCCTCCTGACCCCATGTCTGCTGGAAGTGTCCTTATCAGAAGGCCACCAAATGCAAAGGACATCCTTCTAGACCTTTCAGCGGTGTGCCAAATACAGATGTTTATTCCCTTATTCTTGCCTTCTTTTGCCTTATATTTTCTCAAGGTTTCCCTCCTACCGCACCAGATGCTCTTCTCAGTCCATTTTACTCACTACTTCTACTCAGGCTGAACCCAGGGGTTAGCCCTGGATCTCAGTTCTCTCCCCACTGGTGATATCTTCTTACATGTGTTTCAAAAGCACCTTTAAGCTGATGACTTGCAATTTTATATCTTCAGCCTGGACCTCCCCTCTGCACTCCAGACTTATGATTCCACCTATCTCCATTTGTATTTCCAGTGGACAATTTCAACTGTGTCAGCAATGGAACACTTGATGGTTCCCCTAAAAACTGTGTCCTTCTGGGGTGCCTGGGGGGCTTAGTCGGTTGAATGATCCACTTTTGCTTAGGTCATGATCTCGCGGTTCGTGGGTTCGAGCCCCGCGTCGGACTCTGTGCTGACTCTCAGCTCAGAGCCTGGAGCCTATTTCAGAGTCTGTGTCTCCCTCTCTCTCTGACCCTCCCCTGCTCACACTGTCTCTCTCTCTCTCTCTCTCTCCTAGAAATAAATAAAAAATATTTAAAAAAAAAACAAAACTGTGTCCTTCTCCTTGAATCTCCACCCAGTCTTTCTGTTTTAGTAGTAACACAGCTAACATTTATTCAACACACACTATGTGCTAATAAGTAGGTCAGCTATTAATAACCCCATTTAATGTTCACACCTATGGGATATATATATATAGAATATTCCTATTTTATAGAGAATAAAACCAAGGCACAGAGAGATTAACTTTGCCAGAGTCAAACAGCTAATAAGAATCTCAAATGGGATGACGACCCATGCCTTCTAGTTTAATGGCCATTGTTTTTTTTGTTTGTTTGTTTGTTTTTGATAGAGAGAGAGAGACAGCATGAGCAGGGGAGGGTCAGAGAGAGAGGGAGTCACAGACTGAAACAGACTCCAGGNGAAATTAAGTTGAATAAAAGTATTCAAACTGCTGATCAGAAGAACCAAGAGTATAAACTCTGTAGTATAGGAAGAAGATAGACAGTCAAGTAGTGTAGGATGAAAACAAGACAAACGTGTCACCTAAACAGACTTTCTCAAAAAAGTATGAAATTGACTTTATCCCCAATGTTTCTGAGATTCTCACTGAAAACAAGGGCATGTGTTGTCGCCTATCAAGACATCCATCTGATCCTTCCTAATAGGAAGCAAGGACAACATGGCTGAAACACCAGGTTCAACAATGACTTTGTTCAGTGGCATCCTGGGGCCAGCAGATTTGGGAAGGATGGTGTGAAGGCATAACAGGTTGCTCTTTTAGAGAACTTCACATGTCTCAGTCATGACCCTGGGCTACCTTACCTATGTGCTGCCTTCCAGCTTCATGCTTATGACACTGCTTTCTACTGCACATCCCACACACTCCACTCATTCATTCACTCACTCATTCATTGATTCAGCAAATCTATCTCCAGAGTTTACTCTGTCCCAAGCACTGTTCTAAGAGCTAAGGTTAGATCACGGGAGAAAATAGATAAGGCTCTGCTCTCACAGAGCTTTCGATGTTCAGGGGATGATCAAGGTAAGTATGCTTATGACCCAAGAGACCAGGAGGTACATGGAGGAAATGAAACAGGGTAACAAGAGAAAAGGGTGAGTGGGGCCTCTTGGGGGTAAAAATGGGGAACTGAGGGAGGTACCCAAGCTGGGGAGACAGAGGAGGTCTCTCTGGAAAGGCAGTATTTACTAAGAGGAAGAACAATACCAGGCTGCATGTGCACCAACAGAGATTCAAATGTCCAGTGGGGCTCCTGAAGCTTCTTCCAGGCCCACATGTGCATCTCCTTGTTAAATCTACTTTGAGGAAGAACCCTGCTAAGTCCGCCTGACCAAAATCCACCCCCCCCCCACACCTGCTATACTGGACCACCCTCCTTAACTTACCATGTTCCTCATCCCCACCCCCTTTCCTCCAGGAGACATCTGACTACCTGGCCTGCCTTCAGCAAAAATCCCATTAGGTCGATGTAGCCAGAATGTACCTCCCCTGTGATGTTTCTTAGTAATTTTCCATCCACTGACCCCCACCTGCTCCTTGTGTATGAATTTCCACTTGCCCAGGCCACACTGGAGTTGAGCCCCAACTCTCTCCACAGTTGTAAAATCCCATTGCAGCGAGCCCTATACCTAATCCAAACATTCTAGATCAACCTTCCTTACCACTCATAGGAAGCATCGTTGAATATTTCTTTTTTTTTTTTTTTTTAATTACATGAATGGTCATTGGCCTAAACTCGGTGTAGCTGAGCACAGTGAGTAGTGTGTGAAGGTATGAGGCCAGATCCTGGGGTTCTGGGAGGCCACAAAGAGGAAGGGCTGACCCAGATCCTCTCTCCACCCTCCTCCACCCTGGGTGTGCACACAGGGACCGGCAGACATCAGTACTCTCTTGACATTTGGCCTCTGATGGGTTAAGCCACAGCTCCCACCTCCTATTTCACAGAGAGCAAAGGGTGGGAGTAGAATAAGGGTCACTATGGACAGGCTGTGACTCTATGATGAAGGTCAAAACCCCCATACAGGCACTACCCTGCACAATTCTCTCTTCACACTCCTGTAACTGCTCCCTTCATTTTACCCTTCATGCTTGGGGTAGTTATAGCCCTGCACTTTTTTTTTTTTTTTTTTTTTGGGNGGCTTCACACTCAGCCCAGAGCTTGATTCCACAACCCTAGGATCATGACCTGGGTCAAAATCAAAAGTTAAATGCTTAACTGCCTAAGCCACCCAGGTGCCCCAACAGCCTTGCACTCTTAATATTCCTTGAGGTACTTTGCCATACTTCATTGCTTTTTTTAAAAGCTTATTTGTTTTCAGAGAGAGAGGGAGAGAGAGAAGTAGGAGAGGGACAGAGAGGAGAGAGAAAGAATCCCAAGCAAGCGCCATACTATCAGCACAGACCCCGATGCAGTGCTCGAATTCATGAATGTTGAGATTGGGACCTGAGGCGAAATCAAGAGTCAGAGGCTCAACTGAGACACCTAGGCACCCCCTCACACACACCTTTATTGATTTTTCAAAATCCTATCCAGAACTGCCTAGAAATTCTTATCCAACACCCAACCAGAGAATGATGTTCTTGCCAGGACCCTGACTGATAGATTTTAATCTAAAAATACTGTACCAAGTCACTTTCTCATTTGAGCAGTTACCTTTTGCTTTCTCTTTAGTTTTGATAAGCCATTTGTGAGAAGCTGGTTCCTGTGTGGCACATAACTCCACATAACATCACCTTTGGAATTTTCAGAAGCTTTTGGGTGGATTAAATGTCATTCAGCTCCTACAGTTCCCTTTCTTGGCACAAAGCTTCCCTGAGATCAGAACACTCTTTAGGGTGATGAAAGTCCTACCAATAAAGTAATTCAGGACAGAATCTTGAAACTGAAAGGCAGTGTGGCATTCAAAGAACATTGGGTATGTAGTTCAAATTTAAGCATATGATGGTTGGCCGGTCCATTTCTTCATCTTGAAGAGTGTGATGATAATAATGTGCAGTGATAAACTAATTCATCCACAATTACACTAAGAGTAGTGGATGGACTAGTCAGGCCACAGCGAGAGGCTCTGTTCCATTCTGGGGAACAACCAGTCAGTAATAGCATTAATCAATCCAGCATTAATTCTTCACTTCAATGATTCTAAGACATGGAATACATACAAAATCTATGAAGGCTCTTATTTTGATCACTCTTTAAAATTACAGTGCCTGCACAAATTTAAAATACATAGGTTATAGTAGCCAGTTTAGGCTGCCATAATGAAATACCACAGACATTTATCTCTTGTAGTTCTGGAGGTTAGAAAGTCTAAGATCAAGGTGCCAGCCAATGTGGTTCTTGGTGAATGTTATCTTCCTTGCTTGCAGATGACTGCCTTCTCATTGTATCTTTATATGACAAAAAGAGAGAGAACTCTGGTGTCTCTTCCTCTTTATATAAAGATTCCACTCTATCAGATTAGGGCACTCCAGCTCTGACCTCATTTCACCATTATGACCTCAATTAACATTTAACATTGCCTCCTTGGCCCTGTCTCCAAATACAGCCTCCTTGGGGGTTAGAGCTTCAACCCATGAATTTGGGAGGGGGCAAAAACATTCAGTCCATAAAAATTACATCAACTTCGTGGTAATCGTTCCCTGTATACCATCAATATCTCTCAGGAATGGGGACAAAGAGATTATTTGGAATTCAACTGGATTCTAAGTGTTTTTACAATACATAAAGATGCATACTGAAAATAATTTAAAACACTAAGTCAGTTTAGTATAACTTGTATCAATAAATTGCTTACTTAGAGTATATGTGCAGAACTAAACCAAAAGCCAGTCACCAATTTATGCAACTACATGGTATCTGAAAACCTAAATACAAAGGGTTATCATGGCTTTGGTAACATTTTAACCACCAATCTTGATGAGCAGGAGAAATATCTTAACCTTGTTTTCTTTCAGATACATTCATACTTTAGTAAGAAATCAAAAATTTTTAAATAGTATGAAGAAAGCAAGGACCTTGCATATTCATTTATACACTAGAGTACTTCACAACCAATTTTAAGTAACCATATCCACATGTTTCAATATAAATAATTCTCAAAAACAAATATGGAATGAAAAATAAAAAGATTTCAGATAGATATATCTGTTCTCCCTTTTTCCTCTTTGTTTTTTGCCTATGGAGAATATGAACTAAGATAAATGTTCCAACTTAACCTCTATGAAACCTGAATGGCATCTCCCCATCATCTTCTGAATTTTTATAAATTTTTGAAACATTAATAAACACAGAACATTTAAAGAATAACAGTAATACCGACCAAGATAATAGTGCACACTGCAACAACAACAAAATAATGAACTAAAAAAAAAAAGAACTACGTGTAGGGAAAACCCAAATATTTCCTTACTACATCATTTCACAAGGACTATAAATCTGAACACCAGTTCCTTGCTCAATAAATTTGGAAAAAGGGTGAGCAGAGCTGAACAGATTTCTGTCTTAAAACCTTCAATATGTACCTGTGCTTTTGTAACTATAAGGATGGGGGGAACTTAAGATGAATGTTATGACAAGACTCTGACATTTCCACAACTGATACACATACTAGGAATAAATGCTTTGCCCAGGATGGATCAGACCACGGAGTAGAAATGGCACCTGCAAAACTCAAATCTTTTTTGTTAACTTCTCAACTCTTTATAGGAAGACTATCTAACACAGCAGTTTTCAATTTGTTTGGTCTCAGAATCCTTTATGCTGAAATAATTCTGAAGGACCCCAGAATGCTTTTGCCTCTGTGGGTTACACCGGCCAACATTTACCCTCCTGGAAAGGACATAACTATTGTATTTTTAAATACCAATTATCCACACATTGCATGTCAACAAGTCTTTTAAATGAAAATAATTATGTTTTCGAAAATAGTGAGAAGAGTGGCATTATGTTATATTTCTGCAAATCTCTTTCATGCCTGGTTGGATAGAAGACAAGTACGTCCTCATTGTATGTTTTTGCTTCTATCTGAGTTTTTGATTGAAGTATATGAACGACATCTGGCTTCACAGACATAGAAAGTTAGAAAATGGAAAAATATTTTAATCGTTTTTTCAGATAATTTTAAGTATTCTTTAATACTACACCAAAACTTAACAAATGGATGTTCTCACAAATTAGTTGCAATAAACAGTCTGAAACTATATCAAACAACTTTTCACACTGTTTTCTTAAAATCTAGTGGCCTACCATGTATGAATGAATCTTTAACTGATGCACAAATTTTTAATGTGCATTGATTTGGAAATTTTTTGCTTCCTGCCTTATACAAATCTCCCAAAGTTTGACCTATTTCATTATACACTATTGAGTGATCACATTCATTAGTATCCCCACTGATCTCATCAAAAGTCCCTTTAAGTATTTGGGAACTGTCAAGCTCACCTTGGCAAATACACGGTTTTCAGAGTCCTGATTTTTCTTACGAGCGCAAGTTGCATCACAGGCAACAAACACAGTCAGTTGTTTTTCCCAAAGTCACAAGCTCCCTTAGTTTGTTTTTTTAGAAAATGTCTACCAACAGCCCAAGTCTGAACGACCATAGTTTGTTCAACAGCCATTCTCTCAAATAAAAATGGTGCTACAGGAGAAAAGCAGATCGTGCAGCCTGCAGTTCAAACAATCATACAAGTGCTTTTCCTCCAGACAACCACTGGATTTCCATCTGCCGCAAATGTGCTTTATTTATATTTTTGATACATAGAACATTAAAAGGTGTATGCTCAAAAAAATTTTTTAATTACAAAATAAAAACCATCATAAATATTGGTAATTTTACTGCTTCCTTAAGGATATTCTCAAGAGAAATTGGGGGAAAAAAGGGGAGAAATTGGGAGTATTTTGTTTTATTTTTGTTTTATTACAATAGGTGGCAATGAAGACTAAGTACCAGTACAATTTTGTGTCATTGCCATGGTTCAGACCACTGCTTTTACAGCATCAGGGAAAATACAACAAGAGTGAAAGAGGCAGTTCACGTATTAGTATTGTTATTAAAATAACTTTCGGGCATTATTGTTCCAACACAAGGAAGAAGGCAAGTCAAGTATTAGCACCATTATGAAAATAGTTTTGCCCTTCCAACCTCCTAAAAAAGTCTGGGGAATCTCCAGTTACCCACTTTGAAAACCACTGATGTCAAACACTACAGAGATCTAGAACTTAGGCCATCTTAACTTATTTGAAAAATTAAAATTAAACAAAGATCAGTGCATTTGGCTACTGAAACACCTTAAAAAAGTAAGTCACTCGCTTCTGCTTTTCTGAATCAAAAGGAAATCAAAACAAAAGACAGACTGCTTTGTCTGTCCGTGACCACAAGTCCTCGCTTAGACTTTTACATTTGATCCTGCTCCTTTCATTTCAAAGGTAAAGATAGTAACATTCAATATTTATAATGTTCATCACAGAGAGCTGCCAGAGTCATAAAAAGAATATCATGCAATTTTTACAGTATAAAATTCTCCGCTTCAGTAGTTCAATATCAAGTAACATTTATCACCATTTATACCAACTACATATCCCATACAATAATGTGCACTTGTTTTTAGTTTCTATTTACCTTTGACAACAGCTCATCAGAAACGGGCCTACTTCACACCTAAGAAGGTTGAAATACACGTGCAAAAAATTATCAAAAAATTCAGGAGGCCCACCATTCTGGAAGCATCACGTAAGTCTTCGTATCGACTCTTATTTTTGCCATTGCTCCCCAGCTGGGCTAAAGGCCATAACTAATGCAGGTTATCACCAGAAGCTCATCAAACAGTCTCTCTCCTGTGCCCAACTTACAGAGTTGAGTGCCATTGCCCATGAGGTGGAACAGCTAATTAACCCCGAGCCCCAGGGTGGTAGTCAACTCTTGAACCAACCCCACAATCACTCTTCTGTATCCAGAAACACCAGCTTGTCCAAGCACACGGATTCCATAAGAACACTATCATCATTCGTTAGGCGAAACATAAATATATAAGTAAGAATAAAAACCAACTTGGAGTATTTGCTGGGGAGAAACCTCAACATGTAAAAATCACTGAAGGGCAGAATGTTCCATGACACCATCAGAAGGGAAGGGGTGTGCAAACCAATACCCCAAGTCACTCCTCACCTTACCATTCGTCACTGGCCTCACAAAAGGTCTTTGCCATCTTAACAATGTGTCTCTTAAAACTCAAATCCCATCCTCACAAGACAGGAGATCAAAGGGCTTCCTGGCATTTGTGGCATTGGGATATTCTTTCCTCCATTTGCATCAAAAACACATGGAGCAAGAAACGCCACGTCTCACTGGGTTTGGGACTTGATGAAGGTGGACAACGTTGGTTGTGTGGAGGTATTGCCCATATCTCCCCTGTCACGGAGAATAACCTGCCAGCCCAGGAAGGTGGAGCCCCATCAGGGCAGAGGATGATATGTGGAAAGCATTTTTCTGAAGGAGGGAGAGTTAATTTACCTGTCACCTCTCTTCCGTTGAGAGAGGCTGGCAATTTGAGAACCTATGTCTGGAGCCATTTTCTATGTGAAAAGGAAGCCTTGTGCAATAAAACAGGCATCCTGTCATCTTTTAACAAGATGTCCATTTGAGTTTTTAGAAATACACGAAAGATAAGTGAAAACAGGAGAACTTCTAAAAGGTCCTCTTCTATTCAGTGAAGCCAGAAAATGAGGCTTAAAATTACATTGGACATGTTGGTCCCCTGGAGTTAAAAATGTACATGGCTATTCTTAAGGTTTTTAAAAAGCATCATCGAGCGGCCCTATGATGAGTATTATTTAGTGCAAGACTTAGGTATGGGGAGACTTAGATTTTTTCTAATGCTATGCCATTTAAAGAAGCATTTATGGTGATTGCTATATGCAACAGCTTGTTTTAATTTATTCATTCAATTTTAAAAGCCACAGGAATATATCAGAAATGGCCAAATCATGAATAAGTTATTTACTTTATTCGAAATGTAACTAGACCTACGGAGACTTTGCTAATTACTGGTATCGCAGCGAAGCAGAAATATGTTCATGTCTCATTCAAGCAGTGGATTAGATAAAACATTAGTTCCGTGAAGCTGATCACTCTGGAGATTTACTCATTTGCCTTGATGCAGTAAATGTTGGCACATTACGCCTCCTGGAATATCCTGAAGCTGGCCTAATAACACATCTGCTGTATTTATTTTTGAATGTAAATGGCACTCAGAAGTATGCTTTGAAAATTAACTCCAGCCAGGAAACAATAAACATTAATAAATACAGATTTTGTTTCTGCTAACAATTACTTCATGAAATTGTTAGATGTGGTGGAAAGTGCTGGTTTACAAATACAGTTTGTAGCAATTAAATCCCTTCCAAACCAAACTACTCCAAACCGGATGGATTCCTCTTGGAGGCTCTGAGGGCCTAGCGATACAGAGACTGGCCCAATTTTTATAACTTCGTGACACACCCATAATGCACAAAGGCACCCATTCGGTCAAGGTTGTTGCTGCCCTGAAGACAAAGGAAATTCATTCCTAACAACTGGATCAAGACAAAAGAAGAGTTGCACAACTGTTTGATGAAAACGTGTTCTCGGTTGACACGGGCAATGAAAACAACAGACGTTTTCCTGCTCATACACTCTAAATATTTTGGGAGCATAGCAAAAAAAGGCAGAAGGGTATTTCTCTGCAAGCCCCAAATCTAAAATAAGCAAGCCACAGTGATAGTGCTCTGGCCTGCTGTGGTTTGTTTGTTTGTTTGTTTTTTAATTTTTTAAATGTTTATTCATTTTTTAAAAATGTTTTTTATTTATCTCTGAGAGAGAGAGAGACAGCGTGAGCAGGGGAGGGTCAGAGAGAGAGGGAGACACAGAATCTGAAGCAGGCTCCAGGCTCTGAGCCGGCAGTCAGCACAGAGCCCGACGCGGGGCTCGAACCCACGAACCGTGAGATCATGACCTGAGCCGAAGTCGGACGCTCAACCGACTGAGCCACCCAGGCGCCCCTAAATGTTTATACATTGTTGAGAGAGAGAATAGAGTGTGAGTGGGGGAGGGGCAGAGAGAGAGGGAGACACAGAATCCAAAGCAGGCTCCAAGCTCTGAGCTGTTAGCATAGAGCCCAACATGGGGCTTGAACTCACTGACTGTGAGACACTCAACCGACTGAGCCACCCAGGCGCCCCTGGCCTGCTGTCTTAATCAGAGATGTTCTGCTCGTCCTAACAGTGCAAGTGGACAGACTGAAGCCTTCAGCCGGTTCCATGAGCCACGGGCCATCTGTTTACATCATGTGCTAAAATCACAACACTGGGGGCTCTGTGGGTATCCTTAGCATGGCCTGCAAACAGTCACTCCTGGAATGGTTGGTTCTGTCTGGGCCTTGAGGAGTGGGAAAATAATCCTGGTCTGTCCATCTACAGACCTGGTTTATCTGTATCCAGCCATCGACCTTGGACCTCTTATCTGGGGCTTTCTGTACTCAGCTTCACCACTGTGACACGGGGGACTAAGAGTCACCTACCTTATTTCTCTCGGAGGGGCTCAGGGTACTTCTGCTAAGCTTTTATTCTTTTAAAGGGCAACTGCAATATTGAAATAGCAATAGGTGCAGAAACAGAGCAAAGTTTCACACCAATGGGATCAAAAGACGGTTCTCCTTTAATTCAAAAAAACCAAACTGAATAACTTTAAGGAAGACGGAATGTTAAATAAAACAGGACACTGATTGAGAGAAAACCTTGTCACCCCGTGTGGTTATATAGCTAAGTTGCCTGGATTACAAGCAAGTTGAAGGGCTCAGGTTGGTGCTGGGATCTCTGAGCAAGGAAGACACTCAGTGCATGGTTGGTGACTTCGTTACGTATGAAAAGGCCAAGCTCAAAGCAACTGCCTTCATGAAAGCTTCATGAAACTTGTGGGTTTGCAAAGTTTTTAAGGGCTGGGGAAATAGCCCCTGAAGAACTGCAGGCTAAAGCATTCAGCCCCACCCTGGTCAGGAGTTAAAGCCAGTCCCCGTCCCCCTGGAGAGAATGCACCGCTAGACATAGAAATCAGCATGAGGTGGGGCACCTGGGTGGCTCAGTCGGTTAAGCGTCCGACTTCGGATCAAGTCATGATCTCACGGTTCGTGGGTTTGAGCCCCGCATCAGGCTCTGTGCTGACAGCTCAGAGCCTGGAGCCTGCTTCTGATTCTGTGTCTCCCCCTCTCTCTCTGCCCCTCCCCTGCTCACGCTGTCTCTCTCTCTCTCTCAGAAATAAATAAAACATTAAAAAAATAAAAAATAAAAATAAAAAAAGAAATCAGCATGAGGGTTCTGGAGCAGAGGTGGGGAAGGAATAACCACAAGACCCAGAGACAAAGGAGGCCGAGTTTTCTGCTCCACCTGAGTTTGCTACATTTATAAGCATTTCATTCACATTCTAGATAAATAAATATAAAATTGTGTGGTGAGTTTCCTGCTCTGATCCACCTTTTCCCAGGAAAAATGAAATACATTGTGCGCTGGGGGCAGGGTTCCCTGTAAAAACAGGAGTTGAAGCAAGAAAGCCAGAAAAGCCACACGCCGCCTTCTCGAATTTCATTCACATCACATGCCTGAAGAGTTTAGAGGGGGGGAAAAATATAAGGTTCTCTCTTGCACTGTTTACAAGATCCTTAGTAGTCCTGTCGTGGGCATAGATCCCATAGTTGGGTCGAGCCCAAGACCAGAATGCCCGAGACGGTGTCAGTTTCCATTTGAGAAATTGGTTTGTTAATGACATCCTAATGTCGATCATCCTATAGCAGGAACTATATTAATATTTTTTTCTCTCGGGCACCGTTACAGATGTCAGCTCTAATCCCTATAGAAGGCTGCTACAAGTCAATCTTCATGGAAATATATGAGAGAAGCCTGCGAAGTTTCTAGAAATATAAAAGGTGTGAAAACTATGATTGGAAACGAAGAAACATTTCAGAAATCTAAGCTTCGCCTGAGATATGTAAAGATTATTCCGTATTGAGGACAATAACTGGCCTGCAGAGTGTTCAAGCCCACATGAGCCCAGTGAAACAAGTAAGACATAGATTAAAATCATTCAGATTATCTAAATACGTCAACTGTTTACCATAAAGCAAGCATAGGAAAGCTCTCTGGGCTGAAAGTGATGCCCACACTAATATTTCACAACTACAAATTAAATGAACAAAAACCAGTCTGTAAAATGTGACTGATGTTTGTCTTTCAACATAACCTTTATGCTGCGTTCAGAGAGCAAAAATACAGGTGTTTCCCAACCTGCGGGGCCGGGGCAAGCCTGCCTTTTAAGAGCTCAATTGCAAACCAATGAAAGGTGTGTAAACAGATGACAGGGGCAATTACAATGTGGAATTGATTAGAGTCTCAATTACTAAAAGCACATCGCCTGCATTATTCTTTTTATGCCGCTCTTGGATGACAAAGAGCACGAATAGCTCATCAGGACTACAGTATCTTTGTATTTTCGCTCTCTCTCCATAAGGGAACATCTCCAACTGCAGTTGAGGCTATAGAAAGAGAGGGAGCCAGCAAGATCCTTACGGGAAAGGGAATTCTAATGACCCTCTCCCGCCACAGGTATCAGTCGCTTTTTAATTTTTCTAGATGCCAATGGAGGAGTAAGCAAGACCCCCTAACCAACAGGGCTGCCTTGGCATTAGAGCGGAAGAGTCAGAGAAGAGTCAGGAGGGGTGTGCAGTGGGGACTCCGCACTAAGTTAGGACTAGAAGTGTGAACTCAAGCAGAGACCATGCATCGATGATTATTAATCATCAAGGACTGATGAGTTGTGGGGCTCCTGGGTGGCTTAGTCGGTTAAGCGTCCGACTTTCGCTTAGGTCATGATCTCGCAGTTCGTGGGTTCGAGCCCCGCATCGGGCTCTGTGCTGACAGCCGGCTCAGAGCCTGGAGCCTACTTCAGAGTCTGTGACTCCCTCTCTCTCTGACCCTCCCCTGTTCACGCTGTCTCTCTCTCTCTCTCTCTCCTAGAAAGAAATAAAAAAATATTTTAAAAAAAATTAAAAAAAAAAGGACTGATGAATTGTGTCTGGCTCAATACATACATGGCACGCCCATATCTTACATCTCTCCCTATTCTTTCTCGGCCTTTTTTTTTTTTCCTTGTCGTGTAGATACGGAAGAATCTCCCGAAATAACAAAAGTTGGAATTTTAGTAATAAATACCCTGTGGGGAGCTCTATTCGTCGTTGGCATCTAAGGGCCCCCAGCCTATCCTAGCACGGAACGAGAACTCTTGGGGTTCACTCCAAAGTGACCCAGCCTCCCCAGCGGGGCCCTGTACTGTCCACTGCACTGCTGTTCCCAGACCCTGAGCCTTGGCCTGCTTGGCCTCGGGAACCTCCAACTAGAGAGCAACCCATCTTCGAGGTCACAAGGGAAGGCTGTCATTCCTAAAGTCACCTTAAAACTACCTCTTTTCTGTGGGATGTTTTATGTGGGTGTGTTTTTGTTTGTGTTTCTGTTTTCTGAAAGGCACCAGAAACAGCGGGCCTGAGACCAACACCAGAGCTATGAAAACAGAAGGATTAATTCTCGACTTGGCCTCAAGTGCTGGCAGATGTTTGGGAGAACAGAGTTGGGGGTGTGTTTAAGGACACTGAGAGCTCCGGCTTGTCATGTGCAGATGTGGTGAAGCTGGAGTAAGTTCAGAGAAGTGACAGAGATGATTAAAAGGGACGCAGAATGGTTTCTGAGGGAAGGCTAAAGGGATTCTTATTGCCTTTATCCTAAGAAATGAGAAAATAATGATTATTAACTTCAAAGTCTGTTTGCTCGTCATGTCTGCAACAAGCCCAATGAATGGAAAAGGGCTTGAAAGAAAAGCAGCAGAGAATGTGGTGAAGGAAAAAGAAGAATTCCTTGCTTTTCGGGGGGGAAAGGCATGGTACTCTGGTCCCCAGAGAGCTCAAGGAGTCCACATTTGTGTGCCGTTCTTAACAAGGGGATATACTACAAATTCTTTTTTAAAACAACCTAAATTCATCGGGTGCCTTGGTGGCTCGGTTGGTTAAGTGTCCGGCTCTTGATTTCAACACGGGTCATGGTCTCACGGTTCATGAGTTCGGGCCCCACAGTGGGCTCTGGGCCAATAGCGCAGAGCTTGCTTGAAATTCTGTCTCCCTCTCTCTCTGCCCTTCACCCCTCTCTCTCTCAAAATAAAGAAATAAACTAAAAAAAGGGGGGGGTGTTAAATCTAAATTCATCAACTACTTAAAAATTTTTTTTTACTCTTCATAGTCCAGACGTTAGGGAGCAAACAAAATAAACATTTTGTTTCCCCACACCACTTGTGTTCTCCAAGCCCCCACAGCCCAGTCTCATGAATGTTCCATTAAAGGAAATTCATGGTTAAATCTCCGTTCTCAATCCGCAACATTTTTCTTGATTTGGGGGCTGTTTTCACCACTCTGAAGAGCACATATGGGGAAAAGGAAATGGAGGATTAGGGCTAGTCTGAGAGGCTTAAAGTAAAGAGGAATAGGCGCAGATCTGAAAGGGAGCATATGTCATTGATCTTGTCCACAAGCTAATTGAGAACATTCCCAGGCTTCATGGGGCAATACTATTTCTAGACTCCCAGGATTTAAGAAGCGCTCAATAGTTCGACAGAAGGCAATGTGCCTGCTGGATACAGAGCCTAGTTAAGCAATAACCCAATCTGTCTTCTGAGCCCCCCCAAGGCAGGAGGACCTAACGAAGGTTTTCTTCTGTTCAAAGGCCCCTCCACACTTGCTATTAAAAAAATAATAGAAATCATTCTAATAAAGGAAAAAGTTTGGGACTCTGTTCTAAACAACCGAGAGCAGTATCTATCGCCCGAATATTCCTTTAGCAACCAGTCTATCCCTGTGGGCCAAATGAGGCTCCAAATTGATGTAAAAAGAGCAAAAGTCTCCATTGGTGACCTTCAAGCTGGCTGAAGACCCAGCCAAAGCTCATCACCATATGGAATTTCCATTTTGCTGTGAGAAACCACAGGGGTACATGCGTGGGGGACATGAATGGAGGTGCTCGGTTGTAAAATGTTATTCACATGCAAGAGATCATTGTTATTGTTTCCTGTAATTATTCTGCCTAATAACAAAAGGAAAATAACTGATTTTGACACCCAAGTTTTGCTGTAAATAGGCAGAATGTTGTCATGAATATGCAAAATATTATGATCATTGCCATACCTAACTAATTGCATTTGAAACATGCTGGCCATAAAATAATTAATTAGCAGTGTAGAAAGGCATCGTGATACTAGCTATAAATACTAAACATAACTAATTATTTCCGTCATAAAATGGCCCTGCCAAGTAATTTATAACAAAACCCTGCATTCGGCGGCAAAGCCTCAACTTCTCCCGCGTGGCGTTCAAAGGCTGTGACACCGAAGGCTTCCTATTTTGTGATATTGTTGGAACGAGAGCATACCAATTTGAACATAAACTAAAATGAAACTAATCTAGGATTTTCAGTGTTCTTTGAGCTGCTGGGTGATTGTTGTGGAAAATTCAGGCAGATCCTTTTGTTGTTGACTTCAAAACTGGTAGGTCACTCTGGACCTGCGGAGTACATTCTGAGCTCAGGCAAAAATTGATTTCCTTTTTTAAAAAGCAGCTGGCATCACAATGAATAGCCTTCTTTCGATTTTTCTTCTCCAGTGAAGCATTCAGTGAATGCAGCAGGCATAATAGGCTGAAGTAAACAGTGTCAGGTTCTGTTATATCAGGAGCTCTTTTAAACCAAGCAGACAAGCTATCATCAGTGCCCGAAACCCCGCAAATCATGGCAGAGTCGGAAAATGAGCTTGTTTCCTGACCAGTGTGTTGATGACATTTTGAAGAATGGAAGGAGACGCTTTGCTAATCACTCTGGCTGCCGCATGCGCCATTATGATCCCATCTCGTTAATGAGCAAAAATAATGTGCCTGGATGAGGCGGTAATACAATTAGAGCCTCCAAGAGCTGGACTCGGGACTCTGGTTTTGCGTGAGACAGGCGAGAGAATCTTGGGATGCATCTCTTACAGCAATCACGCATCAGAATCTTTTAGCTTCGTTTTTTTCTCCCCACCCCCCGCTGGCTTGAAAATAGGAAATTGGCCCACATCTTAACAAAGTACCTTGTCCTAGTTTTTAGTCCTTGGGGTGAAGCCCTCATGACCAACTGGAAGACCGCAAGTCCGTGTGTGGCTTTTTTGTTTGTTTCTTTGTTTTCTCCCCCAGTGGCAGCAAGCAAAGGGGTTGTAAAGAAGAATCTGGGTGACGGAAATGTTAAAATCCGCTCTTTCCTGTCACAGCAGAATCAGGCTCGCAATGATTCAGTTGCATACCAAAGAGCCTGGGGACACCAGCATTCACCTTGTTCTGGAAAATATGTCTCTCCTAAGCGCACAGCCCTCTCGCCTACATGACTGGATCAGGGATGCTAGGGCCCATGTAAACCACCTTCCCATAATGGGGGACAAAGTGGCTTCAGAGAGCCCCTAGAATTCAAGGTAAGTGCCATTCTCAGGCAGCCTGGGAAGCTTTCCCCAGAGCATCTCCCTCAAGTGAATTCCTCTGCCCACTGCTCTGTGGATGACCGTTTAGCCCCTGGGATGGGAGGGACTTCCGGCGCACCCCGATGGGTAAGTGCCCAAAGGCGACTCAGAGAACATAAAGACTTGCTGTTGGTGCTGGGGACCCCTTCTTCTTCATCCCTGCTAGAATAAAACAGCCTCCTCACCAGGGGGGTGCATCTAAGCAACCACACCTCTAAATAGAATGTAATTACGGAGGAAATTAACTTCACAGCTAAAGATTGTGTTGTCATGATAATTTAGAAGAGTAGGAAGGATGTTTTCTGAGCAATCCCTGATCATTTTTTTTTCTTCTCCCCGGCTCTCTTTTGGGTTATCACTTAATGGTACTCATTAAAACCGATAACAGAAATTGCTTCTCTTTAAATTTCCTACTGGGTCTCGATTTAGTTGAGTTAGACTTTTCTTGAAACAATACATTAACGTCATGCCCAATTGACTTCTGTTGTAAAAGAAATAAATCTCCCATGTGACTTTGTGGCTTGCATCTGGAAATGGTTAAAAAATACGTGCTCTGTCAGCCCATTGTTTAGAGAACAAGGCAGGTTTCTGGCCCCGAAGCTCAGTGCCCGTCACCACCGTGTCCTCTGCCGTGGACGAACTTACAAGAGTCCTTCTTTCAGCTCAGGCAGTGTTTACCTTTGGAGTAAATGTCTGCTTAGAAGACAAGTATGGGTCTCCCTTCCATCATTAGCCCGCACGTCACTTGTCTTAACTCAAGCTGTCCCTGTGACCCTGCAGAGCAATACGGCAGCTTCCCATAGAGGCCAAGGTCGCTTTTCCCCCTCAACATATTGAATCTAAAAGATGCAGGAGGCACGGATAAAATTATACCAAGCATCAATGTCCCTTAAAATTGTGCTTCAGGGCACCCGGGTGGCTCAGTCAGTTAAGCGTCTGACTTCCACTCAGGTCGTGATCTCACAGTTTGTGCGTTCGAGCCCCACATTGGGCTCTGTGCAGACAGCTAGCTCAGAGTCTGGAGCCTGCTTCAGATTCTGCATCTTGCTCTCTCTCTGACCCTCCCCGGCTCACGCTGTCTCTCTCTCTCTCTCTCAGAAGTAAATAAAAAACATTAAAAAAAATCTTTTAAAAAAAATTGTGCCTCATCTTCAAGCAATTAATAGAGAAAACAAATCTTTCTTCACTCTCAGGATACTATGCATAATTTTTAGGTTTGTTAAGTAGAGCCACCCAGACATGTGACATGGTATTTACCACTTACTCAGGCTGGGTGGGATGCTATATACAAAGCAGAAGGGATCTGAACTTGGAGGAGAAATGTTAATAAATGCTACCACTGGTCTTGGCCACATCTTTACCAACGCAGCTAAATTGTGACTGAATTAGGGGGTTTTAGTCTTTGCTATTTAAGGCTATAGTCTAATGAAGGATTCTGGCCAAAAAGAAGCTTCTAGATGGACTGCAAAAAGTGTGGATGAGCTATGTGCAAACAGTTCCAAGCACTTGATACCCATATTACCTCAGTTAATCTTCATAACTCTATGAGCGTTGCTACTAGAATTTCTCTTATTATAATCTCTATCTTATAGATGAGTAAATTAGGCTTCGAGAGGAAAAAGTCACCCAGTTAGGATGTGGAGGATCAGGATATGAGTCCCAGTCTCTTGGTCTCTTAGAACTAACACCTACTTCAAGATGCCTCGACCACTTCAATCTGTTTTCAAGATGATCTGACCACTGGGTGGTCTGGCATTAGTTTTGAAAAAGACATTATTAGTACTTTTATAAGTACCACTTAAGAATTTCAACAGACAGCAGCATCGCTATCTCTGTTTCAGAGATAGTGAGAAAATAAAACCAGGACACAAAATCTTACTTTGTCCTAAGGGCAAAGTCAAGTGGGAAGGGAAGCAACATTCACCGAGTCTCTGTTATATATACATATACACAGACAACAAGCTATCCAAGTCGGCGTTTTTATCTGTATTTTGCATTACACAGATGAGGAAACTAATGTTCAGAGCGGGTAACGATTTGTTGATTTGATCCAACTTGGAAGTAGCGGTGCACAACTCAAACCAGGACCCAGTTTCTCCCAAATTTCATACTGAAGCCTGGGTTAGGATGAGAACTTCACATCTACAGAGCGTGATTATGTGAATGAATGAACAGAACTGTGCCAAATGAAATGGTTCGATTTAGAGACATCTCAGTGTAAAGCTTCATACCTATAAAGTCTTCCAAAGAAAAGGCCAGGGAGTATCCATTTGTTCTCAATTCCTTATGGGCGAAAGCCGAGTAAATATGTTGGGTTTCCCCATGTGGTGGTTGGGGGTTTTGTGTAAACCATGACATATCTCTGCTGGATAATAAGGAACTTAGAGTAAAATTACACAAGCAAACCAGGAAGTACGTGATAAGACTTGGCAGTGAACTATGATTTAACACCTTTTGCCCTGGGATTTCTCACTAGAGAAGGTCAGTGTGCCCTTCTAAAATCTCCCTGCCCCTTCGTCAACTTAAGCATATCTGCAAGGGTTACATAGCGCCCCCTTCGAGCATTTTCTTTTTCTCTCTGTTATTAGAACACTTCCCTAGAACAAAGTCAGTGTCCGATGCAAAAATGATACAATGTGCAGTTTTGCAGAAACAAAAGGTGTGCTGTGGAATAAATACCCAGCAAACACCACAGAAAGCCAACGAGCATTGCATGAATACATGAGATGAATAAATAGTGCATAGCATTTTGCATTTATAAGTTGCTTTTTTATTGAAGCAGTAAACAGTCACATGACCTTCAATATAGCCCTTAGGAATGTAGGAGAGCCGGCTTTGACAGCAGTTCAAAAATACTGCAGTTCTAGGGAGACAGAAGAGTGCTAAAGTTGATCAACACCCCAGGGAGAGTTGATGAAAGATGTACCTAAGATGAAATAACCATTTCGATCTGAATGTCGTATGTGAAAGCTGGTGCCCACTATCCAAACTAGCTGTATTATCAAAATGGAGAATGGGCTTAGTCATGAATCATATGTTTTTCTCTTGCAATTAGTTGCAAGTTGTAACATCAAGTCATTATTCTCCACATCAAGCTGATCATCTCTGAGAAAACAAACCCCCAAATCTAGTATACCTAGGAGCAGGAACAAGATTTTTACGTGTACACCAGGGTTGCTCATAGCTAACGATTTCACAAATGCCCTAGCTGAAAAAAAAAATATTCATCATTGTCATCATCGTCATCGTCATCGTCATCATCATCATCATCATCACATAGTCACCTCCAGTTTGGAAAGTACGCAACATTTGAAATACATTATGCTGTTGTGGTCACATGTATATCTGTCACGGAGCCAACACAGCTGAAAGTTGAATTCTTGAACCAGCGTGATGTAAACGTCTTCCAGCATTTGCAATTTCTGTCTTGTTCAAATAAATTTTATTAGCATAGATGCCCTCTAAAACAGCAGAAAAAAATGGTTCTGTGGCTGAACATTCTGTCTTGGATTAGCAAGACCGAATGGTTGACGTCTTACCACTTAAGGAATAAAATGTCACATTTACTTCCTTATGCAATCTGCTTTTTTATTCATTTGTGCTAACCTAAGACCGCGTGCGAGAAAATATATTCACAAAGGACTTACATTAGCTCTTATTCAGAGAGCTGAGTGGAGCCAATTTCTAGGGCAGCGCTGTTTCCTCTTATAGAAAGCTCAATCTTATTTTAATTTTTAAAGAGTGGTCCTACTGGGCAGTAGGCTATTGAATCACCATTGTGTGTGTGTGAATTTCATGCCTTCAAAGATGCACACTAGAGAGTCTTCGGGACTGAAGTTTGTTTATTTGGAGAACAAGTACTGCCTAGACAGCAGTAAATGCATCCCCACTGGGTCCTCCAAGTACTTGCTCCCCATCTCTCCTGCACATGACCTCTACAGAGAAGAAAGAGGGTTAACCCCTTGGGCATTGTCCTGATTCTCTAAAACTCAACATCCCATTTGGAATGCAAAGCTACAGATTCCAATCCCTGGATGCCCACTCAAAAAAGCTTTTGAAATTCAACTTTGTTTCTCTGGATTGAGGCTTCCCTGCCTTTTATGATAAAGGTGATGGATAATGCTGACCTACAGAAATTAATTAGCATAATTCACTCGAAGGCTTATTGCTAACATCATTATAATTCATTCCCATAGGAGTCATTTGATTATTGCCTTTCTTGCCAATAAGAATTAAAATAGCTGGTTACTAGTTGCAGACCATTAACCCATTCTATCTTCAACATTGCACAGGAATGCCAGCTGGAAGACATCGGGACCGTGACGTTCCCCTATGCTTCATCCTCTCCTCCTCCATGGATGAATTTGATAGTATCATGATCCCAACACCAAAGATACACAGGTCGAAGAGGGAGAGCTAGCCAGGTTTCCTACAAATGTAAGAGCTATGGAATATTCAAGAGATACTTTGGTTACTACCTCTGTAAGTATCTTAGGAGCACTGCACAGAATTGAGAAAGCCACCAAATCCAAAATACTCTCAACATGACAGCAGGTGGGTTGTATAGAACATAGCATGCCTGCAGGAGGTAGTTTATAAACAAACTGCTGAAATAATTAATTATTTATTTAGTCAATCAATCTGACCTCCAAACTCACCTCTTCCCAGTGGGAACAGCTTCTGATCGGCCCTTGAACTTGTTCTTTATACAAAGTGTAGTCCATATGCTGTTGCCAATGTCATTGCAGTTTTTCCAAACTATGTCATAGTCACAACTTATGAAGCTATATTTTTATAGGCTCGATATTATTCGTATGTGTGAGAAAGGTCTTTGTGTCTGTTGTGAAAGAACGCCAGAAGGGTGTTTTCCTGATTTATACTGGATTTACTGACTCTACACATGCAGGAAGAGTGAAGGAGAAAAACTGAATTAGAGTGGTTTTGAAAGCTGGAAAAAATAACACTTGTTAGAAGCATAAGCACTTAATGAGGAGTTACTATTTAGGGTTTATGTATTTGTCTTGACTTTAGTGGGTCCAGTTAGGTCACTGGTGTTCATATTGCTTTCTTTAGCTCAGTGTTTCTCTAGACCCAGACTGGGTAGAATTCATCCTCATAAACTTTACCAAAGTCCTCGATTTTGCTCTTCTTGAAGAGAGTTCTCTAAGTTTATGTACATCTCCCCTCAAGTATACACGTCATGGCTGGACTTTCATGAAGACATTTTTAAGTGTGCATTTAGTGGCATGGATCTTTTGCATGCAGGTAATCTAGTATAACCACCTTTAGGATGACTCTCCAATTGGTGTGCAACCATTAAGTGCCAATCATAAAAACGAAACTATACTGCTTCTGGAAAAATGAAACTATACTTCATTTCTATAAATGTCTGTATGTTTACTACCCCAGCATCTAATAGTTACAGATTGACAGAGAATTACCTTACAGAGGGGGGAAAAAATTATGGACTGTCCTAGCAGAAATTGCAAAAGATTAGACTTACGTGAAGTCTTCTTCTAAAATGCAGTTAGGGGCCGCCTGGCAGGCTCAATCAGAAAAGCATGCAAATCTTGATCTCAGACATTGTGAGTTCAAGCCCCATGTTGGGTATAGAGATTACTTAAAAATAAAATCTTTAATAAAAAAAACAACAACTGTACTTAGTTTCAAACTAAAACAAAACAAGTACCATTATCATCATCATCATCATCTGCTAGATCTAAAATGCTTTATTTTTTTAATGTTTGTTTATTTTTGAGAGAGAGAGAGAGAGAGAGAATGAACACAAGCAGGGGAGGAGCAGAGAGAGAGAGGGAGACAGAGTATCTGAAGCAGGGTCTGTGCTAAGAGCATATAGCCCAATGCAGGGCTTGATGCAGGGCTCACCACATGGGGCTCGAACTCATGAATCGTGAGATCATGACTTTAGCCAAAGTTGGACCCTCAGCTGACAGCCACCAAGGCACCCTGCTAGATTTAAAATACTCTAAAAGGAAGGCATGAGTATGTTGTGAAATCACTAGCCTTGGCACTGGGAAACTGGCATTCCAGTCCTCACTCTATGGCTAAGCAGACCCACGTCTCTATGTTTTTCATCTGACTGAGACATAGTGGCCCACAAATAAAAAACAGAAAGATGAATGAAAGCCTGAGCTACATTCAGTGACTGCAGAAGTCTCCATATCACAATGCTCTTTCACTTTTTTTAACGAAAGTCGAAATGTGCTTCAAAACTCTTGGCATAAAAGAAGTGGTTTTGTGTCTCGGATTTGGTCGTGGCCAAGTATGTACACTTTTACCCCCTAACATGGAAATCTATCAACCATATGGCTCTTGTGTGTCCTACTTCTATCAGTTCGGAGCAAAGCAAGGACGACAGTGGCAAAAAAATGGTCCCCTGGCCACACACTTGGCCCAAGGGAAGCCTCCAAACTACAGCTAGAGCCTGCATGTGATCAAGAGGAAGCCACTAGTGCAGGAAGGCACCTAGCACTCCCTTAAGGTTCACAGGAAGAAAAAGACCACTTCCTCAGACATGAAAAGCAAGGGTCTGCAGAGCCCAGACCGGTCGTTCCTCTTGCCTTGTGGGGTGCTGGAGGCTGTTTGGAAGGAACCTCTGTCTGCACCTGCCAGGCTCTGCCCTCCTGGCTCCTGCTATTAGTTGAAGGTCATGGACAGGTGCAAACCCCAAGTCTACCGCTTATATCATTTCTTGGCTTATTTTTCTTATCCATCAAATGAGGACGACATTAGTATTTGCTTCACAGAAGTGTGTATGAGGAATTTTTTAAAATTATATATGCAAGGCACATTTATACAACTCAGCTATGTAGCACTCAATAGAGATAGCTGGTATGAATAAAATAAGGGAACGATTAGGTGAGGATTTAGTAAATAGAGACTAAATCAATTGTTGCATTGGCTTAACACAGGGCAAAACTTCTTCCTGAGAGTGTGATGAATTCCACTCTCCAGGATGGAACCAAAATTTTTTTTTGGCTGATAAAGTCTCTTTGAATATACTGAAATGATAATAACTAGAAAATTGAGGTTCTTACTAAGTATAAGCAAACTTCTTTTAGGCAACTTAGCTTAAGAAAGAAAAAAAAAAAAGAGGCGCACCTGGGTGGCTCCCTTGGTTCAATATCTGACTCTGGCTCAGGTCATGATCTCACACTTCATGAGTTCAAGTGGTGTATTGGGCTCACTGCTGTCAACTCAGAGAGTGTAATCTCTCTCCCTGTCTCTCTCTCTCTCTCTCTGCCCCTCTTCTGTTTGTGCTCTCTTTCTCAAAAATAAATTAATAAACATTAAAAAATAAAACAGGAAGAAAAGTATCATTCTTCCTCCTCAACTGGTTTATTGAGTGGTGAGTTTCAAAGGACACAAGTGAAACTGCTCTGCGCCCCTCTTTCACGTTGCATCTCCTTTAGACAAAAGTGGAAACAAATTAAACTCTCACTTAAAACAGATTATGAAGTAACTAGGATGGGAAGGGAGTTAGACATCAGGTGGTATTACATTAGAGGTTAAGCCGTGGGTCTTGAAGTCAGTCAATCCTGCCTGAGTGAGCTTGAAATTTCTGGACTCCAATTTCTTGGTCTGTGAGATGGGATGATGAAGAATATCTACCTCAGAGAGCTGTTAGAGGGATTAACTGAGATTGGATATGAAGTGTGCCTGAAGCTTCTTAGAATGCCTGCCACCCCCGTGGTGCTCCAACGGGATGCTTTATGATAAAAGGAGGCAAGTGGCAAAGGGTCCCTGATGGTCTTCAAGACTCTAACTGGATTCATTACCCATTGCTGCCTAAAAGAATGCTTTAAAACGTACTGGCTCAAAATAACCATCAGATACTAACTCACTGTTCTGGCCCATAAAGAATTCGGGCGTGATTCAGCTGGGTGGCTCCAGCTTGAGATGTTTCCTGAGGTTGCAGCTAAGAGCAGCCAGGGCTGCCGTCATCCGAAGCACCTACTGACCCTAGAGGACCCGCCACAGAGACAACTCTGTGCACCGGTTGGCAAGTTTGCACTAGTGGGTGGCCAGAGGCCTCACTTCCCTGCTCCATACACATCCCTGTGGGGTGTCCGAGTGTTGGCTTTCCTCGGGACACATGGTCCTAAAGAAAGCAAGCAAAAGTGGCAATGTCTTTTATGACCTAGTCTCCTAAGTTGCACACAGTCACATCACCAATTGTGTCGGTGTGTTGGTACAGCCTGCCTACATCGTGTGCGAGGTCGACTCAAGAGCAAGGGTACCAGGAGCAGGATCATCAGGGGCTGAGCATGATCCACATTCCTCTTTTTGAGGAATTTGTAATGCCTTCTAATAAAAAGAAGGAATAAATCTCCTTAAAATTCGTCACACTGAAGCACAAGATTTCTCTAATGATGCGCTGCGTGAGCAACTGGCTTGTATTATGAAGTTATACTGTATGGAAAGCATGTATCTTTGAAAGTACTACAATCTTGCTTAGGGTGGTAAGGTGCTCACACTGCAGGAGACCCTAGGGAATTAAGTTTCTATCCTCCCATCTCCAGCTCTTGCTGGCGCGGTCACTCATGGCAGGGAAGGGCAGGGGAGATGATTCACACCATGTAAAACATTTTCCCTTCTCTGTCCATTCACACCTGCCAGGCTGTTCAAAGCTGTATGGGACACTAAATGTACAGAAAGATTACAAGTGAGGAATTCATTCTTTTTTTTTTAAGTTTATTTATTTATTTTGAGGGGGAAAGCATGAGCAGGAGGAGGGGCAGAGAGAGAGGGAGAGAGAAAGAATCCCAAGCAACCTCCATGCTGCCAGCGTGGAGCCTGACACGGGTCTCAAACCCACGAACCATGAGATCATGACCTGAGCCAATATCAAATCAGCCACTTAACTGAGTGAGCCACCCAGGCACCCCAATAATTCATTCTTAAAGGCCAATCCAGCCACAGAACACAGACCTTTTGCCGATAGATTTCCATTCCTCCTCTACTAAAAAATACAGGAATGGGGCAACTAAACATTTGGGAACTTCCAAACACAGCAAGAGAAGCCAATGAATTATCAGACAAGTTTTCAACACCCTGGCAAGACTCCTTGCGGGGACATTTCCCACCAGGAAGGGGGAGGAGCCAGGGAATTCATCATTCAGGGCAACTCAAAGAAGGAATTTAATATAATTTTTTAAATATCCAGCCTATTGAGGTTACATTCAGCTGTAATAAATTTCATCTATGTTAAGTATAGAGTTTGATGACTTTTGCCACACACACACACACACACACACCTCCCTAGGACAACCTCCTATGAAGGATTAAGCAGCATAGTTTAAAACACGTCGCCATCCTAAAGGAACGCAGCATATCCATTCCTTCCAGCTCTTAAGTCATCTACAAGTTACAACCATGACAGTGGCCTTAATGGAGGAAAGCTAATGGCACCAGAGTGCTGAAAGCAATGTAAAGTATACTCCTGCCCTATTTCCAACCCAAGGGTTTGAAGTGACCTGCAAGCAGGTTCATTTGAGCCTGCTAACTTTCCTAGGGGCAGCTGTAAGTGGGAAGCATTAGTCAGAGGACGCTGAAGGACTCATTTCACTTCTTGAGCATCTGTTACTATATGTATTAAAACTGAGCAATGATAGGCGCACCTGGGTGGCTCAGTCAGTTGAGCATCCTGCTTAAGATTCTCTCATTCTCTCTCTCTGCCTCTCTTTCCTACTTGCACTCTCTCTCTACAAAAAAAAAAAAAAAAAAAATTGAGCCAGGACAATGCAAGCCTGGTCATGAAGAAGGAAAGACTCTACATTTAGACTGGTGCGGACTTGTGTCAACGTCCTGGTTCAACCTTACTGATGCCATAGTGTTGGCCAAGTCCCTTCATCTCTCTCAGCCTTAGTTTCCTCACACATCCAACAGCAGTCGCGAGGTCTGCTTTGCGAACTGGTTGTGGAGATGAGCAAGAACGTACATAAGCCAACCAGCAAACTCCAAGGATATAGCAGCGGCTCACAAATCGTGGCCAGGACTGCTCGTAGGATTTTTCTAAACACGAAACAATGCATTGCACCACACCTGCAAGGAAGGATATTTGTGTGGATAATTTAGCGTTGGGATCTGCACATGTGCAACAACTATCAGTAGGAAATCTTGCCAGAGGTGCCCAAGCTTTCCAATGGCCTCCAGTAACATTTAGAGTGAGCTTGAAAGTCTTGACCTTGGCCTCCCTGGTCTACCTGATCCAGCCCCAGGCCACCTCTCTTTTGCTGTCATCCACTTGCCTTTTTGCTCCAGCCACAATGTCCTTTTTCATTCCTAAAGTACTCCAAGCCATGTGGCCTCACAGCCTTTACGTTTTCTATGACCTCTTCCAAAGGCAACTCCCTGCTGGCTCCCCTGTTCAGATGCATCCGTCAAAGTTGGCCTTCCCTGACCCCTACCTAAAAAAATCACCCTCATCCACCCTCCTCTGTTAACCTTACCCTACTTCATTTTTTCCTTCGTAGCACTTCTCACCACATAACATTAATTTCTATGTCAGTTAATTAACACAGGCATGTATATTTCATGAAAGCAGCACATTTATTTGTTCAAGACTCCCCCAAACAATGCCTGGCATGTAATAAATCTGATTTACATTTGTGTGATTTATTTTGAAATATTTTAGTGTAAAGAGCATGACACGCTGTATGTAAGACCAACAGCATCAACACCTGAAGGCTGTTTGATTACCATGAGAAATGTTAGAATGGGTTGGCATTCGGTGAAATTTGTTTTTAAGGCACAGGATTGGTCAGGAATGATGTGAGGACACATAGCTCTTTTTCTTTAAGGAATTTTTTTAAGTTTATTTATTTTGAAAGACAGAGAGTGCAAGTGGGGGAGGGGCAGAAAAAGAGGGAGAGAGAAAATCATAAGCAGGTTCCAGTGCTATCAGTGCAGAGCCTGGCACAGGGCTCGAACCCATAAACCTCAAGATCAGGATCCGAGCCGAAATCAAAAGTCAGATGTTTAAATGACTGAGTCACCCAGGCACCCCGAGATCACAGCTCTTAAGTGAACACAGGATGACTAAAGTACCCTCACGGTGATTGGACGACACGTCTGACCCTGCCTCTCCCCACACTTCTCCGCGGAGAAGCCAGAGCACTATCGAACGAAACCCTGCAAATGCTCCTGGAACAAGGTCCTGTCCACTTCACAACGAGCCTCTTTCAGGCAAGAAGCTGATCTGGGGCACAGAGAGAGAGAGACAGAAACAGAGAGACAGAGAACAAACTCTTGAGGACAACACACTGGGCCTGTTAGCTAACCAATATCCCCATGATTGGTGGAGCTGCTCAGAAACACACTGTCATTGCCATGTACCACCTGGAGGCTGGCTGGCAGGATGGATACGTGCAGGCCTTGCTGGCTTCCAGCCTCAAAGCTTGCAGCTATTCCTCAGGAGAACCTGACACTCACCAATGTTTATACACATCCACCTAATCAAAGTACGTTTAACAGGAACAGCACTCAGTAGAGCGAAGTGCAAAAAAAAAGATTATTATTTCTTCCATCTTCCAGGGTAAATTACAGTGTAGATTTGACTCTGTAGTCTTTAACTATGTTGTATACTCCAAATCAGGCTTTTTTTTTTTTTTTAGGGGAAAGCACAGTGACCTCATTTTCCTTCTGTGTCCTCATTGTTGCTCTGTTCTTTCTTCTGTGAAATAAAACTCGGTCACATTTGTGTGTCCGTTCTAACTAGTCCTCAGCTGGAGTGAAGCCTCAGCTTTGCTTGCGTTTTGAACCTTCTGGCAGTTCTCTTAACAGTTCTGTCACGTCTTGGGGGGAACAAACGCATTTCAATTCTTTATGTCAGGAGGCAGTAACTTTCTGCTGTGCTCTAACTCATCACAATAAACACAGTGAGTGGCTTCTGCACATGTTGTCAAATTTACCTGTCACTGATCCATTGATACTGGACAGTATTTCCTGGAAAATAAAATCTTTTCATCGGTGGGGGCTTGGGGGGACAGTCTCTCTTCCTGATTTTATTTTTCCGGTACCAAATAAGAAATTGTGCTGGATTCACAGTACCTCAATAGAATCTACATTTTTCTTAGGAGTCTTTCCCTTGTCATACAGTTATTCACTGTCAAAGGGCTGTGTGAGCCCCACTGAGGCCACAGTGAGCAGCTTCACAGTTGCGTACACACCCAGTGGTCACAAGTCATACCCACTGCTCAAAGGCCTCTGGGAACCACTAATCCGATAGGGGAGACCGGCTTCCTCGGCAACCACAGACCACTTTTCAAATGTCTCCATCATTTAAATACCACCACCAGCTTGGTAATATGACAGACACCTTCAGAAAACACTTGTTATCAACATGGTAGCTGTAGGTAGTAATATCACAGCCCATGAACCCATTACAGAATGAACAAAGTCCATGACCTGCCTTTGTATCTTAGTAGGTTAAAGAAACCATATCCTCAGATTTCCATGAAAAAGAAAGTCATTTCTAGGGAAAAGACTCTCCAGAGAGACAAGAGCCAGGAGTTCCCTCCACAATTTGCTTGTAGCAGACATACTCACTAAATGCGTCTTTTTTTTTTAATGTTTTTTATTTATTTCTGAGAGAGAGAGAGAGAGAGAGAGACAGCATGAACAGGGGAGAGTCAGAGAGAGGGAGACACAGAATCTGAAACAGCCTCCAGGCTCTGAGCTAGCCATCAGCACAGAGCCCGACGCGGGGCTCGAACCCACAGACTGTGAGATCATGACCTGAGCATGACACTTAACCGACTGAGCCACTCAGGTGCCCCCACTTAATGCACCTTTTTAGCTGACCGCCATTCAGATCCCACCCATCATGAGATAAGGGGGGCTGGTGACCACTATCCACATTTACATAACTAGGGTTGTAATGATAATGCAACAAAATCTGTTATGTACAATCTGTACTTTGCATTGAATTCTTTCTTAGAACTAGGTTTGACATCTACACAACCTTCATTAACACAATTACTACCAATACACTCGCACAAAAGGGTATGCTCTGTGCTCAAGCATCTAGTGAGTGCCTGAATATGGAAAACATATAAAAAGGGACTGAAATTTCTTTTTTTTTTAGGTTTATTTATTTCAAGAGAGTAGGCACAAACAAGGGAGGGGCAGAGAGAGGAACAGAGAGAATCCAAAGCAGGTTCAGCGCTGTCAGCTCAGATCCCGACTTGAGGCTTAATCTCATGACCCTGGGATCATGACCTGAGCTAAAATTAAGAGTTGGACACTTAACTGACTAAGCCACCCAGGTGCCCTGGGACTAAAAATTTCTATTTGCTTCAGAAAGTTATTTTTAAAAATAATTTTAAAAAATAATCTCTGAATGTATATAGTGAATACCCAACGACCTCCTCATTGAACCAGATGCCCACCTACCAGATGTCAATAGCATGATCACATCCTCTCACCCACCACTCCTTGCCCATTATGAAAACCAAACATGTTTCCAGATATCTCTAAATGCCCTCTGGGGGACAAAATCACCCTGAGGGAAGAGCCATTCATGCATATGTAGATCGAAACCTGGCGAAACTAGGCTGTGGTGTCAGAGGTTGGAAGGCGGTTCACCCCCAGAGAAACCTCAGTGACTTGAGCCAGGCCATGAGGAAGCCTGCTGGAAATATTCCGGATCTTGATCCAAGTGATGATCACATGTAAAATTCATCAAACCGTACATTTAAGATACTTGAATTTTATGGTACATAAGTCATACAACACTTACATACAACAAAGAAGTTGTTGGCTTGGGTGTGGGAAGAAGAAATCGCTCTCCTGGGACAGGA
>NW_027528209.1:2796722-2798731 GCF_008692635.1 Crocuta crocuta
GCAACCACAGACCACTTTTCAAATGTCTCCATCATTTAAATACCACCACCAGCTTGGTAATATGACAGACACCTTCAGAAAACACTTGTTATCAACATGGTAGCTGTAGGTAGTAATATCACAGCCCATGAACCCATTACAGAATGAACAAAGTCCATGACCTGCCTTTGTATCTTAGTAGGTTAAAGAAACCATATCCTCAGATTTCCATGAAAAAGAAAGTCATTTCTAGGGAAAAGACTCTCCAGAGAGACAAGAGCCAGGAGTTCCCTCCACAATTTGCTTGTAGCAGACATACTCACTAAATGCGTCTTTTTTTTTTAATGTTTTTTATTTATTTCTGAGAGAGAGAGAGAGAGAGAGAGACAGCATGAACAGGGGAGAGTCAGAGAGAGGGAGACACAGAATCTGAAACAGCCTCCAGGCTCTGAGCTAGCCATCAGCACAGAGCCCGACGCGGGGCTCGAACCCACAAACTGTGAGATCATGACCTGAGCATGACACTTAACCAACTGAGCCACTCAGGTGCCCCCACTTAATGCACCTTTTTAGCTGACCGCCATTCAGATCCCACCCATCATGAGATAAGGGGGGCTGGTGACCACTATCCACATTTACATAACTAGGGTTGTAATGATAATGCAACAAAATCTGTTATGTACAATCTGTACTTTGCATTGAATTCTTTCTTAGAACTAGGTTTGACATCTACACAACCTTCATTAACACAATTACTACCAATACACTCGCACAAAAGGGTATGCTCTGTGCTCAAGCATCTAGTGAGTGCCTGAATATGGAAAACATATAAAAAGGGACTGAAATTTCTTTTTTTTTTAGGTTTATTTATTTCAAGAGAGTAGGCACAAACAAGGGAGGGGCAGAGAGAGGAACAGAGAGAATCCAAAGCAGGTTCAGCGCTGTCAGCTCAGATCCCGACTTGAGGCTTAATCTCATGACCCTGGGATCATGACCTGAGCTAAAATTAAGAGTTGGACACTTAACTGACTAAGCCACCCAGGTGCCCTGGGACTAAAAATTTCTATTTGCTTCAGAAAGTTATTTTTAAAAATAATTTTAAAAAATAATCTCTGAATGTATATAGTGAATACCCAACGACCTCCTCATTGAACCAGATGCCCACCTACCAGATGTCAATAGCATGATCACATCCTCTCACCCACCACTCCTTGCCCATTATGAAAACCAAACATGTTTCCAGATATCTCTAAATGCCCTCTGGGGGACAAAATCACCCTGAGGGAAGAGCCATTCATGCATATGTAGATCGAAACCTGGCGAAACTAGGCTGTGGTGTCAGAGGTTGGAAGGCGGTTCACCCCCAGAGAAACCTCAGTGACTTGAGCCAGGCCATGAGGAAGCCTGCTGGAAATATTCCGGATCTTGATCCAAGTGATGATCACATGTAAAATTCATCAAACCGTACATTTAAGATACTTGAATTTTATGGTACATAAGTCATACAACACTTACATACAACAAAGAAGTTGTTGGCTTGGGTGTGGGAAGAAGAAATCGCTCTCCTGGGACAGGAAGTATCCATCAGAACTGACAGGAGGGCACAGCTATGAGAGGTAAGGATTTGAAGAGCAGAACTGGCAGAAGTGGGGAGGCCATTCCAGCAAAAGCAAAAGGCAGAGAGGCCTTGTTTAGAAAGAACATTTCACCAGATGCTGTTTTTCTGTGAATATGCCCAAGGGCAATTCAACATGCATGCCTGCATAATATGCTTCTAGGTGGTTGTACTTAGGTCAGTGCGGTGCTCACACGGGGTTGTAAGATCACCATTGGGTACTGGTGAAAATTAAACCTTTGAAATTAAACAGAAGCAAAAAGTCATCGGGCCTTTTAGCTCATTAGCTCACTACTGGAGAGAGTCCTCCACTGTCGTCTATTCTTGCTCTTTGTCCAGCCTTGCTCTACCCAAGGCGGACGACACTCCTGCTACATTTTTCATACAGATGTTCAAAACAAGAATAAAATTCTCC
>NW_027528209.1:2798800-2856931 GCF_008692635.1 Crocuta crocuta
TCTACTGTTGTTTTCAGCCATGGTTTTCTTTCAGGCTACTAATTACTGTTAGCTCCATTATGCGTCATCATCCTTAATTGAGCATGAACAATGGCTCAACGCTGTAAAGAAAATCTTAGAAGATAGTCACTCTTATTGAATCCAGAGGATTCAGAGCTGGCTTGAAGATGGAGACTAATGAGAAATAGAAATTCTACCAAGGATAAGGTGGCCACTATCGTAGCTCTCTGAAACATGGATCTTCTCTACCCAGGTGAGAAAAGTTCATTATGTGTCATGTGGTCCTGAGTGTGGAAGGCTATGAGGCCCATCCCTGGCCAGACACCACCCATGCCAGTGGAGATAGTNCTGCTTTACATACTGCCGTGTGGTCGTTTATATTTTATAGAGAGATCTAAAGGCAGTGAAGAACACCGACAGTGAGATGATCACTCTTTAGACTTTCATGCCTTAAGTGATCCCAGGTTTCCTTCTCTGGAACTGCTATGTGTCCATTCTCCCTGAGTAAAGGGCTGTGACTAAGGTTTCTTTGAATCATGGCCATGTCTTCCTTGTCTCGAGTATTCTGTACCGGGATAACTTTAGCTGCAATTAAAACAATACCAAAGGAAGAGTGCTGAAGGCAATAAAAACACTTATCATCTCCCTTATTGTGAAGTCTGCAGGCAGATGCTCCTAAGATGGGCAAGTGTCCACACAGTCCCCCAAGGATGTCAACCACTCTTGCGATTCTGCTAGAGTATCCTCAGAAGTTGGCACTGCTTTCTTTGTGGTTACAAGTTCACTGTTCCAGCTCCAAGCATCAAATCCCCAATAAGCAACGTCCAAAGATAGAAGGAGGGCAAATTAAAAAAGCTTTTTCCTGCACCACCCACTATTTTATGAGGGTAGAAAATTTTTCCCAGAAGCCTTCTTGAATCACTGACTAGAACTGTCCTAGTTCAGTCACTGGGCAAAGAAGAAGGAGATTTGCATGACTGCCTTAAATTAATCATAATCCATTCAGGAGCTGGATGGGATTCATTATAGTGTCATAAAAGCGGAGGTCTTTCACCAAGGAAGAAGGGCAAATTGCTGTTGGGCGAGCAATCGGCCTTGTCCAGATTCTGACTTTGTATTTATTTTCTTTGAATAGCCTCCATGATGGTGTGTTCCACTATATAAACATTAGTCCCAATTTTGTATTATTAATTCAATTAGTCACCAATTTCAGACCTCACAATAGAATGTACACTTACTTTAGAGCTCTTAAATATTCCAGGTGGTCTCTGGACCATTTGTACACTTATTCATTAAAAATATGCCAGGTAAACCCCTTCTACATGTCAAGCACTTCTTTAGATGGTGAGGACACAGCAGTGAACAAGAAAGGCAATAAATTCTTCTTTCATGGAGTGAAACTTAGAAAAGACAGGCATTAAGCATAACTAAAGTAAAATATACTGCATGTCATATTGTGACAAATGCCACAGAGAATAGCAAGGAAAGAAAAAGGAGCTCAAGAGTGGGAAGTACAATTTAAACTGGGTGATCAAGAAGATGTTTTAGTACAGATGGGCAGTAGCCATGTGGGTATCTTTGAAAGGCATGGTCAAGGCTAACAGTGCCAAAGACCTAAAATGCAAGTGAGCCTGGCATGCTTGGATGACCACAAGGAGGCTGCAGCTGGGGAAGAGCCAGGGAAGAAAAGCAAGACTAAGAAAAGATGAAGTCAGAGAGCTCATGGGGTCAGCTCATGGAGGGTTCTGAATGCCACGGTAAGGATTTTGTCTTGTACATTGAGTTACATGAGAAATAATCGGAGAATGCAGGGTAGAGGAGCACCCTGATTTTGCCTTTTAAAAGAATCACTCTGCTTGCCTTAAGGGAAATAAACTCTAGGTGGGTGCGAGAGGAAACAAAGGTAGGTCAGGAGGCCACTGACTAAAACAGAAACGTTAGTGGTTCAGGAGAGGCTGTTGGGCAAGCTAGGGCTTGCATTAGATGTGATGCGAGAAGAAGAGAAGATTTAACGATGGGCCAGGATTTGGAGCCTGAGGAAATGAAAGGATAGAGTTCTTAGCCACTGAAATGGAAAGATAACAAGGAGCAGGCATGGGGAAAATCAGGCATTCAATTTTGCATGTATTAAGCTTGAAATGCTCCTGAGATACCCAAGTGGAGATGGTAAGTATGTAGTTGCATATATGAGTCTGCAGCTCAGGGATGAAGCCGATGTAATTCACATGCACATGGCATGTAAAGTTATAAAGTTCAGTGAGTCAAGGAGATCATTAGCCCATGAAGTCAGAGAGGGGAGAAATGGGCCAAGGACTAAGCCTCAACACTCCATTACTGCGATGCAACCAGAAAAGGAGATGGAAGAGGAGCCGTCAACGAGGCCTAAGGATTCTAGAAGAGGGTGGTGTCCTTGGACTATTTCAAGAGGAATGAGTGATAACAGAAAAATAAATGCTATAGTTAAGTCAAACTATGAACTGGAAATCTAGCAAGGTTGGCTAAAACAGGAGAGAAAAGTGGGCCCCTGGCTGGCTTAGTCTTAATACTAGGGTCGTGAGTTTGAGCCCCATGTTGGGTGTAGAGATTATGTTTTAAAAATCATTAAAAACTGTAAAAATAAATACATGAATAAAACCTAGCAAGAAGAGAGAAAAATGAAGTGCTTGCCAGTTGCTGCAAAGGTTAAACACCCAAAAGATATTGTTTAGATTTTACTGACTATGATGTGAACCATTCATGATTTCCCATAATTGCCTTTTCTCTGGGTCATTCTAGCATTTTTACAGACATTTAAATTGCTTTCAACAATATTTTTATGCTTTACTCAAGTAAAATCTGATTGAGAAAAATTTAATCCATTGGGTATTTGAGGCCCAATCATTGACATTACAAATAGACTCCCAGTTTTACAAAATGATGTACCACAAATGACAAGCGTACTGATTTAATTTACAAAAATTTTACTTATCGGTTGCCTTTCAAAGCCCATCTGCTGCATAAATTGAGGCATAGAGGTCTTCCTAACAGATGACTTCGAGGTTGTAATGGGAACCTCTGGCAATAACAAATTCATCATGTCCAAAGAATGTCCTTGCGACATTTCATTTTGTTATTGGTTCTACTTTTCTAAGCTTAGTAATGCTCTCAAAAGTAAATGGGTCCCAGTTGCCTGGATCAAGAACTTGAAGCTTCCAAGGTAAAAAGAGAATGTCAAATTCCTGCTTCAATTTAGTAATCTATAACCTATCAGATTTTTAGTTCTGATAGGTACTTTTTAATATTGTCTATCATTCTTTTTTCCCAAAAACATTTACCTTTTTTCAAGTAACTATGCACATCACTTAAAATTAAATTTTTATCATTATATCATGATCAAAACACACACACACACACTCAGAACTCTTTGAAATAATATTCTAGAGAGGAGGCAATATGGCGGAGAAGTAGAGAGCTCTGTACATTTCATTCGCCCCCATATCTCAAATGGAGAGATGGCCTGAAGCCATAGGAACCCTTACAGCATCCAGGAGTTTGGGAGGAAAAGGAGAAAGAGTCCGCTGAGAAAACCTTATAGCGTGAGTGTGAACTGGGGAAGATAAAAACAGGCTGGGACTGAAGACACGGACGGAAGGAAGGGAGCCCCCTTTGCAAGGAGCTGCAGTGAATCGAGGGGAAAAGAAAGAGTGACTGAAACTGCTCAAGACACTGTGCCTGTCCCTGGAGAAGAGAAAAACCTTGGCTTGGGACACAGAGGGATCCGGTTTCCAGCTGTCCAGCTGACCTTGAGCAAGAGGCACTGGTACCAGGCAACGCCGGGAGAAAATGCTCCTCTGCTCACCAGCCCGAACTGGAGGGGAAGCAGCTCGCCTGAAGCCACTCCTCCGCTCTTCTGGCTTGGTTGCATATCCAGTGGGGAGGTGAGAGGCTTAAAACTGCTCAAAGGACCTCAGCCTGCAGGTTTATATTTTGGGCAGTATCAATGGGGCGCGGGACTAAGATCTGGAAACGAGGCCTAGCTTGGGATATAGAGCACAGCCCATCTTGGCTATGCCTACAGCACAGGGAGATCAGACCCAAAAGAGTGAGTTGCAATGCTTGGTTCAGGAGGGGACTGGGTCACCGCCACTTTTCTCCCCACAACCACCAAGGTGGGACCTTAGCGAGATCCAGCAGGATGCAGTGGAGGCTAAGACCCACCTACCCCAAACCACACCCATCCCCGCTAGAGAGCCACTTTTTTTTCCAGAGCCCAGGGTAAGAACAACATGGATGCACTGTCGTGATTAATTCTAGATCAATTCTTTCTATTCAGATATATTTTCCCTTGTCCCATTCGTATCCCTCCCCTCTGCTGGACTGGGTACTCTGGTCACTGGTTTGCTTAAACAGTCACATTTAATCCATTCTCTAGATTTATATTCTCCACCTCCACTGCTACGTTTCTATCTCTCACTCTCTGGAGTAATCAGACCATATAGTTTCTCTGAGTAACATTATCTTTGTTTCTTTCTCCTCGCCTCTTACCATATTCTCCTCTTTCTCTCTCTGAATTAAGCCTCTTAGTCTCTCTGCCTGGTCATTTCTCTTCCAGTTTCTCTTCCTCCCCACCCTGTCATTTCTCTCTTTGTTTATACTCTTCCATCAGCACTATATACACATGGTTCTTTATTTGTAGCTGGGAATTTTGGTTTTATGGTTTTAGACTGTCCTTTTTCTTTTGGGTTTTTTTCTTTTCTTTTCTTCTCTTTTTTCTTTTTATTATTTGTTTTTCCTCCTTCCTCTCCCCCCCACCTTTTTTTTCTTTTTCCCTTTCAGTTTCGGTGTTTGTTGGATTTGTCTGTGCATTTGTATGCCTTTGTTCCCTGTGTGTTTGTCTGTTTGTTTTCTTTTCCAGGGCTACCTCAAGAAACAAGCCAAAATGCACATGGTGGAGAGTCCCAAATACCACTACAAGCAGGGAAATAAAATAACCAAAGTCTCAACAAGAGAGGCCAAGAGACACCATTCAAAGAACACTTCCTGAACAGACAGGACCTGGACAGTCAAAGAGCCTTCTTTGGTACAGCAGTACTCGCAGGTGCAGACTACATAACAAGCTTTTAAAACTAACAAGAGACAGAAAGCTAGCCAAAATAATGAAATGGAAGAACTCTCCTCTAAAGAAATTCCAGGAAGAAATGACAGCAAAAGAACTGCTTAAAACAGATATAAGCAACATAACTGAACAAGAATTTAGAACAGTAGTCATAAAATTAATTGCTGGGCTTGAAAAGGGCATGGAGGACATCAGAGAAACTATTGCTACAAAGACTATAGAGCTTAAAAATAGTTGTGGTGAATTAAAAAATGCTATAAATGAGATGCATAATAAAATGGAGATGTCCAATGCATGGATTGAAGAGGCAGAAAGGAGAATAGGTGAATTAGAAGACAAATTTTTAGAAAAAGAGGAAGCCAAGAAAAAGAGAGATAAACTGATCCAGGAACATAAAAGGAGAGTTCGAGAGCTGAACGATACAATCAAACAGAACAATATCCATATCATAGGAATTCCAGAAGAGGAAGAGAGAGGAAAAGGCACTGAAGGAGTCCTTGAACAAGTTATAGCTGAGAATGTCCCCAATTTGGAGAAGAAAACAGACACTGAAATCCAAGAGGCACAGAGAAAGCCCTTAGATGTAACTTGAATCGATCTTCTGCATGACATCATAGAGAAACTGGCAAAATATAAGGACACAGAGAGAATTCTGTAAGCAGCTAGGGAGNGGAAATCCTGCAAGGAACGCAAGGTACCAGGGACACCACCATAAGCACGAATCCTACAAAGAGCACAATGACTCTAAACCCATATATTTCAATAATAACACTGAATGTAAATGGACTAAGTGCTCCAATCAAAAGACACAGGGAACAGAATGGATAAAAAACCAAAATCCATCTATTTGCTGTCTGCAAAAACTCATTTTAGACCTGAGGACACCTTCAGATTGAAAGTAAGGGGATGGAAAATTAAATATCATGCTACTGGAAGTCAAAAGAAAGCTGTAGTAGCTATATTTATATCAGACACACTGGACTTTGAAGTAAAGGCAGTAACAAAGGATGAAGAAGGGCATTATATAATAACTACAAAGTCTATCCATCAGGAAGAGCTAAAGTTATAAATGTCAACACACCGAATATGGGAACATCTAAATATATAAAACAATCACAAACAGAAACAGTCTTGTGGATAAGAATGTGCTAATAGCAGGGAACTTTAATACTCCACTTGCAGCAATGGAGAGATCAACTAGACAGAAAATCACTAAAGAAACAATGGACTTGAATGACACATTGGACCAGATGGATCTGACAAATATATTTAGAACTCTACATCCTGAGGCCATGGAATTCACTTTCTTCTCAAGGGCACATGGCACATTCTCCAAGATAGATCACATACTGGGACATAAAGCAGCCCTCAATAAATATAAAATAATTGAGATCATACCATGCACACTTTCAGATCACAATGCTATGAAACTTGAAATCAACCACAGGAAGCAGTCTGGAAACCTCCAAAAACATGGGGGTTAAAGAACACCCTACTAAACAACGAATGGGTCAATCAGGAAATTAGATAAGAAATTTAAAAATTATATGGAGACAAATGAAAATGAAAATACAACAATTCAACTCTATAGGATGCAGCAAAGGCAGTCCTAAGAGGAAAGTACATTGTACTCCAGGCCTATGTCAAGAAATTAGAAAAAGCTCAAGTATAAAACCTAACAGTGCACCTAAAGGAACTAGGAGGAGAGCAACAAGAGCACTCAAACCCAGTAGGAGAAGAGAAATAATAAAAATCAGGGAAGAAATAGACAATATAGAATCCAAAAAAAAAACAAAACCAAAAAACAGTTGAACAGATCCATGATCAAGAGTTGGTTTTGTGAAAAAGTAAACAAAATTGACAAATCTCTAGCCAGGTTTCTCAAAAAGAAGAGAGAGAAAACCCAAATAGACAAAGTCATCAATGAAAATGGACTTATTAAAACCAACCCCTCAGAAATACAAGCAATTATCAGGGAATGCTATGAAAAATTATATGCCAACAAATTGGACAACTTAGAAGAAATGGACAAATTCCTAAACACACACTACCAAAATTCACATGGGAAGAGAGAGAAAATCTGAACAGATCCATAACTAGTGAAGCAATCGAATCAGTTATCAAAAATCTCCAAACAAATAAGAGCCCTGGGTCAGATGGCTTCCCTGGGGAATTCTACCAGACATTTAAAACAGAATTAATACCCATTCTTCTCAAGCTATTCCAAAAAACAGAAATCGAAGGAAAACTTCCGGACTCATTCTACAAAGCCAATATCACTTTGATTCCCAAGCCAGACAGAGATCCAGCAAAAAAAGAGAACTACAGACCAATATCCTTGATGAATATGGATGCAAAAATCCTCAACAAGAGACTTGCAAATTGAATTCAACAGCCCATAAAAAGAGTTATCCGCCACGAACAAGTGGGATTCTTTCCTGGGTTACAGGGCTAGTTCAATATTCACAAATCAATCAATGTGAAACATCACATTAACAACAGAAAAGATAAAAACCATGTGATCCTGTAGATAGATGCAGAAAAAGCATTTGACAAAATACAGCATCATCCCTTCTTGATAAAGACCCTCGAGAAAGTCGGGATAGAAGGAACTTACTTAAACATCATAAAAGCCATTTATGAGAAGCCCTCTCAGCTGATATCATCCTCAATGGGGGAAAACTGAGAGCTTTCCCCCTGAGATCAGGAACACGACAGGGATGTCCACTCTCACCACTGTTGTTCAACATAGTGCTGGAAGTCCTAGCATCAGCCATCAGACAACAAAAGGAAATAAAAGGCATCAGAACTGGCAAAGAAGAAGTCAAACTTTTACTTTTCGCAGATGACATGATACTCTACAAAGAAAACTGACAGACTCCACCAGAAGCCTACTAGAACTGATCCATGAATTCAGCAATGTTGCAGAGTACAAAATCAATGTACAGAAATCGGTTGTACTTTTATACACCAATAATTAAGCAACAGAAAGAAATCAAGAAACTGATTCCATTCACAACTGCACAAAAAACCATAAGATACTTAGGAATAAACCTAACCTNAATCAAATTTGCACCAGCATTCTTCTCAAAACTAGAACAAACTGTCCTAAAATTTGGATGGAACCACAAAAGACCCCAAATACCCTAAGTAATATTGAAGAAGAAAACCAAAACGGGAGGCATCACCATCCCAGACTTTAGCCTCTACTACAAAGCTGTCATCATCAAGACAGTATGGTATTGGCACAAAAACAGACACATAGACCAATGGAACAGAATTGAGAACTCAGAAGTGGACCCAAAAGTATACAGCCAACTGATCTTTGACAAAGCAGGAAAGAATATCCAATGGAAAAAAGACAGCCTTTTTAACAGATGGTGTTGGGAGAACTGGACAGCAACATGCAGAAGAATGAAACTAGATCATTTTCTCACACCATGCACAAAAATAAACTCAAAATGGATAAAGGACCTCAATGTGAGACACGAAACCATCAAAACCCCAGACTAGAAAAAAAGAAACAACCTCCTTGACCTCAACTGCAGCAATTTCTTACTTGACACATCCCCAAAGGCAAGGGGGAATCAAGAGCAAAAATGAATTATTGGGATCTCATCAAGATTAAAACTTCTGCACGGCAAAGGAAACAAACCATAAAACTAATAGGCAACCGACGGAATGGGAAAAGATAGTTGCAAATGACATATCAGATAAAGGGTTAATATCTAAAATCTATAAGGAACTCACCAAACTCCACACCCGAAAAACAAACAACCCAGTGAAGAAATGGGCAGAAGATATAAACAGACACTTCTCCAAAGAGGACATCCAGATGGCCAACAGACACATGAAACGATGCTCAGCATCCCTCCTTATCAGGGAAACAAAGGAAATACAAATCAAAACCACACTGAGATACCACCTCATGCCAGTCAGAGAGGCTGAAATGAATACATCAGGAGACTCTAGATGCTGGCAAGGATGTGCAGAAACGGGCACCCTCCTACACTGTTGGTGAGAATGTAAATCGGTACAGCCCCTCTGGAAAACAGTGTGGAGGTTCCTCAAAAATATAACAATAGAACTCCCCTATGACACAGCTATGGCACTGCTAGGAATTTACCCAAGGGATACAGGAATGCTGATGCATAGGGGCACATGTACCCCAGTGTTCATAGCAGCACTCTCAGCAATAGCCAAGACATGGAAAGAGCCTTAGTGTCCATCAACAGACAAATGGATCAAGAAGATGTGGTTTATCTATACCATGGAATACTACATGGCAATGAGAAAGAATGAAATCTGGTGACGTGTAGCAACATGGATGGACCTTGAGGGTGTTATGCTGAGCGAAATAAGTCAGGCAGGGAAGGACAGATACCATATGTTTGCAGATATAGGTGAATTAGGAGGAACTTAGTGGAGGACCATGGGGGAGGAGAAGGGGAAAAATAGTTGAGGAGAGGGAGGGAGGAAAGCCATGAGAGAACCTTGAATGCTGAGAACAACCTGAGGACTGATGGGGGTGTGGGAGAGGGGAAGGGGGGTGATGGGCATGGAGGAGGGCACTTGTGGGGATGAGCACTGGGTGTTATATGGAAACCAACTTGACAATAAACTATTTTAAAAAATAAAAAATAAATTTAAAAAATATAAAAAAATAAAAGAATAATAAGGAAATATTATGAACAAAAAAAAAAAAAAAAAAGAAATAGTCTTCTATTTTACCTTACCCTCTTTTTCAAGTCTGGTCTCTGTGATGTAGCTATTTTTCTTCCACAGCTGATATAACATTTATGTGGGGGGGGGATTTCTAATTTTACTTTGCTGGTGTATAAATGTGTCATTTCATACAACTAGCTGTTTTTCTTTGTTGTAACTTCTTTCTTTCTGTTTTAGCCTGAGGCTCTCCTCTTTATTTGATCAGTAGAGTTTATATCATATTCCAGGCAGCACTTCTTCCCAAGAGGAAAACAGGGTTTCAAATTGCTACTCATGATTCCTAAGGCAAACTGAAAGGGCAATGCCTGAATTAATGTTTTCTTGACTGTTTCCAGTGCTTATTGGTTTTATTTCCATTACCTGATGGATACATTTATTTTCCACCTTTTAATATCATTCTCTCCCTATCACTGCCAATTATTTTTTTATCTTGATTATTTATCATGAGTAGTTGGATGGAATAATAACCCATGTGATAACTTGGTGGCAAAATGCGAATTAAGTTCCCACTAAATAAGTGAAAGGTGCTTGGGGTATGCAGAGTTCAGTTTTCTCTTTGGTTGGCTTCTGAAGTGAACACCTCATTTAAGGAAAGAAAGCTGGAGTCCGTGTTTTCTGTCATTATTCACAGCTTGCATGGATTACATTTTCCATGAAAATAGAGGCTTTTCAGAAGATGTCTCTACCTGGCTGCCTGGACAAAACAATGTATTAGCTAGACTTAAATATTCCCTATGCATCTCCATCTCCAAATTTAAAAGAAAATATGTACCACTGCAGGACATAGTGGAAATATTCAACTGCTTCTGACAGGACATGAGTTTCCCTTACGAGTCGAAAGGAAAAGAGGTACTCGAAAATGCACTCCCATGATAATAAGCTTGCCAACAGAAAGAACTGTAGAAATCAAACATTAAGTTCTTATCAAATGTGTATGGAAGCAAAGAGAAAGAGAAGCCCTATGGACGTCCTTAGTATCAGATTGTTGGTCAAGAGCAGAGCCAAGAACAGGGGTCAGGACCTAGGACCCTCTTCACAAGAATTAGGCAAATAGGCAAAAGAAATAGGATCTCCCTGTCATGGGAGAGATCGTGAATCCAGGTGGAATCATTTCCAAAATGAGGCTCAAGTTCAAGGTCCTTTTTCATGCTAGACTTCTATATTTGTAGTAGCAATAATTTTTTTAGATGCTTTCAAGTCATACCATAATTTTACATTTTTGTCACTAATCTGCTATTGGATAAAAAGATGCCCAAAGTTCCCCTGAATAATTGTTCCTGGAATAGTAACTATAACACTGCAGTTCAAACAAGGCCTATTTTTCACAGCCATACATAGTCAACAAAGTGTAAGGATACCTTGTATTGAAATGCTAAGCTCCAGCATCGAAGGCACTATCTTATCATGATGACACATTTTTGCAGGATGGTCAGGACCAAATACTACCCACCCACAGGGTGGACATTCACAGACGGATACCTGTTTCAAGAGTATCCACTTGACCCTAATGCCCATGTCCATTTAAGGCTAAATTTGGATGATAGATGAATTGGTCTTAACCTTTTCTCCTTAATATACCATAATTCATAACTACTCTCAGGATGTGAGTACATTTATTCTTCCTCAGTTACCTTAAAATGAAGTCCATTGGTAGGGAAGTACCATTGTATTTCACTGATTATAAATTAAAATAATAAAATTAATGTCAAATGTCATTTCAGCATATGCCTTATTACTATGGTAACCCATAGGTGACTGAGTTGGCAAAAGTGCAAATTACATATTCAGCTATTTAAAGAAGTCAGTGAAAGTCATTTAATCAAGCTTCTCATTGCTTGTGCTGTGTAATCAAGACGATCCGATTAAAGTCAAAGTCAGAAAGTCACAAGCTCTCCTCTGCTGTCTGGCATGTTGATTCTCAAGTTCAGCCTGGCTCGCGGCTATAGGTTATATTTTGTAAGCATAGAGATAGAAATGTGTTTCCTTGAGGAGACGGTACAGAATTAATTTTACTCCCAAGATGCAAAACAGAGAAGGCTGGATTCTTCATTTAGGTTTCAAATGCAAACACTGAAAGAACCAGAGCATATCTGTGTTCTGCGGAGAGAGACTAGTAGAGCCATCTGACTGTAATTCCAGCCCCTGCCATGAGCCTCTTTTCCAGATTATTCCGTGGCCAGCTGGACTCAGTTAGAGTTAGAACTGGACTCAGTTAGAACTGGACTCATGTGGTTTATTCCCTTCCAAGTTGGAGGCAGAGCACAGGGCAGCCTCTACCTTCCTCCCTCACCCAGCCCTCCATCCTGACATGAGGGTGACTTCCTCATGTCAACTTCAGGCCCCTGTCCATGACCCCCGCCATTGGTGTATATACAACCAGTTACACAGGATTCTCTCCCCAATGAATTCCGATAGAATGCATAGATCCGCACTTCTCCAGACGGTCTTCAACAGCCACTTAAACCAAACTGGACTGTGCTTTCAGATGACACGAAGCCAGTGAAGTGAATTAACCTATTTGCCTTTTGAGACTTGAGCTGTGGTAATGGAGGGGCATCGAGATAGAGAATTCTGTGTTTGGAAACCTAGAAGCACAAGCCCGAGAATTAGTTTGCCTGTGAGATTTACATGAGTAATGCTTATTAATGTGATCTTAATAAGAAACAAATTGACATAAGGCCTCTCTCTTATCCCCAAGCAGCTTCACCAGCAGATGGAGAGAGCTCTTCAGTCACTCCTGAAATACCTGGAAAAGCCACAGGCGGTGTTGCCCAGGCAACATTCTAGAAGAACAAATCTTGACCCAGATGAGAGGGGAAGGCAGGCAATGTGAAATTTACAAAGCAGGATGAAGCCTACCCAGGAAAAGATGGTGTAATTGTCAGACCCCTCGTTCTTTACTCTGGGCAGTACTGAGAGCAATTCTAAATCCCAGGCTGGGTTGCTGTACTGTTTTAACAGGGCTGGGCTGGGGCGCCTGGGTGGCTTAGTCGGTTAAGCGTCCGACTTTCGCTTAGGTCATGATCTCGTGGTTCGTGGGTTCCAGCCCCGCGTCGGGCTCTGTGCTGACTGCCAGCTCAGAGCCTGGAGCCTATTTCAGAGTCTGTGTCTCCCTCTCTCTCTGACCCTCCCCTGTTCACGCTGTCTCTCTCTCTCTCCTAGAAATAAGTAAAAAAAAAATAAAAATAAAAATAAATAACAGGGCTGGGCTTCCTTCACCCAGCCTCATAGGGTGCAGAGATACAAGCCGATTCAGCAAGATTTCCAGTTTGGGGGGAAGCAGAGCTCCTTGCTCCCCAAGGTCTATGCATGAAACACAAGAGAGCGGGCTTTAGTGATGATGAAACATGAAGGGTGACAGGTCTCCAAGGGATGTGAGAGCTAGAGTCTAGACTAATAAACCTCCTTCCACAGTGAGTAAACCGGCCCAGAGGGGATGGCCACACATGACCTGAAAATGCCACCTAGGACCCAGAGGACCTCAGAGACCACTAACACAATGAATAGGGCCTTTCAGCAGGGATCCAGACACCGTTCTTCCAAATGCTGGCAAGGATCCAGACACCGTTCTTGATCCCCACCCTCCAGATAGCTTCTCGGATAAAAGAGAGAAGGGTATAGAACTCTGGACAGCTGGATGGCATCCAAGCCAAAATTACATAAACTCAGATTGTTCAGAGACAACCTATCTTCATTCTTCTCTGATGGCTCTCCTCTCTCTCTTGAGACCTTATACATGGTCAGCAGGAACCAAACCTCAAATTTAGTCTCGTCAGACAAAGATAGATGACTTGATGTAGACGTTTACAGATTCTCTTTGGATAATGCCATCGTTAATATGGGTTTATATAATTTGTGATCTTGCTCTGCATGTGTCTGTGTGCATACAGGTATCACCCTCCCTCTCGCTCTCTAACACACATTCATAATAACATATGATGAGACAAGGGGAGACTGGACTACAAGGATACCAATATTGGAAGTGATTCTTTCTGGAAAATGGGTTTCTAGAAATGCTGTTCTTTTTTTTTTTCCTTTGAATTCTATGAACGCTTTGTGTTTGATACTTATATTAGTTGCAGTTGACTTCCACACATGTGCATAGTAGTCTACAATCATCCCACAGACTCAGATATGGATTAAGAGAAAGGCCATAGGCCTCAAGGCTCATAGAAGATACTTTTTCTTGGGGCGCCTGGGTGGCTTAGTCGGTTAAGCGTCCGACTTTCGCTTAGGTCATGATCTCGCGGTTCGTGGGTTCGAGCCCCACGTCGGGCTCTGTGCTGACTGCCAGCTCAGAGCCTGGAGCCTGTTTCAGTCTGTGACTCCCTCTCTCTCTGACCCTCCCCTGCTCACGCTGTCTCTCTCTCTCTCTCCTAGAAATAAATAAAAATATTTTTAAAAAAAAGAAGATACTTTTTCTTTTCCTTTTTTCCCCTCCTAACCATCCACATGCCAGCACATGGAAGGAACTTTGTTCTTTTTTCTCATTTGAAGAGGTGTATTTTTAAATGGCCTTTGGTAGCTTCTGGAAGCCTTGGGAAAGGTGAATGTTGCATGGAAAATGGATTCTCAAGGAGTTTTCTCACTTTCTGCAGCTTCTGTCTCAGCCACGATGGCAAAGGCTGCCCTAGTCTGTGCAGTAGCTTTGAGAGTTCCACGTTGTGATCTCTGTAGTATCCTGATAGACATGCTCTGCTCTCAGGGTCCGAAGGAGGGTATTTTCTTCCTTTGCTTTTTCCAAGACAAATGCTGATTCATATCTTCTAAATTTAGCACAATAAACCTACTTTTTAAAAAAAATTTTAAATGTTTATTTATTTTTGAGAGAGGAGAGAGAGAGAGAGAGAGTATGTGTGTGTGAAAGAGAGAGCACGAGCAGGGGAGGGACAGAGACAGATGGAGACACAGGTTCTGAAGCAGGCTCCAGGCTCTGAGCTGTCAGCACAGAGCCTGACATGGGGCTCCAACCCATGAACCGTGAGATCATGACCTGAGCCAAAGTCAGATGCTTAACCAACTGAGCCTCCCAGGCGACCCTCTCAGGGGATATCCCTCTTTATAATTCTCGACAGCCATCCAACCTCTTTCCTGATGGATTCTATAAAGCACCAAGAATAGAAGGTCAGCTCCTCTGGTTTGCCTGGATCCTTGACCTACAACTGATCACAAGTGACCAAATGAAAATAAAGGTTCCAAACTTTCACTGGCTCATCTCATCCACATGTGACAATGACAGGTATCTCCGTTTGTCCTGCCGAAAATCATGGTCCTCCAAATTATCAAACTCTGTCTAGGGGCTATCTCCCACTAGGCACTACATGGCCGTGCATCTTCTAGAAGTTGTCTTTGCTCAAAAAACTATCTGGGAAGAGATGTTTGCATTTTGACTATTCTCGAAAGATTCCTCCAGACACAACTGGCCCAAATGCTAATAGTCCTAAACATGCACACTTAGTACCATTTCAGAGCTTAAGAGTAAAAGCAATCGGGATCTTTTCACACTGTTTCTGCCATATCACAGTCTAGTGCTTTACCAAGCTCTCATCCTTTTCAAGCTGCAGCCTTAAAATCTGATCAACCAGGGCGCCTGGGTGGCTCAGTCGGTTAAGCATCTGACTTCAGCTCAGGTCATGATCTCACGGTCCATAAGTTCCAGCTCTCTGTGCTGACAGCTCAGAGCCTGGAGCCTGCTTCAGATTCTGTGTCTCCTTCTCTCTCTACCCCTCCCTCACTCATGCTCTGTCTCTCTCTCTCTCAAAAAAATAAATAAATAAATAAACATTAAAAACTTTTTTTTAATCTGACCAATCAACAGATTAAAAGTGCCATATACGTGACATCTACAATTACACATTTATGACATAATCATGACTGTCATTGCCTGTGTAGAGCTTTCACCCCAAAAGAATGGATGAGGAAGAACATGCAGAAAAAATTCTGACTTCCTTATATAATGGTCTGTCTTTCATTTTTTTCCTGTAAATAGCCACACAACCCAATAGACTGCAGAAAATATGGATCTGCGATGAAATTGGAGCCAAGCGCTATCAATCCCTGAACATACAAACACTCTGAAAGATAACATGCAACACCTCATTCCACATAATTAAAGCTCATTGGAGCCTGCCTTGATTCCAGCAGTGGAGAATCCAACGCTCTTATCTGACAGGTTAATGAGGATGTGAAATGAATAGTATTCCTAATGAGGGTCTTTAGAAATTAATCATATCATATTATTATTAACAACTGCAAAAGCTAAACTTCCAGAGATTAGATTACATAGGATAATTTTTAAATGTGAGCAAGCCAATATTAAAGTGACAGAAGGCTATTTCCAAGTGGGAATAATAAGACATAAAGCATCGAATAAAAAATAAGAACGGGTAAAGCAATTAAGATGTTCCTTCATCTAAATGTCTCCATGCATTTAAAAATGTAATATTTCATTTAATAACAGTTTGTGCTATTGTGCTTATCTTTTACCTTCCGGACTGTAAGAAAAAAGAAAAAATGAAAGCAGAGAGAATGTTTTGGTGTTATGAAAAGTAAAGAACAAAATGGAACAATTCTATTTACTTAGGAAACTTTCCTCCAACACAAAGCATTACATACCTCTCCCAATTCTGCAGCTGGCTCCTTTTTCTTGGGCTCTTAAGACAGAATGCCATTCGAGAACAAGGGCTGGCAAGTTTTCAAAGGCAAAGCACTTACACAGCACCACACCGTCTATGTGATCAAGGACCAGCCAAGAGCACGTACCATCAACCTCCTACACAGTTTTGAGATAGGCTGGGAACAAGGAGGCAGATTTTGGTAAATATGTGTTACCATTCATTTGGGATCAGTGAATGAGCACTTAGTGTATATGTGAACCATTAGTGATGGGAACGACGTTAACCAAGACCCAAAAAATGAGTTTTAAAGAAGCAAAAGAAGTCAAAGAGCAGTGAAAGACATTATTTACATGGTGGCCTTGTCTTATCATTATCTTAAGATCACTATAAAGCTATTTAAGGACTACAGGGAGGAGGTTATGCATAACACGACCAGGCATGCGTTTTGGAAATATCCCTGTCTGTGGCATAAACAGTGTGAGCAGCTTGAGAAGGATCAAGTGTAGGTACAAAACATTTCAGAGGCTCTAGAGCGTTCAAAAGAAGGGGCTGGTACTCAGTATTTTGAACTATAGGAGAAGAGAGAAGACCGGAAAAGTCACTAAATTCAAGAGATCTTGAGAAGGTAAGTAAATAGGACATGGTGATGATGTGAAGATGTAAGAATGAGGTCTTTTCATTCATCTACTCTCTGAAAGAACTCCCAGGACAGCTTTGAGAGGTTAAGATTATTGTCTTTATGAGTATAAAAGCAGAGGCTCACAAAGGCAGGATGTTAGTAAAAAACAAAAGTCAGGTATCTGACCCAGGTCTGTCTGAGCTGAAGGCCCCTATATCTTTCCATGGAATATGCTTCCTGTGAAGCAGAACATGACCTTCACCAATGTGACCCACATTCTCAGGGGACATTCTCAGTCCTTCTTGCTTCTCTGTTCCTGCTTTTGCTCACAGAATGCACCCTTGTCATTATATTTCTTACTCCACTAGGCAACATAAGCCCTATGATACCCAGATTCCTGTACCACTGCTTAAAGAAATAAGTAAATAAAAGATCCCTCCATTGACTTTGTAAAGGATAATCGGGATTCTTTTCCCCATTGTGTTTTATTGTGTTTAAACACACAATTTCTTTTGGAGTACCCATCCATTGGTTTGCTTTCAGACCCAAGTGAAATCAAATGTCTTCCTCACTCCCACGTCTTAGCCGTTTATGTTTTTTTCCCCTCTTCTACTAATAACTATGTCAGCAGCCTGTTTCAAATTTCTGCATATTTCAAACCATACACAAAGTCACGACAGCCAGTTAACTATCTGGCTTTTCCCCACACACTCCACTTCTCTTCCTTATATTATTACCTGTTCCTACATCCCTGAGATTTACTGATCTCATTCCTTGATCAGCAATGTCACATGAAATATTTTTGTGTCTCTTTTAAATTTATGACCCAGCCAAATTTCTTCGAGGATTGAATTTTCTTTTTTTCTGGAAGCAATGGAGCACATTTCCACATGTGTACAGAGTGTGGCAGCAACTCTCAGGTCACCAAATATAACCAGATGACGTCTTGGATGACCACCCACCTTTCTGCACCAAGCTGACACATTAAACATGCCAGGGTTAGTGAGGTTGGCATGGAAGAAGGTTCAGAGATGGAATAAACCATGGCTCGGCCTCTGAGAGTCTGCCCACTTCGTCCATCAGCATGTCTTTTATACCTCACCACATTTTTCACGTTTTTAAGAAAATGCAAATTCAAAGTGTAACAGAATATTTTTCTCATCTTCTCTTTGCATAACTACCCTATGAGTTCTTAACTGGTAAAACAAAGCCACTCATGTCACCACATCACCTATTTACCCAGGAGACAATTAGCAATGACCCCACTGACAGTCGTGGGGAGATCTTCTTCCTTGGTAGTCCTTTGGCATTTACATTCTAGATTAGGTCTTTGCAAAATTTAGTGTGCACTTCAATCCCCTGGGGATCTCGTTAAAACACAACCTGCTTTGGTAAGTCTAAGGTGAAGGCCAAGAGCCAGCATTTCTAACAGGTCTCAGGGATGCTGATATCACTGGTCTAGGGACCACAGTGTGAGTGGCAAATATCTTAGGCACAGAGCGTATTGTGATTCTCACATGAAAAGGTAAGGATAACACGTCTTACAGGACATATGGGAATACTGCAGAGTGTTGACTAACTTAGTGCCACCTGTCACCAAGTATGACCTTGCATGAGGTATGGTATCTCTCGTGCCCCCAATTTTCTCATCTATAATCTCAAGATACAAATATGACCTACTTGATAAATTATGAGGATTAAATATATAAATACACATAGAGCATGTATCATCATGTTGGGCACATAGCAAATGCCCAATAAATACCATGTGTTACCATCATCATCACTGTCTACATTTAAGGTCAGAGGTTGTGTTTTATATCTCACTGAATCCTCAGAATTTGCCATATAAGATCTCTTTACAGTCATGATAGGTGTTAGAGGTGTCAAAGTTAACTTTGTTGGGTGATTTTTAAATTTCTCTTTATCTGAGCTGTGTTTTTCTATAAAGTTCTTCAATGGGTAATATCCTATTTATGAGAACCCTCTCCTCCTATTTTGCCCACCTAAAAAAGGATGAAATATTGGGATGAGGGCATATTTCTATGTGTGAAAATATAAACAATGAATCTCTTTAAATTATTTTAAAAAATACATTTATAGCTTAAGTTCACCTCTGTTAATGGTGAACAGTAGTAGGTGTTATGTAAACAGAGTGTGGATGAATTGGAGTCAGAGACAACCTTGGAAGAAATCTATTTGTAACACCAATTAACAAATAGCTATGGAAACAAAGAGCCAAGAGTTATAGAGAGGATGAGTGGGGCAGTCCCAAGGTTGGAGAGATCTTCTCCCTGGTCAGAGTGTCCAACAGATGAAATAGAGAGTCCAGTTCTCAGGTCATCATTTCATTCTTGATGCCATAACCAAATGAACAGATTCAAGTTCTCCCCCCCATCCCCACCTTCCTGGACCACTTCAGCCCCAATGTGACCAGCCACTCATCAGCTCATAAGCCCTGTTTCACTCATCTATGACTGTACAACAAACCACCCCTAAAGTCAGTGGCTTTATTTTCTTTTTTTATTTTTGTAATGTTTATTTATTGAGAGAGAGAGAGAGACAGAGAACGAGTCAGGGAGGGGCAGAAAGAGAGAGAGGGAGACGCAGAATCTGAAGAAGGCATTCCATGAGAGTCAGAATCTGTGCATAGGATGCTGAGCTGTCAGCACAGAGCCCCCATGAGGGGCTCAAACTCATGAGCCACGAGGTCATGACCTCAGTCCAAGCTGGATGCTTAACGAACTGAGTGTCCAGGCACACCCAAACTCACTGACTTTAAGCCATGGTTCATTACTAGGTCTTACATATACTTATGTCTTGAGTTGACTGGACTCTGCTAAGCAATTTCCAACTTGGGTTCCCTCACACAGCTGCAGTCAGATGGCAGATGGAGCAGGAGTGATCTAAAGCCTATACTGGCACTGCTCACCTCATCCCTCACATACCTGATGCCTCACATGCTGGAATAACTAAGTGGTGCTCAGGCACCTCTCTCCTCCTGCCGCCTCTTCACGGGGCTGGATTGGACTTCCTCACAAGGTGTGGTCCCAGGGTAGTCTGACTTATGGCTGCTGGGTCCCCCTAGAGCAACCATTCCAGGAGACCCAGGCATAACCTACAAGATTTCTTAATGTACTTCAAAAGTCAGGCAGTAGCCCTTACACCTCCTTCTATTAGCCAGCCCAGATTCAAAGGATGGTGACTCCACAAGACTCAATTCTAGGAAGTTATGGTTCATCAGGGAGGGAGCTATCTTGGTAGAGTAGCTACCATAAGCCCAAAAGCTTCTCAGTTGAGTCTCAGTCACGTGTGTAGGGAAGGAGAGGCAAGACACACCGTCTTTTGCCAACACTGTCTCCTGCCAAGATCAGATGGGAAAACAATAAATCAAAGAACACGTTGTGTGGGTGCCTCTGCATGTGTTCAGCCTTCAAAATCTTTGGACAAAACTCTCTGTTAAGAAGGAAGAGGAGCTCCTGGGTGGTTCAGTCTTTAAGCGTTCAGCTCTTGAGTTTGGCTCAGGTCATGATCTCATGAGTCCGTGAGATTGAGTTCCATCATGGGCTGTGTGCTGTGTGTGGAACCTGCTTGGGATTGTCTCTCTCCCCCTCTCCCTGGCACCTCCTCAATGTGTGCACACACCCACTCTTTCTCTCCCTCAAAATAAACAAACTTTAAAAAGAAAAGTGGAAAAAAACAGCTTGACTAAACTATTTGTAAAAGAAGTCCCATAGTAAAGGGAAACACAGGGCTGTTCCTCCCTTTATCTTCCAGACTCCTCTTTATTTCCCAGAGAAACAAACCAAGAGCCACAGATTTTTAAGAGCATGCATGCCCAAGGGCTCCCAGTTACAGCCTGGATTGGATTTGGACTCTGAATCATACTGCCAAGCCAGATGTTTGCTTTCTCAGCAATGAGTTTGCATCCCTTATCTTTCCCTCCCATTCATAAGGAGGATAATTAAAATTGACTGAGCATCCACTGGACATAAAGCAATATATTCAGTGTGCTCTTTCCAAAAATCTCTTATCTTCTTTTTGCCATAAAGCAGAAACTAGAAATACAGAGTTGTCTCTACTGGCATTTCTCTATAGACCCCAAGCAAGTGTCAAAAGTACTTAGCAAGGTCACAAATGTGTATAGTATCAACTGCTCGTATGTTTCTTCAGTCTCCTGCACACATGGCAGGAGGTGTGCCCTGGTGTATCACTTCTGCATACAGTGGCAGAATATTTCTGAGAATGGTTTAGAACCATAAAATGTGCATCTATTCTTCATGTTACCTCTTTCTGTCCAGTCGCATCTTATCCTTCAAGAAGCTGCCCCTTTTGGACGTAATAGAACCATCCTTGCCTTCTGTTCTGGCACAGGCATATGACCCAGGCAAATCAAAGAGAGTGTTCTATCCCCTAGTCATTGGCAAGCTACCTTTGGAATCAACCTAAGAGCATGAGATTTCTTTTCCAGAATCTATAGGGAGTCTGAGGGAACAAAGCTTTCTCTCTCTCTAGGGCAGTGCAAGCTAGAAGCTTTCAGGAACATCTCTGACACATGTACAAGCATCTGGCCAAAGAAAGAAGCCAACAGGGGCACCTGGGTGGCTCAGTCAGTTAAGTGCCTGACTTCAACTCAGGTCATGATCTCACAGTCTGTGAATGCAAGCCCCGCATCAGGTTCTGGGCTGACAGCTCAGAGCCTGGAGCCTGCTTCAGATTCTGTCTATCTGTCTGTCTGTCTGTCTGTCTGTCTCTCTGCCCCTCCCCTGCTCATGCTCTGTCTCTCTCTCTCTGTCTCAAAATAAAATTAAGAAAAAAATTAAAAACAAAAGAAAGAAAGAAGCCAACATAAAGAGGGAGCTGAGATCTGGAAAGAAAGACGTAGAGTTCTGTGACATCATCTGAACCTCTGGATCTAGCCATGACTAAGCCACTATGCCCCTGGACTCTAATTTCATGACCCAATAAATTTCCCTCCACACCCATTTTAAATGATTTTAGGTTGGATTTCTGTCATCAGCAGCTATAAAGTCCTGACCAACAGACAAGTGTTCTGAGTCAAGCCAAATCAAAGAATTCTACCTGCATAACAGTATAATCAGCAAAGCTCTAGACGAATCCATCATTTTGGCAGTACCAATGGGATACATTTGCCAAAAAGCATTCAGTCAGCAGAGCTAGTGGGGCATAGCAGCTACCATGTGAGTTAAGTGGCGAGTCATTTGGGAGTCTCTTTTTTCTTCCTCTTCACCTACTTTATCAGTGAGACTCCTGGGACCCAGGACCCGCCTCATATGGTTTCAACAAATTTTTTTGTTAAGGTTATTTATTTATTTTGAGGAAGAGAGAAAAATAGCATGGATGGCAAAGGGGCATAGAGGGGGGGAGAGATCGAGAATCCCAAGCAGGGTGTGTACTGTCAGCACGGAGCCAGCAGAGGGGCTCAAACCCACAAACTGTGAGATAATGACGCAAGCCAAAAATCAAGAGTTGAAGGCTTAACCGACTGAGTCACCTGGGCACCCCTCAACAAATATATTTTAGTGATGGCATCACTGACAGAGGAGTGAGCAGGATTAACAAGGGATGGGGCACCCAGAAACTAGTTAATAATTGGGAAGGCTTTCCCACCCCAGTGTTACCAGTGCCTAAAGTCCCAGACGGGGCCACTCACGGGGGCTGGGACCACAGAGGGATGCAGCATCATGGCAGAAAGGGAGGAAGGCAGATGCAGCCCAATGTCTCTCTCCTTTTGCCCTCTGATCTCCTGCCAATGCCTCTCATTGGCCAAATTCAATTGAAAGCCAGCGGCTCAGAGCTCAATGATGCAGACATAAAACAGCTAGCTCTCCTGGGCAGAGAACAGCACAGAGAAAAGGACGTGAAAAAGGATGAAAGAGAATAACCAGGAAACCTACCCCCCCTTATTTTGATTATCTTATATAATACCCTTAAGAAATCGTTAGGAGAAGAGGTGAAAGTACTTTGTGATCCTATATGCTTCCGTCTGACCATGCTCATTTCCCAGAATCTCCCCTGTACTTTTGTTCACCTGAGTCCGTAACATCTCTTTGGAGATGGTTTTAAAATTTAAAGCATATCATTCTCTCTCTTTCCATTACCACATAAACCTTTTTGCTCTGTATTATCTGGCTTGTTCCCTAGATAGCCTCATATACTAAAAATACAGAAGGAGAAAGAAAAGGATCGTGGTAGCTCTGAAGGCAAGGGTGAGGATGACAAAGGACTCGAAGTGTTTGATGTTCCTCACGCTCTTTGAAGAACAAATGCACCCAAGTGTATGGTCTTTAACAAGAAAAATGCACACGCTAGGATGTTTTGCTTTGTTTTCGTGCATTCTCAACATAAATCTTCAGGCGGACATTTCTCCTTAATGCGTACAGTATACAGGAAATTGTTTTTTGGCTATAAAAATGTATTAACAGCTCCAAAGGAGCAATTACACCATGTATTGTAAATGCACATTAAGACTAATACACTGCACTTATCTAAACCTCAATGAATTCAGGGCTGTGGTATCTCACGTCCAAAGGTGACTCAGATTAGTTCAAGAAATAAGACCCCTGGGGGAGAGAGCTTTCCTCTGTCGTGTCAATTACGACGATCCAGGTATAAAGCAAGAACCTGAACCCATTTTGTTGCTTTTTAAAGCCTCAGCATCTAGAGTGAAGCTGTAGGCACAAAAGAGTGTTTGTGCCAGTACATTCCCATGGTGAATTTCTGCAGCCCTCTGACGCGGGGAGCCCCTCGCATTTGGAAATCATTGTGTCTCACGCAGACAGCAAGTCAATTACTGAGGCTCTATGCCTAGTTTTAGAGTAGACTTTATTTATTACCCTTGTTATGGCCGGGATATGGAGGACCCTAACCATAATGTGTGAAATCAGATTCTTCTACTGTTGCATTGCAAATCTCATTGGATACACTGAATTTGCTTTATTCAGGTCCATTCTGGATTAACGGGAAGGGAAATATGGATTTTTTTTTCATCCATATAAACAATGAAGACTTGTTAGAGACTTGTTTCTGATGTTTATGGATTTCTCTTTAGTGCATACAGCCTATGGAAAATTGTTTTTAAGCAATAAACAATAATTGTATTTGGGGACACACAGGTACCGCTGCCGTGTCGCACTCAGTGTGCTGATAAATTTCTCTGGCCCGGTGTTTCGTTTTTTTTTTCTTCCTGATGCAGACATAAAAATACCAAGACAAACAATAAATTTTCCTCTCCCCACTGCAACCTTTTCCGCTTCCACTTTATTCTCCGCTACATTCCCTGATTGATATTACCTTTTTAAACTGCTAAATATAAATATTCCACAATGAATGCCTGTAATTAGGATGTCTGCTCCCCTTCAAGGACTTGTTAGAAAGAGAAAGGGCTTTAATCTAAAGCAAACTAACAGAGCTAGAAGTTAATTAGAAATTAACCGTATATCCTGGCTGAATTATTTATGCTAAGCCATGTGTTACTGTAAAAATAATATACATTTACACTGACTATTGTAAACATAAAATAATTAACAATAAGAGGGAAGATATTATCCCTTAATAGAATCCTTTTGCAAAGACCAGTTTAATTTTCTCTCGCATAATACTGAATGATAACCTGGGGTCTCTGCTTTATGTATAGAGCACAAAGGTTCTTTTACAAACTTCCTCCAGCTCATTCCTCCCTTCTCCTCACCCTCCTTTCCTTCCTCCTCTGCACACAGACCTGCTCCCTGATTTACTTATCTGCTTAACATGGCTTTTCCTTCTCTTTTCATCTTTCTCCCATTTCGAAGTCTTTTCCTCTTCCAATTTTTTTCCTTTTAACAACAACAACAACAAAACTGGATCAACACCTAAACCTCATGAAATGCATTTCTTTCTTCCCACCCTGGTCTCTGAGCACTCTCTCTTCTTTTTTCCTCTACCTTTTTGGCGTCCAGGCCTGTTACAAAATATTGTTTGAGCTGCTCCAGAAAAAAGTCCTGAGATGTAGACAGAAAACGCAATGTATTTTCATTCTCTCTCTATCCTTCCTATTTTTTTTTTTTTTTTTNCTCTGAGCTGCCAGCACAGAGCCCAACGCCAGGCACGAACCCACGAACCCTGAGATCATGACCTGAGAGGAAGTCAGTCGCTCAGCCAACTGGGCCACCCACACGCCCCTCACTTTCCTTCCTATTCTATTAGGAAGAACATAAAGGCTAAAATGGACCAACCCCAGAATGCTCTTTCAACCTGAATTCCCCTCAAATGCTGAAATATATGTTTGGTTCTAGTGGTGGGCACATATACACAGTAGAACTGAATCCCATCCCTTTTGGGAATAGGATATTTGCATTCATATACCTCTGCATGCATAATCAGTATTAAATATAATCTAATGAAGTGTCTTTGTGTCTAAAACGCAGTTACCTGAGGACTCTCCTTACAAAGCATTCATTGAATTTTTTTCCCATTCATGTCTGGCAGCAACAAATAGTGCAGCTTTTACATGGTTGGTGTAGGTGTTGTTAATGTACTCTTCATATCCATTTAAATGCAAATCTCCATGCAAATAATCACTTGGAGGAAGAAAAAAAAAAGAGAATGTGTTTCGCTGAAGACAAAGCTGGAGGGATAATTGAAAGCATGAATAGGGTGTCAGTGGAGGGCTAAACAATAAAAACCTCCTCTGCACGCAAATGAAAACACATTAACGACAGCACAGAGGATTTCTCAATAGGTTCTTACAGTATTGTTGTATGTAAACACGATTCCCAGCAGGTGAAACAAAATGAATGAATTTGGAAGAAATGCGCACATGTGTCTCGGAGAAGTAAAAGGTCGGACTGGCTGTACAGAAGAGGCACGTAATCGATCCACGAAATACCAACTGTGGACGACTATTTGGGCTTCCTTGAGAAATCCAAAATTTGGAACCAAACACTCATTGTCCAAATGACTTGATTATTAAATAAGGCTGTGGGGCTAATGTTTCAACAGAAAAGTAGGAAATGAACTGGGACTGAATAAATATCATTATGCTTGAGAACAGCAACTTTGAGGATGAATTTGGCTCTGGGGAGGGCCGGATTGCGATCCCAGGGAAACTTCCAATTTGCACTATTTGCAAAGAAAATGTTACATCAACAAAGGTTAAGTGCTGGCATCAAGAAAAGCAGAATGGCCCAGAGTTTCCCAGTTATTTCTATTTTAAGTACTTCTCCAAGTTTCCCTTGGATGCAGTCAGAAGAGTTGACAAGAAACCAAGGACGTTGCAACATAACAAGGCCAGAGGGCTGGTAATGGTGTATGAAGGGAAAAAATGATCTGCTCATGTCATGTATTTCCAAATGAATAAACCTATTTGTGACACATGTTGTTATATTTGAAGGAGAAAAAAACACTTTGGTTTCCTTGTAAGTGCAACGATTTGCAATTGCTCTGTTTGACAGTGCCAATGGAGCAATGGAACTTGGATCGCTTAATTTGGGCACATTCTGGAAGGGTTTCAATAGACTTCAGGCAGTATTATGTGCTCTTTGACTTGGAGTGATTTCATATTTCTTGGAGAGTACAACTGGCTAGAATTATCACTTGTGATTTCCTTGGCTGTGTATAGTCCAGCGATCTCCCCATCGCCACATTGCCAAAAGGAAAAAAGGAGTAAAAGGAAATTTAAAAAACCTTTCTGAAAGCTAACTCTATGAACTTTAATTTTTTTCCCCACAATGGAAATGTTTTATCATTTAGATGAATATTCCTTCTGACACTGGTTCCCTCATCCTTTTCATCCATCCATTCTTCATTCATTCATTCAGACATTCTTGTTCTTTGAGACACCATTAAGAATCCTGAGACTATTCCCTAATTCTCCACTCACTCACCCTGAACTTCCCGTATCTGCACACTTTGGGCCCATCAATTTCAAACTCTTAAACTATAATCAGGGTAGGATGAATTCTGTAAAAGACTTGACTCTATCAAAGCATACCAGGTAGTGTTACAAAGGGAAAAACATGTACAATTATTTTTTTCTGATTGTGCAGATACAGTTAAGGTTACCAAAAGGAGAGAAATGGAAACAACCAGACTTTGAATAGATTCCTAGTTTTCTAGGCATTAAATTGCTGCCTGTAATAAATAATACATGGCTGATATGTAGACGTATCTATATATATAAAGAGAGATGTATATACTTAAATTATTGTATTTAAGCCATTACATATATTTTAAATTATTAAAATAATTATTCAAATACTGTTTATATGANCATATATATATATAATTTATATATTTACATATATGGTGTCTGTTCAATAAAGAATAGGCCAGGATGAAGACCTATTAGTCAGAACACACTAGACAATACCACAACAAAAATGTCCAAAATTCTCAGTGATACAATCCAACAAAGGTTTATTCTTGCTCACAAAATATCCACTGTGGGTCTGGGAGAGTTTCCAGGGTAAATGACATGCAGTGACACATGCAGAGTCACATGCAGTGACTTGGTCACTTGGGCTCATGAGTTCACTTCCAGCTGCACCATTTGAAGTTGCCGGCTTCTGTGTCACCCATGGAGGAAAAGAGCTCCAATTGCAGTTAAACTCTTGGCCTTGGTAATGGCACACATCGTTTCGACTTGTCCCCCATTGGCCAGAACTAGATAGACTCAGAGCAACAAGAGTAAGATGTGAACTCCCACGTGCTCAGAGGGCCTAGAGAACCGGAAATGGGTTAAGAAGAGGAAGTCTCCAGCAAACAAGAATATAGAGATATTAGATGTAATTGTTCTTTTATTTAAATATAATTCATTGTCAAGTTGGCTAACATACAGTGCGTACAATGTGCTCTTGGTTTCAGGGGTAGATTCCTGTGATTCATCACTTACATACAACACCCAGTGCCCATCCCAAGAAGCCCTCCTCTGTACCCATCACCCATTTCCCCCCTTTGCCCCATCGCCCTATCAACCCTCAGTTTTTTCTTACTAGAAAAATCATAGCTTATAATTAGTACCTTGCCTATCACATTCAAAATCCATTTTGTATTATATTTGTAGACTTGCCGATTTTACTCTCAGTGGCTTGTGCAATCTTTGAGAGTAGGAAACACATTTTGCTCATTTTAATACCCACCTAGCTCTAAGTATAGGGAGTACTCTAGAAATACTGATACAATTAAATGAAACTATTCTTTCTAAAATAATCGTAGAAGTTTCCCTGCAATTTCCTTGTCCAAATATCAGGCCACAATGCTTGGGAAATTGTCCGCTGCCTAGACACACAGAAGTTATGGGTAAATGCAGAATTAAGTGTCCAGCTAGAATGTGTCAGTAGAAAGTGCTGAGTGTATTTTCTAATTAAGTTATTTCATATTTCTTTCTGTTTATGGCAGAAAACAAGAAAGTCGGTTGTAAAGAAGACATGCTTTGTGGTGCTATGAAAATAATACTAAACCCAAGTCTGGAAAACTGAGTTCTTGACCTGACTCTGTCCTTAACTTGTATATTCGTATCAACTTACTCAGCCCTGGTTTCTTCACATGCAGAGTGACAGACTTGGAGCCATGAAGTCCTTTCTAACCCACACATGCCATACTCTGAGAACTGTGGAACCTAAAAGAAGTTTTAGATAATTTTTTCAGAAATTGTCTGCTACTCATAAAATAGATATGTAATCTTTAGCATCCTCTTACCCTTCCTTCCTGAGCCTTCAGTAAGCTACTCATGGCTACCCTTGGTTATTCAGCAGGTCTTCCTCCCCCATTAGTATTTAATTGATTTTTCATGTTCCTGAATTCATACTAAAGCTTATTCTTCTTATTTTTTCATGATGCAGGAATGAGCTAAGTTCTAAGTAAACAGATTTTTCTAAAGAGTCATGATCTCCAGTATGTGAAGCCTTTATAACAACGGTTGCCTGCATCCTTTTATAGAAGCTAAAGTCACCAAATATCTCTCCCACTAGACAGTGGAAGCCAGCCTACTGATGATGCAACCCAGAGTCAGCAAATAAGATGCTCCTGTCCCAGGCTTTGAGTCTTGGCCTTATAGCACCAAAGTGCAAGAAGTGCTTGGATTCATTTACAGCAGTGATGATAGGAGCATTGTCATTCATTGTAGTGGGTACAGCACTTGTCACCTCAGAGGCAGAGGCTCTGTCCCTTACTGGTGGTAGCTATATCTGGCCAGGTGGCTTCTGCCAAAACACGGATGCAGTGCTTCCTGCTTCTTAACTCTCTCAATTTATGTCCATTTTCCCAACCCTGGTCACTTTACTCTCCTATCAATTCTGAAGCCTCAAGGAGCTGTGCAAGAAAATCTGTTTGCTTAAGACCACAGGAGATCACTTTTGCTCTGACAACTAAAAGATTCCTTACTGACTCAGAGAGATCAGGAACAAAGTGAGGAAGTTCTCTCTCCTCACTTCTTTTCAACATCATACTAGAAGTCTCTGCTAATGCAGTTAAACAAGAACAGGAAATACAAGTATACAGAAATAAGAATGTCTTTGTTCACAGAAGATATATCTATGTAGAAAATCCAAAAGAGTTAACAACAACAACAAAAACAACAAAAAAAAAACCATCCTGGAATTACTAAGCAATTATAGCAAGATTGCAGGCTACAAGGCTAATTTACAATAGTTCATTGTTTACCTATCTATCAGCAATGAACAAGTAAAATTTTAAATTAATGTCATTTATACCCAATGCAGTACCATTTATATTAGCTCCAAAAAAAGAAAAAGAAATACTTAATTACTTTATACTTAGGTATAACTCTAACACAATATCTATAAGGCTTATATAAGAAAAAACACAAAACTCTGATAGATTTGTACGTCTGATGGAGAGGTAGTCCATGTTCATGGATAAGGTGAATCAATATTGTCAAGATGTCGGTTCTTCTCTGGGGCTCCTGGGTGGCTCAGTTGGTTGAGCGTCTGACTTTGGCTCAGGTCATGATCTCACGGTTCGTGGGTTCAAGCCCCACATCAGGCTCTGTGCTGACAGCTAGCTCAGAGCCTGGAGCCTGTTCAGATTCTGTGTCTCCCTCTCTCTCTGACCCTCCCCTGCTCATGCTATCTCTCCCTCTCTCTCATAAATAAATAAAAACATTTTTTAAAAGTTTTTTTTTTTAATTAAAAAAAAAGATGTCGGTTCTTCCCAACTTGATCAATCCAATCCCAATTAAACTCCCAGCAAGCTATTTTGTGGATATTGAGAAAATATTCTAAAATTCATATGGAGAGGCAAAAGACCAAGAATAGCCAATATTAAAGGAAAAGAACAGAGTTGGAGTACTAACATTACTCAACCTCAAGACTTACTACAAAGCTAATTGATTCAGAGGTTATAGCTGAAAGTGAGTTTGTTACTCTAACCAGAAAATTTTGTTTTTGTTGTTTTTTTATCCAAGACTGTCTGATTTGACCACCAATATGTTTACATAGTGTCAACAAATAGACTACTATGTCATTAGATCCTCCCATTAACCCTACGAGGGCAGAGTATTTAAAAATATAAATATTTCCAACTTACGAGTAGTGAATCAAGGTTCTAAGAAAAGTAACTGATTTGAACAAGGGCAGCAATTAAGTAATAGATCAGGATTCATAACTGGAAGTCACCACTCCTCCAAATCCATACCTTTTTTATTTTAACTACCACCCTGTGCTCCTTCAAAAGAGATGCTTTAATTCCAATAGCCCAACATAAGGAGGGTTTTTTATCATATGCCCCTGAAATTTCCCCCCAAAGGATAGTCCCTTGCTTGCATGGATGTGAGTAACCACAACGTTTATGTAATTCTAGTTCCACATTCTAGTATTTCCACATTACTACTTGCTCTCTGGTAGTGTATACATAGAAGAAAAATAAGTTCATGATAATTAACACAGTCCATGTGGTGTAGTCACAGAAACCAAATGAATATTCTGATTTTGTCTGCTTAAAGAAATGTAAACCTTCCTCTTACATTTCAGCCTGAAACTTCTTTGACATTGTACTACCTCCTTCCTTATCCCACTGTTTTGACTTCTCGTGGATCTGTGTGGAGTATGCATTCCAGGAGCATAAATTCTTCAAAATGCAATCAAAGAGTCTTCCTCTGTTTCCTAAGTTCCCACCGGTCCAAAGTCTGCCCTGCACACCCTTTACTATTCCAAACACTGATTTGGAGCTTTGCTTCTTCAAAGAATGAACAGGCCTTGAGAACTCTAATATCGTCACAAAGAAAGGTTAGCAAAAAGTTACATAATTTATGAAACTCCAAGGAACCAGCTCAAAATTATAAGCAGCTTGTAAAGAACAGATCAAACCGGGGACCATAAGGTTAGTTAAGCTAGTCAGTGTGTACCCAGATGGCTGAATGTGGCTGTGGTCATAAGGTGGGTTCAGGGATATGACGACTATTCTTGTATTCCTTTTCACATAACTGAGCCACTAGAACCTAAAAGCAAACGTGCAATTACTGGGCCACTTCATTCATTAATAGAAGAAGTAATGTTAAGGAGGACCATTCTCGGGAATTAAAAAGGGCATCAGAGCTGTGTGGAGCTCACCTAAAAAGTAAGTATGTGAAAAAAGAGACCAACTCTAGTTCTTGTTCTAGTTCACTGCAGCCAGAGGACACCTCCTGCAAAACCTCAAGAAGAAAGCCTAACCTCTATCACCCATTGAGTTTTGCAAACAGCCCCACTTTGCTCTCTATCAGGGCATGAAAGCAAATGGACATGAGTTTAGTGGGTCAAGGGAGTATAAACATTCACATTCTTCTCTTACACACAATGTTCCAAGAATTAGATCCCAGGAGTCAAAGGAAGGATAATGACAGCCACAAAGAGCAAAGGTATGCAGGGCACATCACTGGTGGCAGTGGTATGAATGGAAGTGAAACAAAGGTATAAACCCAAAGTGTGAACCTTTAACACTGTAAGGATTCTTCCATCAAGACTGTCCAAAAAGATTCACTCTCCATCAGGCAATGGGTCATGTTGCAGACAACAGAATCCAGCAGATAACATAAACAGAAAGAGGATTATTACAGGATAGAACAAAGCTCACAAAATCACTGGAGGACTTGAAAACACAGGCTTGAAACTCAACTTTCAAGGAGTGGCTTCCAGAACTACTTCAGAGAAGTGGCACATTAAAGGGTTTGGTTACAGTATGACCCTCTGTTGCAATTAGGAACCACTGACCCAAGAGGCAGCTGTTGTAGCTGCCAGCACTGTAACCACCCACTTCTGTCCTACCTGGTTAGATCCCCGTGCACATAGCCTCCACCTTTCTGGCTCTTTTCCTCTTTCCAAATCCCAATTAAGTGTGTTCTCTTGCAGAAGGGAGGTCGGAGGCACACCTAACTGAAAAGGAATCTGCCAGATGTCGTTTCCAACTTTCCAGCTTAACGAGTCTGGAAGGAGTGGATCTCAGATGAGACAGGCAACCAGGATCTGCCCTAGTGACCTCCGTTACTCATAGTGACCGGCCTCTAAACCCAAGGCAAGGTTTCGAGGGTATGTGCTTGTCGCAAAGTAATGTACTTGTTCTTGGGGAACTGCAATCCGGAGTTTATCTTAAACATATCAATCAAGCTCCCATTGGAATTCCCTTCCTCTTGTGGCAAAGATCAGGGGGGGGGAAATGGTAAGAAAACTATCTCTAACAGAAAACAGGAAGCCTTATCCTGAAAGCGTCCTTCTGAATTTTCTGGAGATGTGGATGGGCAGAGAAGAATAGAAAAATCTCTCAAGTTCATAAAACAGAGTTCTGTTAAATATTCAAGCCATAGCAAAGCCTTGATCCCAGAGGCAAGACTTTTAACTAGGTGTTCTGAGAATTTAGTAACAAAGCCACCTGATTGGCAAGATCCCTTCTAAATCCCGAAAACTGTGTGTGAAGTGTGCCAGGTTTGCAAATGGAAGGAAAGTTTGGTGTCAGGGGAGCACGAAGGCTAGGAAGGAAAGAAGCTGACCTAATGTGATTTGTTCCGGGTCTAGACTCGGGTGTCTGGCTTCCACTTGGTCTGAGGTAGTCTTTCAGATGCACAACCATCACAACACTGCCCATCCACGCAGCTACCTGGTTGTTTTACTCTTGCTCCCTGATGTTGTGTGCTCAAGTTTTCCCACGATTAACAGGACGTTCATAGCAAATCAAGGGCTTTCCCACATGAAGCTTCAAGAGCTATTTGTTTGCTTATTTTACTGCCATCATCAAAGACCTTCAGCATAGACACAAATCCCAGCATTAATTCTCACAAAGTTCATAACAACTCTGGATATTGTTATCTCTAAGGGAAGCCAGACACATGACTCTGAGCATTGCCCTGGCCTTTCAAATATAGTTGACCCTCTGCTAATCATGGTTGTTAGTCATTAAACCAGAGTGATGGTAAAGTAATGTGTCTGTTAATTGGAAATTAGAATCCTAAACTAAAGCTGCCTTCATCTTCAAAATCATGAGAATCCGGACGGGAAGCAAGCCTCCAACGAAGCTGCTGTGGGGAAACCATGAAATTCAAACTGACACTGCCATGCCAGAAACATCTCTGGCCTACTTTTTGTCAAGAAGGATCAGAAGAGAGCTAATTTTCCATTTGGAGGGGTAAGCTCTCCTGCTCACAGGAAGATTCCAGGGACAAAACTACAACGTGGAAATGAGAACAATCCATTATAATTTGAAATCATCTCTTCCCGGAATGCAATTAATCTAAAAATTCAAGGACCTCGAGCAAAATATGGCGGTCTAGGCGGGCCTCCCAAGAGTTGTCAAGGTTCGCTTTGATCAGCCGACCCCCATAACTACTGTCCCTTCAGAGACTGTGTACCCCTTCCCTAGTCACAGGAATGCTGGGAGAATCACCTTCCTTACCACCAGGAACCCTTGGAGCTTCACTCTGGCCATGATTCCATCCACAGGAGGTGATAAAGGACAGTAAAGGACTCCCTTGGCAGGGCTGACATGGCCCTACCTGAAATGAATGGCCTCCAGCTGCGGCCAGCATGGCTGTCCCCTCGGAGCCTCTCCTGAGTGCTCTGACTATGCATCACTCTTGCCTTCTTCATCTTCCCTCTTCAGGTCTGTGGCTCCTTGTGTTGCTGACCACCCGCTCACACTTTGCAGCCACCTGCACCGCTTTGCCCTTGACATCTATATCCTCCCAATGCCAACCTGCTGGATGCTTCCCAGAGACCTTTGTTCCAAGCCCTGCTATCTACTTATACTGATCTTCTCACCTATAGCTCAGGCCGTCCAGTTCTTTTCTTTTACTATAAGCCTTCTCTTCTCTGTTTTGAGCTGACCCCGGAGTATTCCACCACTGTGCCAGCCCGCCGGGCTGGAATGTCCTGACTTTGGTCTCTCACTGAGAATTACAATCCCCATCTATCTGCACTGTTTCTCAGAGTGGTTTTTCATCTCGCTTAACTGATTGATTTTTCAGTGACATAAGGATATGACCATTACTTAAAAAGACTTTATGCTATTCTGGATTGAGTACCTGGCGATGAATATAAGTAAAATCAAATAAAGCTATAAGCTGGATGCTCACTCCATCCACACAGGCTGTTAGGTTTTGATAGATAAGATGGATCTCTAAGAATACTTGTGTTTTAAAGGTTTGGTGACTTGGGGAACCTAGGTGGCAGAACCTGGTTTAACGTCCCACGTCGGCTCAGGTCATGATCTCACGCTTTATGAGTTCCAGCCCTGCATCGGGCTCTGTGCAGACAGCTCAGAGCCTAGAACCTGCTTCAGATTCTGTGTCTCCCTCTCTCTCTGCCCCTCCCCACTCACGGTCTGTCTCTCTCACTTTCAAAAATAAACATTTTTTTAAAAATTAAAGATTTGGTGATTGAAGGAAATGCTAGGTCTTCAGATTGCTCTTCTTTGTTTATACTAGTGCCAAAATAGAAACTCCATTCTCAGGCCCAGGCATGAGACTAAGAACTACCCCCTTTTATGCTACTGGCCTCATCTAACTGCAAAGAGGGCTGGGAAGTAGAATGCATCTGGACAGCGATGTGCAGCTTCCAGAACTGTGAAAGAGACAGAAAAGTCTTTAAAGTACTTTAAATGGACGGCTAACAGTGTTCTCCACAACTTCCTACCTAGTTGGTATCAGATGTGACAGTAATACTGACTTTCCTGTATCCTTTCACAGGGTTATAAGTGATAAATCTTCTTGCATAGAATCACCGCCTCTCCTTGTGCAGCTGACAGGATTTAAAATTCTTTTTTACACCGGTTCATCTTTTTCCTCGACCCATTTGCCAATGGAATTGGTACAGCTTCGTGTTTTCCCTACACAGCCTCACATTTTCCAGTGAAAAAAATAAATGGCTTTTGAAACCAGTGTGATTTCAGGGTGGCCCACAGGCAGTAACACCTTTAAAAACCTTCCACTCCATTTTTACACATAAGCTGGTAGCTTCCAAGATGGCGACCCAAACTTACCACAAGTGAGATGATTACATTCAATACCCAGAGCACTGCTGAGTCTCAGCAGGCTAGACTTCAAAGTCTACCTTCTGCATGTACTTCAGGCTCTTTCATCTCTAACTCTAAAAATAAAGTCTTCTGAAAGGAAATCTTGAGAATCAGGAAGGCTTTTTTTGCCTTTCCATCTCAGACCAGCCCGGGTGTTTTATGGCATCCCATGTGCTAACTCAGCCATCCAACTAGCTAAGGATTAAGAAATCAGGTTGGAGGCAATCTGTAGCACCATGCAGTATTTACTGCCAGGCAGCTTCTATCAAATGTGCCAGGAAATAAAAAAAGAGCCAGCACATCTCTTATAGAAAATAAATCCTGGAAGAGAGATGAGAGGGCCAGGGAGGAGCTAAGACATTGCCAACATTTTAAATAGCTCTGCATGATACGCAGTGCCCTGTACCGAGAAAAAAGGAGACATCGTGAAGTTCAGTAAAAGCAGCATTGTTTGAAATGAGTCAGAAATGGAAAAACCGATGGGGCAAAAAATGGTCTCATGATGCTTTGGTTAAAACCCCAAGCACCTGTTATAGAAGGTCTCACCATTTAACTGAGAGTGTCTAAAGACGTCCCAGGAGAACATTAGTGTGGTAGGTCTTAAACTCCTTGGAAACACATCCTGAGTTGAGTAAAATCTGGGAACATGCAGCATTTTTGCTCCCAGAAAGGTAAAGAAGCAACACTAAGTATGAAATAATATTTGATTTTGAACTTCAGTTCCTAGAGCATTAGCAATTCACCTGTGACCGGGACAATTATGCCATGTGATCTGCTCACCCCCAAACCCCTGGAACTTTCCCATGACCCTGGGACAAGCAATAGCTGGTACCGGATTTTCAGCCGGTCCAATGGGATAAGACCTCAGAGGTATATATGATTTAAGAAAGCAAGTTAGGATGACATTTCTTATACATCCATGTTTAGAAATAAGATTCATACCCACTAAGATAGAGTAGAATCTCACTGGTGCCCTGATAAGTTCTCTGTGCTTTGCATTTACTTAACCACTTTTAGATTTTCAAAATGATAAGTGAACTTTTCCATGTGACTTGAGGCAAAAGAATTGGTCTGAATGCACCAAGCTAGACCGGAGAAGATCCATGGCCGGCCTGAGAGTACAAGCCACCTTTGAAGGTGAACAAAGAAAATGGTTCAAACATACATCCAGACAAGTACGACCAAGAGAACTGCCAATCCAGATTGAAATGTGTATCTTCTACGATGTGGGAGATCATGGCCATCTTTTCTTTTCTTCATCAACGTTTTTCAAAACATTCTTTGAGTAGCCCTATACATTCCACTAGGTGCTTTGGGGTGGGGGCACAGGGCTTGGATAGGGTCCCAGGGCCTGACTCTCTCTCCCCACCTGGGCTTTAAGTGCCAAAGCCCTGCTCTTCTCGGTTGGATTCTGGATACAGCTTGTGGTTCGTGTGGTTTCATTGCAAAGAACCTTCTGTTGCTCAAACAGTACTGTCAGCCACCTCTACACAGTTATTTATAAAAAAAAAAAATACGTTTTCTTCCAAAACCCTTCATCTCTGGTGGCCCAAAGAGTGATAAATCAAGTCACTAGACAATCATTTCTGAGCCTGTCAAGTAAGTGTGTTTACATTAAATGGAGTTAACACTTTCAGCTTAACTCAGTTCATTTTTACTTGCCTTTATATTCAGATTTTCATTCTAGTTTCATATCCAAATGTCAAACAGTAATAAGGATTTCATCTACAAAGATATATGGTTTGTTTGAAAGTCTGTACAATGCTTTGACAGCAGGAGAGTGTGGCTTATACCAATTTAGTGAGAATCTAATGTGTTATATACATTTATCTCTAGCATGTGCATAAGCTTTGAAAAGCAGAGAATCCCATCTGCCTGTCGAACAGAGATTAGAGGAGATAGATTCAAATGCTGGTTTTCATCATTCTTATTTAATAAGCAAGAACACACAACTGGCAACATCTCGGGGAGGTTCGCACTCTTTGTTTTAGTCACAATGCGCCCTGCTACCAACATGCCAGGAAACAAATTTGCTAAAATACAGTCACCTATCTCTGAATCTAGTCCTTGTTCATTTTTGCCAATAATGTCAGGCTACTCTGCAAGCTTTCGTGGAAGCACCAGTGGAGAAGATTGGCTATAAAAACTCCAGTTTAGAAGAGCCAGAGCTTCTGAATTTTCTTAACATAAAAAGTGGAAAGAAAGTTAGTAAGCCACTTAGCCGCCGGGGCTAGCTGAGGGTGTGCTGGAAAGTGGCATCCTCTTGTATCATGCGGTTCCTGCCGCGTCTGTCCTGTGACCTGAGAAATGGCTCCATCAAACCCCTAATTTCTCAAGCTATGCAACTCAGCACACCTCACATTCCTGGTCCTCTCTCCCTTCCATCCAATTAGCCACCACACCCTCTTCCATTCTCCTGCCTAAACACCCCTCCAATTATCTTATGCCCCACACTACCTCACCCCCCAGGGCCACTGCCCTCATGGGGGCTCATGTCATGTATTAAGTTCCTAGTGTTTCTACCCCTCAACTCCACTCCTTTCCATTCACTGGCCACGTTTACCAAAAGATGATCTTTCTAGATCGCAAAGCCAATCAGGCCTCTGCTTATCACCTTTTCCTGGTTTCCCACTGCCTTCAGAATAAAGGGCAAAGTCCAGAATACTACAGACAAAGTAGGGTGATGCTTGCTTACCTTTCCAGTCTTACCTTCCATCACCCCCCACATGGATGCTCTCCGTGGCCAGCGTTCCCCTCGGCTCCAAGATGATGCCTCATCTTTCACACCTCTGGGCACACTTACTCTCTCTTGAGAAAAGGCTTTCTCTCCTTTGTCCACTTAGCAGAAATGCTACTCACCCTCCAAGACGCGCTTCAAGCGCCACCTCCCTAAGAAATCTCTTTGCGTGCCAGCATCTATCTTTTTGAGCTTGTCTCAACACACTTGCATTGTTCACTGATAGGTCCATCTTCCTAGCACCTCGGGATTCTCTCCAGGACAGGCACAGTGAGGTCATCAGTACCTTCTGCCCAGTTTAATATCTGGCATAAAACAATGAGCCCTCAAATGGTGACATACTGATGGTGTAACAGTCCGCAGAAAATGTCACGAGTTGAGGAGCCAGGAGCCCAACCCCCTCTTGACACTGTTGCAAAACTTGACCCACCCTCATCGAGGCCCAGAATTTTTAAAATTAAAACTGTAGCACTAAATGGGTAAGTGGGCTCTAAGTTTCTTTCCAGCTGCAGAATAAAATTCTACAATTCTATGAACTCTAGGGCTGTGGTGACGGCCATTTCTTTCTTCAAGAAGGACTCTTACGCAGCAAAAGCAGTTTGGAGAGGGAAGTTCATAGTGATCTATGCCAACCTCAAGAAACAAGACAGATCTCAAATAAAAAACCTAACTTTGCACCACAAGGAACTAGGGGGAAAAATAGAGCCCAGAGTTAGTAGAACAAAGGAAGTAATAAAAATCAAAGCAGACATAAAGAAAATGGAAACTAAGGAGACAGTAGGAAAAAAGAATAATCAATGAAACCAAGCACTGAAATAGAACAAACAATTCTAAAATTTGTTTGGAACCACAATAGAGCTTCAATAGCAAATGCAGTCATGAGAAAGAAGGACAGAAGCATCACCATACTACACAGCTACAATCATCAAAAGAGTATGGTACTGGCATAAGAATAGACACATCTATCAATGGAACAGAAGAGAGGGCCAAGAAATAAACCCGTGCAAAAGGAGCAATTAATTTATGACAAGGCGCCAAGGATATACAATAAGGAAATGGCAGTCTCTTCAATAAATTGCGTTGGGAAAACTAGACAGTCACATGCAAAAGAATGAAAATAGATCATTAGCTTGCAACATAAACAAAATTAACTCAAATGGATTAAAGACTTGAATTTAAGACTTGACACCCATGAGGGATGCTCAGGTGGTTACATACCCGACATTGGCTCAGGTCATGATCTTAAAGTTCGTGAGTTCAAGTCCCGCATCAGGCTCTGTGCTGACAGCTCACAACCTGGAGCCTGCTTCACATTCTGTGTCTCCCTCTCCGCCCCTCCCCCATTCATGCTCTATCTCTCAAAAGTAAATAAACATTAAAATGTTTTTAATTAAGAGAAAAAGACTTGATACCATGAAACTACCAGAAGAAAAGAAATACTGTAAGCTCCTTGACAACAGTCTTGGCGATGACTTTTTGGATGTGACTCCAGAAAGCAAAGGTAACAAAAGCAAAAGCAAACAAGTAGGACTACATCAAACTAAAAAAGTTCTGCAAAACAAAGGAAACTATCAACAAAATGAAAGTCAACCTCCTGAATGGGAGGAAGTATTTGCAAATCATATTATCTGATAAAGAATTAATAGCATATACATAGTATCACAAAAAAACCTCATATAACTCAATAGCAAAAAACAAAGCAGCAAACAATTCAATTAAAATATGGGCAGAGAATCTGATTTTAGACATTTTTCTAGAGAACACATACAGATGGCCAACAGGTATATGAAGAAACGTTTGACATTACTAACCATCAGGGAAATGCGAATCAAAACCACAATGAGGTATCACTGCACACCTATCAGAATGGCAACTGTCAAAAAGACAGGTAATAATAAATTGTTGGTGACAATACTAAAAAACAAGGGAACCACTGTGTACTCTTGGTGGGAACGTAAATTAGTACAGCTACTATGGGGGTTTCTCAAAAACACTAAAAATCAGAATTACCATATGATCCAGCACTATCACTTCTGGGTATTTTCCCAAAGAAAATGAAAATACTAAGTCAAAAAAAGATCACCCTATGTTCACTGCAGAATTATTTACAATGGCCAAGATATAAACAATCTAAGTGTCCATAAGTGGATGAATGGATAAAAAATGTGGTGCGTAGGGGCACCTGGGTGGTTTAGGCAGTTAAGCGTCCAGCTTCAGCTCAGATCATGATCTCATAGTCTGTGAGTTCGAGCCCCACAACAGGCACTGCACTGACTGCTTGGAGCCTGCTGTGGATCTTCTGTCTCCCTCTCTCTCTCTGCCCCTCCCCTGCTCTCAGTCTCACAAAAATAAATAAATAAATATTGTTTTCGGTAAAACGTGGTATGTATACATACATATATAAATGTGTGAATATAAATATATACACACACACACATATATATACATACTACATGCACACACACACACACACACACACACACATACATAAACTGGAATATTATTTAGCCATAAAAAAGAAAGAAATCTTGCCAAATGGCATAACATGAGTGGACCTTGAGGGTATAATGAATGCTAAGTGATATAAATCAGACAGGAAAAAAGACAAATACTGCTTATATGTGGAATCTGAAAAAGAAAAGAAAAAAGGAAAACCCCAGTCTCATGGGTATGGAGAACAGATTGGTGGTTGCCAGAGGCAGGGATTTAGGGAGTGGGCAATGGGTGAAGGGGGTCAAAAGGTACAAACCTGCAGTTATAAGACAAATGTCGTGGAGATGTCATATACAGCCTAGTAATTACAGTTAATGATACTGTATCACATATTTGAAAGTTGCTACGAGAGTAAATCTTCAAAGTTCTCATCACAAGAAAAAAATCTGTATCTATAGTGGTGGACCTTAACTAGACTTAACTAGATCATTCTTCAATATAAACTCTGAACCATTATGTTGTATGCCTAAAACTCATATAATATTAAATGGCGATTATACATCAATTTAAAAAAGAAAAAACGTCAATTTAAAAAAAAAGACCTGGGGCGCCTGTGTGGCTGAGTCGGTTAAGTGTCCGACTCTTGGGTTTAGCTGATTCCATGATCCAGGGTTCAAGAGCTAGAGCCCTGCACTGGGCTCTGTGCTGACAGTGCAGAGCCTTCTTGGGATTCTCTCTCTTCCTCTCCCTCTCCTTTTCCCTCTCTCTCTTCCTCCCCCTCTGCCTCTCCCCTCTCTCCCTTTGCCCTCTCTCCCTCTCCCCAACTTGCTCTCTATCTCTCTCTCAAAATAACTTAAACAACAAAAAAAAACTTAAAAAAAAGACTTTTAAAGTTGTAAACACCAGAACATGCATCAAATACCATCCATAAGCTCTGAGTTCCTTAGATATCAAGGTACCACATTGATAGAAATGGGATACTTTAAGGAATGAACATATATAAAGAAATAAAATCTTTTTTTTTTATACATTCTACTCTGGTCTATAAAGCTAAATCATGAAATTGCTCCACTATTTCTGACGGCCTTTCTTTCATCAAAGTAGATTAATTTAATAGGGAGAAGTTATTGTTAATTACACATACATACACATCTCACCGGAACAGAGCAGAAATTCTACAGAAATATTGGAATCAATCCAAGGCATTCTTACTTCGACAATAGGAGAGGATTCATTTCTAAAGACTCCAAAAGTCAATGACAGCTTCGTAATTTTACAGTTTCGTTTTTCCTGGTGTAAGAAAAACATGTCACTGGCATCATGCTTTTAATGCTTAATCCTGTACAACAGGTGATGTCCAAAACTAAAAGAGATCCTAGTTAGCCGCTTTCAAAGTCAAAGGTCGAAGGGGACAGGAGAGTCGTAGCAGAGGGAAAATTAACATTAATTAGCCAGTTCTGTATCTCGAAGCACAATGAAATAACACACATACAAGCATCAAACTTTTTTGTGATAGCTTTAAACTGTGCACCCACACATTTCCAACTGGTTGCTTTTGCCAGAGAGAAGAAAGCGAGCTTGACAGGGATGAAGTTGTAGAGGTACCGACGCAATTTTTCCCAGGCAGCCCAATTAGTAATTGCAGCCTTGAAAAGAATCATTTTGTAACTTTCTGTCGAGGGAAATACTGCCAAACTCCGCAGGAAAGGGAACAAAATAAAGGGCATTTTATTTGCCTCTGCTGTGACAGCTTTCCTTTTCTCTGGCAAAGATACCGGCCTTCCTCGCACCGTGGCCCTGAGAGCTTGGTTTGATGTTCCTCTCTTCAATCCATAATCCTGAGTGTGCTGACGTGCACCATTTTCGCTGAGGAAATCTACTCTGGCAGTAGCAGCTAGCAGGAAGCTATATATTACCGATGTGTTAATCAGCACCCTTTTCTGTTGCAGAAGAAGTGCCACCTCGCAATGGCTTCAGGCAAAAGGGGATTTGGAGGCTCAAAGCCATTAGAAACCCGCCCATTCATCTCTCAGGTCTGCCTTCCTCTGCATCATCTTCCATCTCTAGAAAGATCTCCTAGGTCATGGCACAGACGCCTCCCCCACAGCTCCAGTCACTAGCTGGCAGCTAAACAGCCCACCTACAACATGCATCCCTTCTACGTGAACTCCGGGAAAAGGTCCCGGGCAGAACTGTCACTGTCCTATCATAGGTCATGTGACCTTCACAAACTAGTCCCTGTAGCCACCAAGGTCCAATGCTGTGGATGACAGACTGGGGCAAGCCGGGGGGCTCCTGGCTAGGGGTGATAGGTGATAGGGGGTGAGAATGGACAGGGCAATTCTACAACCAAAAAATCGGGGTGCTGTGCTCAGAGGAAGCAAAGGGAGACTAGGAAGGCAAAAATAACCAATGTTGCCTACAAAACTGAGTAGTATCTTTCCCACCAAGAGAGGGGCTTGTTTTCTACACAATTAAAAGGAAAAAAGAACAAAAAGCAAAAAGCAAAGAGGGAAACCTATTGTTTTTCCCAGCAAGTACACGCTCCTGGGCTAGGAGCTCAAGCATCTTCTTGATGTCACCTTAGAGCCTTTCCTCTGATAGCCTCTCAGAATCTCGAAGGAAGGAAGGAAGGAAGGAAGGAAGGAAGGAAGGAAGGAAGGAAGGAAGGAAGGAAGGAGGGAAGGCAGGCAGGCTGGCTCACTGGTCTTGTGTAACCGTATGGCCCATAGGCACTTCAAGGTCAATGTGTCAACAACTGACCCCATCACATTTCCTCTTGAGCCTGCTTCTTCTCTTACAGCCTCCGTTTCCGGAGGTTCACTGCCATTGCCATTCTCCCAGTGAGGTTAGACCACAGTCCCAGCTTTCTCCTGCTTTCTCACCATCTCCTGCCCTCAATGCCGCCTGCTGCAAAGTCATCACCAAACCCTGCAGTCGTTCCTTCCAAACAAATATAAGGCTCTGTCTCTGGTCCCACCGTCAGGGACCACACTGACTGTCATCCAGACCCTCATGGTGATTCTAAGCTGCCTGCTGGGCCCCATTCTTGCTTCCTCCCTGAGCAGCTGCTGGAGCGATGGCCCTTCCATTTTAAGGCATCTCTCCCTACTCCACAACCTCCCAGCGCTTCTCTGTCATCCACCACTGTGGTTTCCCAAGGAAATCTTACACGTAAGCCCAGCGCATGGCGGCTTAAACAACCTGGTAGCTTAAAACAACAGAGATGTATTCCCTCGCTGTCCTGCAGGCCGGAAGGCCGAAATCACAGTGTCGGCTACCTTCTGGTGGCTCCGGTGGCCCTGGTGTTTTCCGGTTTGTAGACAGATCACTTTCTTCTCTGCTTCTGCCTTCTCCCCGTGTTTCTCCTCGGGCGTCTGTGTGTCTCACATCTCCCTGTCTTGTCTCTTCGAAGGACACCAGTGACTGGATTCCAGACCCACCCAGTTAATCCAAGATGATCTCATTTTGAGAGCCTTAATCCAATCACAACTGCAAAGACCTCCTTTGCAAATAAGGTCACATGCACGCATACCACGAATTAGGATATGGAGATCTGGTTTTGAAGGAGACAGTTCAACCCACTATGGGAGCCATGCACAGGCATGGTCACAAGACACATCGCAAGCCCTGATACATCATGATTCCATGATTTTCGTGACTTGGGCCCATCCTCTCTTGGGTGGACATCTCACCATCGGCCACCTCTGCTGCCTCTGCTGTCGTGGCCTCCTGTCCATCCTTTGTCCCACCTGAGGCTCCTTCCTGCCTTTGCCAGTGCTGACAACTCTACCCGGATGCGCTCTCTCCCCTGCTCCTGTGTCACATGACTGTGACCAAACCAGAGCGAAGTCACCAAGCCACAGGAGTCACCAAGAGTCACAAGTAACATTTAACACCACAGCTTTATTTGGCTTGGACAACTTTTAAGAAACAATGAACCAACTGCCAACTTTCAAAACTCAAGAAGCTGACATAAAAATGTTTATGTGCAGCTTGTCTGAGACAGGCGCTGAGCAGGGACAGGGCTAGGCCACTGCGGGCTGGCCCTGCTTCCCTGATCACCTCCAGGCTGTGGCACTCACCTCATTTCCCTGTCTTAGGGCCTAGCTCCCCAACAGAGCGGTCTGCTCCCAGGGAAATCCCAGCCAACCCCACTCATCTTATCCTCCCCATCGTCCTCTTCCTGGCTCACCACCTGCCCCGACGAGGGGGTGACCTCACACCCATACTCCTGGTCTTAGCTCCGAAGGAGAGACTTCCACAACAGACATGTATCTCTCAGAGTTGTGGAGACTGACAAGTCCAAGATCGCGGTGCCAGCTGATTCAGACCCTGAGGACTGTCTTCCCGGTGTGCAGACAGCTGCCTTCTTAGTGGCAAAGAGGGATTGCTCCAGAGGCTCTTCTTACAAGGGCACTGATCTCATGACCCACCCTCATGACTTCATCTAAACCGAATCACCTCCCATAGGCTCCGCTTCCAAACGCCAAGGCATTGGGGGATATGAACGTGGAGAGGGGGATGCGTTCAGTCTGTCACATACACACATACTCTCTCCCCCTCCCTGGCTCTCTTCCTTGTTCTCTCCTTCTCTCTTTCACAATATATTCTACATTTTATAAATGCATTTAATCGATGAGCCACAGCACCAACCCGAAAGCAGAGCACCGCTGCCCATGTCCAAATGCCTTCCTGCTCTAGGTGACAGTCATCTTTAGGCTCACTTCTCTCCATTTCAAGAGTGTCTTAGGCATTCATGTTACCCTAGCGCTACCAATATTAAAATGCCATGGACACGGGAAAAAAATGGTGGGATGTGTCCTACCTTACATATCCCAAGAAATGATTCTTAACCTGCACAATTGAGACTCAGGACCCAGTGACTCAGGCTCAGTACATACAGCACACCTGCAGCATGTGTGGCTTCAATTATGAACTAATTGGGGATGCCTGGGTGGCTCAGTTGGTTAAGTGTCTGACCCTGGGTTTTGGCTCAGGTCATTATCTTACCGTTTCATGGGTTCAAGCCCCATGTTGGGCTCTACACTGACAGCACGGACCCTGTTCAGGGTTCTCTGTCTCCCTCTCTCTCAGCCCCTACCCTACTCATGCTATCTGTGTCTCTCTCAAAATAAATAAGTAAACTTTAAAAAAAAATCAACTAAATGTAGGATTGAAGGTTTAAAGGGAAACACTACAGTAAAATGAGAACTGATAATAGCATCTGGCTGAGTCACTGACATTTCCTTCTTCCACTGAGAAGGCCAGCAGTGCAGTCTCTGGATGTGTGACCTTGGGAAATTTACTTTCCATCCCTTTGCCTCCATTTCATTATCAGTGAAGTGTTGATGGTCCTGGTATGTCCCTCATTAGACTGCTGTGAGGGTCAAATAAGTTACAGTGGTCATATAATTAGCACAAGGCCTGGATCAGTAAATATCGGCTATTTTGATTTCTAACCGGAAACCGTTTTAAAAAGGTGGGACCCAGGGGTGCCTGGATGGCCCAGTCCATGAAATGTCTGACTCGTGAGTCATGGCCTCACGGTTCCTGGGATGGAGCCCCGCGGCAGGTTCTGAGCTGGCAGCCCTGAGCCTGTTTGGGATTCTCTCTCTCTCTTTCTCTCAAAATGATAGGTAAGCTTTAAAAAAAAAAAAAAAAGTTTTCAGCAACAATCATTGTCTCATGTGGTCTTACCTTCCAGCATTTCAAGATAATTTAAATGCAGGCTATTAGGCGAAATGTCTGATTTTTCAGGTTGCAAAGTAACACGCAAATCATCACATGGCCCAATCAGAAGGCAGCAATGGACCTTCAGTGTGGGAGTTCTGTCCAAAGCAGGAAAGGAACATAGCCTCCTGAGAATGTTGCCCTGCATTAATTTTACCCACCAGCACGTCCCAGGTCCCTCTTGGCAACTCTCCCATTTACTGTTCCTCAATCCATCTAACAATCTACCCATTCCTCACTTTCCCCCTAAATTACTGAAGAAGGAAAGGAAAGGAAAGGAAAGGAAAGGAAAGGAAAGGAAAGGAAAGGAAAGGAAAGGAAAGGAAAGGAAAGGAAAGAGGATTGAAACCATCAGCCAGCCCTCTGGGCAAATTTTAATGGAGGGTAAATTGCTACAATTACTCCTCTGCCTTGCAAACCCACTCTCTGGGAACACGAGAGGATTGCACCAAAGCACGCGGCTGGACTCCCACACGGAAGGAAACCCCCGACTTTCACCCCCAGCTCGCCCAGATCAATCCTGTGCTTGAAAATGGCTGAATTCGAGTTCTCCTGACAAGGACTAAATGCTAAAACGCCACCGTGAAACAATTTGTTCCTTCCCAGCTCCTTAACTCACCCTTAGGTGCATTGTGTCAGGTATCTACAAATACCACTTATTTTTCCAGAATGGACTCTCACATGCACAGAACCTCTTAAACTTCCTGTCCCCACCAAAGTGGTCTTTACAGCTGAGCAGTCGAGAGGGGATTACTGGAAACCCATCTCTTGCCGGATTCCACATCAACAAAGTGCCTTAGAAGGAGGAAATCAGTGTCATTTAACTGGAAGATGGTTGTCTGTAAAACAATGGTGCCCAGAAAATAACTCTTCTCTCCTTGTTTTCCAACTTGACGGTTGTGCTTCCATTTTTTTAATGACCGCCTTGTGCTTTTTGCACCTGTGTTGCACTTTATTATACCCCCAAGGTGTCATTTAAGTGGATCTTTATTCTCATTTCAGGGCATATGGTTTGCAGTCTTGCAACAATTCAAACAAGTGACATTGCAGTAAGGTAATTTCAGGAGAGGCCAGGCTTTGAAGCTTATACTCTTAAGGGCTCTGAATTGGGAGGGAAAAAAATTTTTTTTTGTTTTACTTATTTACTGTGGCTTAAGGGACCATTAACATTTGCTTGTAAATCATTCATAATTTGAGAAAGGATGGTTTCTTCAGAGCCTCAGAAAATGGCCCCCTCGCCACCGGCACATTTTCCATTTTGGCCCAGCAATAAACCGGCATTCAGTAAATGAAAGACACTGGAATTTGTTTGGATTTCTTTTTTGAACTTTTTATATAAAACACTTCTGTTCCATTAGGATAATCCTATTTGACTTGCTTCTCTCAGTCAAAGAAAAGGAAAAGGCTATTATGAGAGAGCCAGGAACAAAGGATTTCCCACCCCTGGTCAGGCTTTTGATCTCCACGTCGCCATGGCAGGCCTCTGGCTGTGCCAATAACTTCCGGCTTCAAAGGAGGGAAAACAGGCTTAAAACGAAAGCACCTCCCAATGATGCCACGAGGTTTGTGGCCAACAGATTGCTCTCCTGACCCTGTATACAATCTCTTTCTGCCCTCAAGTGATGGCTACAATTACCACTGTTTTACCTACAGAGAAACCCCCACTATTAATTTATGGCCAGTGATTTCGACTGCTGGCGTCTAACCTAGTCGTGGCGTTGAACTCCACCATCTCACGCTACGTTTGTGTTAAGAAATCAAAGAATGTGAGGCACAGAGTCCCTTTGATTTTTTGTAAAAACACTGGAGAAGAAACTAACGGTTTTACAAACATCGCGCCAGAGGAAGATTTTTTTTTTTAAGTAGTCTTTCTTGCTGATGTAGCAATTGCTTTATGTAGAAAAATGAGGATACTATAAATCTGATGCCGTCCTGGATCTACACAAACAAACAAAAAACCCCACTCATAATTTTCGAAATTATCTAGTTCAGTAACTCGATCAACTTTCAATTAACCTCAGAAAGTCAGGCCATCACAGCGGCCATATTAACTCACAGACTCCCCGGACCCTTTAATTCTGTGCACCAGACCTTTTCTCTATTTATTTATCTTTTTCTTCTCTCACTCTCGCATCCTTGTTGTCTCCTCTGTCCCCTCCCATTCCTGTTTATCCTTCTCCATCCGCCGCAGCTCGGTAGGGATGGTGGCAGAAGTCACGGCCGCCTTTGGTATCAGCAGGGTCGAACAAACCAGGGAAGTCAGGCAAAGGGGCGTGGCCTCCACCAAACATGGAAAAGACAAGATTGATTCTAGGCCTTTGACCTTCCACCTTGCACACACTGTCCACATTCTTTTCCTTGAGGGTCCTTCTTCTATTCACTTCTACCCATAGATATGTCTTTGTAGCTCTCTTTCTAAATCTGTACAGACTACTCTTAAAGCAAGAAATCCAACCTTCATTTCAAAATACAGCTCAATTCTTTCTCTTTCTCCAAGCATTCAAGGATCAAAAGAGCAGGTCATGAATCTTCTTAGCTTGAATTCAGGTAGCAGTCACTGTCCAGAGCTAGCATTTTATTCATTCAATAGAGCACACTTGAGCACCTCCTATATCCTGAACACAATGCTAAATCCTGTACTGCAAGATATTTTTTCTAATGACTAAAATTTACTCTAGCAAGGAAGCAAAGATGACACATGACACAAAAATCTGTATGACAATGTAGGATGTGATGAGTGTCATGAAAGACACATAAATTAATTTTATAATTTGAAAGAAAGAGACAGATGACTTTTCTTGGGGGAAGGTGCTTCAAGGATTTGCTAGTTATGCCCTCAGAGGGATGCCAATCTCTGTCACTTGAGTATCTGTGGCCCGGAAGTCATCCCTTGTGACTTTGACCAACTGTGGCCTTGTATCGTTCACTTATGTTTTCAAACTCTTCTGTCTTGCCACTCTAGATTATGACCTCAGAATACACAATATTTTATACACTTCCCTCTCTGCCTCATACATGATAGTTATGCAGTAAATATCTGTTTATTTCCCCCTCCCAAAAAAAGAAAAAATGAACACCTCTTATTTAACTCTTACCAGTTTCCAGATCCCTGTGTTGCAGAGTGGTTATAAAAAAGAATTTAATCATAAATCCAGTCCCCACCTATGTGAGCTACACAGTTGAATACTTGGTATGTTTGCACAGCATGGTGCAACACAGAGGCACCCTAAGACTCAAAAGGATGGCAGCCAACTTCTAAAGAGAAGAACCTGGCCAGGGACTGTTCCATCAAGGAGGTAAAGAATGAGCAGAGCTTCCTAGGTGAGTGAAGGTTTACCAGATGAACAAGGATGGAAAACCAGTATTTCTGATGTAGCAAGAAAATGTGCAAAGGCCTGATGCACCCAAGGAATAGAAAATAGAAGTTGGCAAGGGGAGTTGGCTTTATTGGCCATACTCATGTCTTACCCTGGTGCCTCTCATATGCACAGTGCAGAATTAACTCAACCACTCTTCTTACTATTTATGCTGAACATTGTATTTATAAAACGGCATTGTAAGTTGTAAAGCAAAAAAAATTTTAGGGTTGTGGTTTTCCCTTACTTTCGGTCTCATAGGATACCGAATCTGCATCCTCCTTAAATCAACAGCTTTAAGTCAACTAGTCAACTAGTCCGTTGGTTCACTATTTCTCCAGAGTAAGGACAAATTACTTTTAATAGACAAACAATTTCTCTTCAAATACGCTGTGCTCCATTCCTGAAGAAACATTCCAGCCAAGATTCCTTCTGAGCAACTATGTGAGTTAGCATTGACATTTGCCTAAAGCAGGCAGCCTTGGAGATTATACCAGAAACTGTGGGCAAGTCAAGAGGCCTTTGGGGTAAGGGATCTAGCCAATTGTCAATCCCATGTGGTTTCTCTGAGATTTACCAGGATTCCAGGCAGTGAGAAAGCAACCACAAGAAATCTGGTCTGAGCAGCACTTTCCGCAGTGGGATTTTATCACCACTGGCCACTCTTACCCTTCTCATTGCTGTTCTCGCCTTAAAATCCTTATCCCAAACCCTTCTGGGGATTCCTAACCTAGGAATTATAAAAACTGTATGTTATTGGACAAGTAGGCATTTCATGTAAAATCCCCATCTCTGTTTGGGGTGCTGGGGGTAGCTCAGTCGGTTGAACATCAAACTTCGGCTCAGGTCATGATCTCACAGTTTATGGGTTCAAGCCCTATGTCGGGCTCTATGCTGACAGCTCAGAGCCTGGAGCCTACTTTGTATTCTTCGTCTCTCTCTCTCTCTCTGCCCCTCCCCTGCTCATGCTCCCACTCTCTCTCTCTCAAGAATAAATAAACATTAAAACAATTTTTTTAAATCCCCATCTCTGCTTTAATAAAAGCATCATTTCTAAGATAAATACTCCATATTCAAAACACTTGCATGGATCTGAGCTTATTTTTTCCCAAAGGCTAAATGCCGAGACACATTTAAAATATCAGTAGGCAAGGTTTCAGAGGATGAAGGGAATTTGGCTCTAAAAGATTACTAGTAAAACCGTTAGTAGGACAATTCCAAAAATACCTCCTTAGCAGAGATTTCCATATTCTTATTGGGTGGACAGCGGACATACGAAAGCATTTCATGGACACACTGGGGGACTAAAAATAAATGTGAATTTCATGCTCAGCTAATATGCATTTAAAAAACACATATGTGGAAGTTTCATTCAAGAGAAGAATGGAAATCAATTTCAAGAGACTATCTAAGAGACCCAAGGGTATATGGACACTGAAAAGTGGGAACTAACTATGATTAGGGGCAGGACTAGTTGCCCCCAGGACTATATGGGCTCAGATCTCACATTACAGCTTTCTATTTGTCATTCTTCCCAAGAGTCCCACTCTCTTAGCTCCTACACAAAAAAGAAATTTTGTCCAGAATAGCAATGACCATGTTCCTAAAAATTCTAAAACAATCCGGTGTGGTTCTGCCCTCCATGGTAGGGACCTCCTACACCTGAGTTAGAGAAGTGCCCTTCTCCCCCTTCCTGATCGCTATGCCAGCATTGGAACCATAAGACAAGATCAGCTGATGTGTTTCAGGTGGCAGTTTGTAGAAAAATCTAACTCAATCTATGCCATCTGTCTCCCATGTGAGACCTGTAAAAGTCTTCACTACTCACTTCTGTTCTTCCCTGAACAGCCCCTCTGCCATCCGACCCCACTTCCCTCCTACACATCACATCCGTTGGAGCCTGTCCCCAACAAGGTTATGCATGGCACACCTTCCTTCCCCACCCAGCCTCCCTTTTGCTCACACCAACAGTCACTGAACAGATCTGTTCCGCCAGCAGGTATTCAGGGAACGGGCTGAGTATGAATCAAAATGTCCCAGGACCTTCAAGAACACAAGTGAGACCAACATTTCTATCCTTTGAGAAAGCAAGGACATGGAGAAGGAGATGAAGGGGCTGAGGGAGAGGGGTTCAATCAGTCAGAAGCCCAAATCTGGTGCTTGTGGAGTATGAGTCCTGAAGTTATCACATTTACAAAGTCAGCAAAGAAATTAAAATGACACACCTTTGTTTATTCCATCAAAAGATAAGGAAGGCACTTGGGCGGCTCAGTTGGTTGAGTATCCAATTCTTGATTTCAGCTCAGGTCATAATCCCAGGGTCGTGGGGTCAAGCCCCATGGTGGGTTCTGCACTGAGTGTGGAGTCTGCTTAGGATTCTGTCTCTCTCTCTCTCCCTCTCTCTCTCTCTCTCTCTCTCTCTCTTGCTCTCACACTCACTCTCTCTCCCTCCCTCTGCCCCCTTTTTCCTGCCCCCACATTCTCCTTCCCTCTCTCTCTCTCTAAAATAAAATAGCCAGGTGGCTCACTTGGTTAAGTGTCCCACTCTAGCTCAGGTCATGATCTCATAGTTTGTGAGTTCGAGCCCTGTGTCAGGCTCTGCACTGACAGTCCAGAGCCTGCTTTGGATTCTGTGTCTCCCTGTCTCTCTCTCTCACTGCCCCTGTCCCACTTGTGTTCTCTCTCTCTCTCTCTCTCTCTTTCCCTCTCAACAACAAAGAAACATTAAAAAATTCAATAAAATAAAGAAATGAGAGTAGCCACACATGCATTTGGACACCAGAGCCCATACAGCCAACCTCTCCCCCATACAGCCAACCCTTCCCCCTACCCACTCTCTTAACTGTCCCCCAATCAATCCATGGCTCTGGCAGAACTTACAGGCTCAGTGTGGTCTACTCTTGGGGCCTGGAACTGGAAGACGCCAATCCATGCCTAAGGAGCTGTTCCAACATTGAGGCAGGAATTCCCAGCCTGAACTTCTGGGAGAAGGGGTTGGGAGCACTTTGCCTTAGGTGGGAATTGTTTCCCTGGCCCCGGGAATCTCTGCCCATGCGTAGAGCAGGGCCTCATCTAGCACAAAGCCAGGGACCAGCGTGCCTGGATCGGGGCAGGGCTGATGCTGCCTGCCTGCCTCCCTCCTCATAAACTTCAGCTCCTAAAGTAGATGCACCCTGATAGCTTCATCGCCACATGTATCATGCAGTCCTTGTCAGGGCATATAGTAGCTGTTCAGTAAGTATTGACTAAAGATAAATTAATGATAGAGTTTGGGGGAGATGAAGAAGAAATGCATGAAAATTAATTAATAATATGTTCAGATCAGCAAACATTTACTGATCCCTTATGGCTAAGGCATCACGAAAGATTCAAAGGTGAACCAGTTGTGCCCTCCTACACTTAACTAGTTACAATCTAATATATGTGATCATGTGAATTTATAACGGTGGAGCCAGGCAATTAGATGTGTAAGCTCATAGTGAAACGGGACTATGGACACTTGATCCGCAATGGAAAATATTTAAAGAAAGATATTCATCAATAGAGAGCTAATGCAGCTTCACAGTTATTAGAGAACTTGGGTGCAAGATTTAACGAAGCTGACTGGTTATACCGCAAGTGAGAATTTCTGTACATTTTAAACACATTTCATTTGAGTAGCACCTTCCATTTGTTTGTATTTTTGCCTGGTAAGAAACTATGGAATGCAAACGAACGTTTTTCCCGGTGCTTCAACGTCAGCATAATAACCTCCTTAAATAATTCTACCTTCCTGGGCTCTGCGATACCCTGTGAACCAATCATAGAGTGAGCTCTTCAATAGGCAGAAGATGGGAAGTTGCTGTGATGCTCTCACGAGGCTTGTGACTCTTCCTGTACAAAACATTAAATTGACTCCAATGACAAAACAGCAAAGATGTATATTTGCTGGCAACTATTTATAAAAGGAGCAATTTGTACACCAGATGATGAAAGTGCATTCTTCAGAAAGTGAAAGATTTTATCATTATATATTTTTGTTGTTTTTAAAATTCCCTTTGGTCAGTACGGCCTCTGGCCCTGAGGTCCTCTCTGGCTAGTTCCATCTGATTGCAACTGTTTGTCCTCATTAGGAACTTTCCCTACAATTGAGTGTATTCAAGAGAAAGCTGGGTGGATGTTTCAAGCCAACATTCTGTTGCTTTCATGCAGCAAATCAGAGATTCTATCCTGTTGATTTTGCTCATTTCCAAGTGTTTTCTTAGAGCTGACTACCTGAATAAATTATTAGACTTGGAACTCTCATACATGGGGTTTTCCATGGTATTAGTGGATTGAGAACTTAGTGCTATAAGTGATCTGCGCTTATCTTCATCACTTCAGTATTACAGGTCACACCTTAACAACCTTTAAAGGCTTCCCAAGTAACATATATATATATAACATAACCTATTGTATTACCCAAAATAGACTGCCTATTCACTATGGTTTGGAAGACTCCAAGAAAGTATCTCAGGCTCCTTCAAAATGCAGAAAGAGAGGAGTGCTCGAGTGACCCCCCCCCCACCGTCAACAAATGTCACGAGATTTGTTGCACATGGTAATTAACCAGAATTCTCTTATCCTTTCTTCATTATGGTATAGGGTCCCCTATCAACCTCACTGTCTTGACTTGTCCCTCATCAAGCAGCTGGGCCCATGGCATCCACTGTCTCCAAGAAGAGTTGGGGCACCAAAAAGGAAAGGAAAAACAAGTCTGTGACTGGTCAGGTCTCAAGGTCTTAGTGTCCTAAAGCAAGAGGAATAGACAGGATTCAAAATACACAAAAGCCACATGGAATATGAGCCAGCACTTGTTCCTTGATGATTACCCCCAAGAGAACCTTGGGCTTCCCAAGGTTTGGGGAGAGAAGGGTGGTGAAGAGAGAGCCTAATGGCAGGGACATATTCTGGCCTCCAGGGAGGGGGGGCTTGAAGTGACTGTGAGACAGTAGTGACCTCAGGCTCCCGGGCATTCCTGACCTTTCCTTCTTCAAGATACCCTCTGTCACTAGCAGCCTGCTGTTGCTGAGAACCAGTCAGCCTTCACAAGTGTCTGGTCTCCACCCTGAGCCATGTACCTCTCTGCTCCAAAGAGCTGTGCCATCTACACTTCACAATATTCCCCCAAAAGGCCATGCAGGCAGTACATCCTCAGGGACCCTCTGGGAAAACAATACCAACCTACCCCCTACTTTGTTAATCCCAATAAGCTAACCCAAGTTTCAATAACCGTCCACACTCATGAACCCTCAAAGAACAACAGGAAACTGGAACACTCCTGGGAAGGAGGAAAGGAGAGGAGAGTCCCTGCACCAGTACATGAATGCAACTGGGCTCTGAGTTCCCCAAGTTCTACCCCCACTCTACGCACCCCCAGCTCTGAGCCAGGCAGTGGTAAAACACATCATTATATAGGAGTGCCTGGGTGACTCAGTCAGTTGAGCATCCCACTCTTGGCTTTGGCTTAGGTCATGATCTCATGGTTGGGGCTGTGCACTGATGGTGCAGAGCCTGCTTGGAATTCTCTTCCTCTCTCTCTCTGCCCCTCTCCTACTCTCTCTCTCTCAAATTATATTAATAAACTTAAAACACACACACACACACACACACACACACACACACCATTACATAAGAATTGGCCAGAAAGCTAGGAAGTCAAGAAACCTTCAGATTCTGCCCAGCCACTTCTCAGAGACTAGAATATGAGCTAAAACACAGCGCAACACCAGCCTTCAAGCCATCTTGTCCCCTCAGCAGCTGACATCTGCTGTTCCCCATTCCAGTGCTCTATAGGGGTGAATGACACAGCCACTCTCCCTTTTGCTGGGCCCCTGGTTCACCTGCTCCTGTTGCTACCAATTAATTCTGAATGTGTGGAGTTCAAGCTACTCATGTGATAGAGCTGACTGGGTGATCGGTTAGCTGGTGTGGAGGAGTTAGACTAAGCTCTCAGGCCACATCCCTAATAGGCCACAGGCCAGCCTATGAGTTGGCTGCCACTGAACAGGTCACCAATTACGGGCCAGATCAGTGATGTCAAACACAGAATAAGGACCGTAGGTATGGCGGTTATTCTGAGACTTTCACAGAAAGAGACATGGTAACTGACAAGTACTTTACGTGTCAGGCCAGGAAAGGATGCTGGGATTGAAAAACTGTCATCATTTTCAATTTCTGGCAACCCAAACACCAGGGGTGAAGTCACCAAGCCAATGTCACACAACTCATCATGGTCTGTTTGAAACTAAAATCTGGTTCTCTTTATATTGTGGGAGCCGAGATACAGAATATAAATACAAATCAAGGGCATGCATACCACTTCCCATGTTGACAAAATTTCAACATCTATTTTTCTGGTGTGTCCAGGTAGAAACAGAGAAGCATCGACCCTGTGGCAAGCACAGTACTAGAGAGACTACTTGGATACCAAACAAAGCAGAGAGTGTAGTGAGGAATAAAGGCTAACTCTCCTGGACTGGAAGATTCCTAAATCATCTTGGACACAGCCAGCAGCATCTCTGCCCCATAGGACAGGAAGGAGAATACAGAGGCCATCAAAGTTGCTGGTATATGTGCATCTGTGGCTCCATGAGCTGAGTGCTGGGGGCCCTTAGACTTTGCCAAGCACCTCTCCCTGCTACATCTCCTATGCAGAGGCGTCCAGGGTTGCCTTTTCTGTGTTGGTGAAAGATGGGTTGTATTCATGCCCAAGAATATTAATTTGAATTATTTAAGACGTTTTACAAGCATTTCTGCAATAACTCCATGTCCATGTACCCTATCATTGTGCGTTCTATAAAAGTGCATGCTAAAAAATAACAGAGCTTCGAGGAAAACCAGTGTTGAGGAAATCGAGACAAAAATCTGTGGAACTTCGTCATGGAAGACCCAACAGAAAGACTAACAACCCCCAAAGATACTTGGATGTAGTTAACTTGCCACTGGCATTAGCAATGAGCACCACATTCGGTTGATTATTTATGGCTTTGAATCGGAGACCCTAGCTTCCTCCCTTCAGATATAAGCCCTTAAAGGCATGTGCTTCTACCCTCCTACACTGTTGGTGGGAATGTAAACTGGTACAGCCCCTCTGGAAAACAGTGTGGAGGTTCCTCAGGAAACTAACAATAGAACTCCCCTATGACCCAGCAATAGCACTACTAAGAATTTACCCAAGGGATACAGAAGTGCTGATGCATAGGAGCACATGTACCCCAATGTTCATAGCAGCACTCTCCACAATAGCTAAAACATGGAAAGAGCCTAAGTGTCCATCAACTGATGAATGGATCAAGAAGATGTGGTTTATCTATACCATGGAATACTACATGGCAATGAGAAACAATGAAATCTGGCCATGTGTAGCAACATGGATGGACCTTGAGGGTGTTATGCTGAGCGAAATAAGTCAGGCAGAGAAGGACAAATATCATATGTTTGCACGTATAGGAGGATTAGGAGGAACTTGATGGAGGAACAAGGGGGAGAAGAAGGGGGAAAATGGTGGGGTAAAGGGAGAGAGGCGAACCATGAGAGACTCTTGAATGCTGACAAAAACTGAGGACTGATGGATGTGGGGGGGAGGGGGGGATGGGCATGGAGGAGGACACTTACGGGGATGAGCACTGGGTGTTATGTGGAAACTAATTTGACAGTAAACTATTTGTAAAAAAAAAAAAAAAGAATTCAAAAAATAAATAAATAAAATAAAATAAAGGCATGTGCTTCTAGCAGAGACCAATTTCATCAAAACTGAAAATCAGATCCTTTGTTCTAACACAGTGGGAAATACCTTTTTAGCTTCTTTATCTTTCCTGTTGACTTCCTCAGATTGCATAACATGTTGAAAAATGTAGCCATTCTTAAAGCCACTAACCCAGACACTACTAGCAGTAAAGGAGGTCAGTTCTACATGATTTTCAGAGTTTTTCTTGTAGTCTTCATGCCTGACCAGAACTTTTCCTTTAATTGTAAGAAAGCTCACTTCTAATTCTTTCCAAACACCAACGTGCTTGGGAAAATTCTGTGCAAATCAACATGACTTCTGCATTTTACTGACATCATTCCCTATTTATTAATTGTGTCTCAGGGGCACCTGGGTGGCTCAGACAGTTAAGCATCAAACTTCAGCTCAGGTCATGATCTCATGGTTCGTCGGTTCGAGCCCCATGTCAGGCTCTGTGCTGACAGCTCAGAGCCTGGAGACTGTTTCAGATTCTGTGTGTGTGTGTCTCTCTCTCTGCCCCTCCTCCATTCATGCTCTGTCTCTCTCTGTCTCAAAAAAAAAAAAAAAAAAAAAA
>NW_027528209.1:2857147-2956381 GCF_008692635.1 Crocuta crocuta
AAAAAAAAAAAAAAAAACTATAGAAAATCTTTTTCTATTTATATTAATTGTGTTTCAGCCAATTCACATTAAATAAACATGCATTGTAATGGAAGAGTCTGTAATGCTTTAATTGTCCTGTTTTATGGACAGAGGAAGCTATTAGAACAACACCATCTTCACCAGCATTTTGGCATTTCTGTTATCAGTTGGGTATAGACCCACAATTATAGATAAGAGGCAAGAACTGAAAGCACATTTAAGAAAGCCAAAGTTAGCCTCTGAATTTCTGTGAGCTAAGTCTGGTATGACTGAGCTCATGGTTCAACTGAAGCAAATCGTAAATGGTGGTGTCAAAAATAGAGCAAGAGAGTAGAAAGGAATTATCCCTTCATGCTCTCTATCTGAGTATGCATGAAATGAAAACCAGAGCTGAAAACCTTGACCACTAAAAATCAGACATGCAGGTAAAATTTAGATAAAGGAATAAGCAAAACGAGAACTTTCATCTCACTAAAATAAAGAGACAAGGAGGAGGGAAGTGGAAGGAGACGGGGTCACCTGGGATCTCAGAGATGCACGAACACTGATGATAAGTACTGGAGATGAGAATTCTCAAATGAATAATGTGCTCACCATGAATTCAAACTTATTTAATGTCATGTCCTTGTTCCTTGTAAAATAATCTCCTGCATCCCCATAGTACACAACCCAGCACAGGAATTCTTGGTCTAGGGCAACCCATCAGGCACACCTAAATGCTCAACATGTGGGAACATTCCCTCAGGTAGTATCTCAGCACCGAGGAGAGTTCTAAATCCATCTGGGGATCAGGCCATTCTACTCTTCTCCTTCTGAGCAACTGAGGGAAATCTGGTCCCACTGACTTCTTCATCCAGCTTTTGGTGTATGTGTCTCCAGATAGATTGCAATTTCACATTCCAATGACTTATTTTGTTCCTCTCCTGGATGAGACAGGCCCATTTCTATCTCATTTCACTAGAACCCTATTCTAGAATTTATCCCAGAACCAGGTGAGGGTATAAATTTATAAGAATTAAATTTAGGGAACAACGAGAAGGTGAATGTTTATCTGAGAATGGATTTAATGGTAACTCACTATGCTGTGTGTGTGTGTGTGTGTGTGTGTGTGTGTCCACACACGCACACATATGTAGAGTCAAAGTGAATCTCATTCTAGCCATCCTATGGGGATAAAGCCATTTTCCCTTTATCCAACAATTTGGAAATTGATATATTAAATATATACCAGGTGAATTTTTTTCCTCAGTTGGAACCTGAGCAATGGAATTATAATACAAACACATCCACGTTAGCTGCACACCACACTTGTATCTGTTCCTATCTAGTTCTCCAGGAGACTTGTTTCCTCGCCCCAAAAGGGAACCTGAAATTTAAAAAAGGCCTAAGAGAAAAATGAGCTATGATTTAGGTTGCCTTTTTTCTTCTTTTATTTCAAAAGAATGCTCTGGAACAAGGAATACTTTTGTGAGGTAAAACAGATGATCCTCTAAGAGGGTTGCACAATATGGGAGCATTATTGATTTTTCTTCCTAAGTCATTTCAGCGATACAATCTTGAGCTGAGTGACCATCGATAGTAAATGATTTCCAGCCAGACACTCAATCGTCAGACCTGCCTCTCTCAAAGGTTTAGCACTTCTGGTGAAAATACGTACATGGATTTTGAAGTACTCGTAGTGTGTGATAGAAGATATAAACTTCAGAGGATTTTTACTTATTATAATAAGCCCTATAGCTGGAATTACAAAGGAGCATGTGAAAGGGAACCATAATTCCTGGTAGGTCTTTTTATTAATATATTTTTATTCCAGGCTCGAGAAATTCCATCGACTAGATCTATGGCTTCCTAAACCTTAAAGCCAAAGTGAGACCACATTAAATCACCTAGGATGCAGATTTCTTTTGTCAAAGGACATATAATAAGACAAAATTTTAATGTCTTAAGTAGCAGCCTACCACCTTCAAAGGTTAGTAATGTCATGATGCATGAGCAATAGGGTCCCAGGGACATTTTTTTTTTTTTTACAATCCCTGGCAAGTCCCTCTAAAGCTCTAACTTAAACTATATTGAAACCAAAGTCCGAGGACAATTCAAGACCATTGTTTCTCTTGTACAGAATGTCAATGACTTAACCACAAAAAAAGAACACAGTGCTTAGGACATGAGTAACAACAAACAACTCAAACCCTCAGATTCAGTTCATCGTCTTCCAACCATACATGTATTCTCTCCCTCCCACCCTCTTAATACCTCTATCCTTAGAGCCAAGATAATTCTGGACAGGCTTGTCTAAGTCCTTGGAAAATCAGATGCCACTGGACTGCAATGGGTTGACCTAATGAAAAAGAACACTCAAGAAAGAGAAAAATGTGAACATTTCAAGTCAACATAAGGTTCTCTCAAGATCTTCTGTGCAAAGAGTAGCATGTCAATATTTAAAGCAGCAGAAATTTAATGGCAGGAGTTTAAGTGGGGAAAGCAGAGGAGAAATTAACACGATGTACCTCCAGTATTATTCTCCCTGAAAACCCCACAGTGCTAAGCTCTGTGTCACTGGCATAGAGTATTTCTATAGGTTCATGGGCTCATGGGTTTGGCCAACAAGGTGGCCAGGTTTTTATCTTTGTTTACGGAAAGACAAGCCTGTAGATAGTCATTAGATTTGCCATTTCCAAACAACTCATCATCTGATATCCAGCTGATCAATTTAAATTACCACTAGCTTCACAATAATTGCCTCTCTAATTATAATGATGGGAAAAGACTTTAAAAATTGTCTTGGTCTCTTTTACACTTACTGTAACATTAACCTCCCGAATATCAATTGTGGGAATCTGTCCCCCAACAAGAAAGGCCTCAGGAAAATAAAGAGGAAGAAGACGCAATAAAATGGGATGAATTTTCTAAACTCAAGGATTCATGTTGTTTGGAAAGTCTGTTTCTCCCACAAATGAAATGCTGAAGAGCCAAAATCAGGGTGGGCAATTCATTGTGAACTAGAGACGGTTTTGGAATGGACAGAGGTGCTTGGCTGAAATGAGGGATAACACTACAAGAGGGGTGCTCAAGGCCATCACAAGGTCACCTCCTACTCTCATTTGTGCTGTCACCTAATAGCTTAAGTGTCCTTGCCAGTCTTCATTGCAGGCTGGGTTCTCACCTGTGAAGAATCATCTCCGAGTTTCTACTGTAAGCTCAATTCTTTATCAAACTCCATTGTAAACTCTCCAATTCTTTCACTTTTCTTTGCTTCTGTTTCTAAAATGGAATCTGCATCAGCTTGACATCAGGAGGTCAAGCAGAAAGCATGGTGGTAAGATCCTGGCAGAGAAACGAGCATGGACCTTGGAAGTCACCTCTCAGCAGAACTCTAAGGCATGGTCCTACACAACAGAGGAGACGCTAGGAAACCTGCCATTGATAAAGGGCAGCTAGTTCACCTGCCCGAGGGGCCAAGTTCACCATGACCTGGCTTTACCTCTCCCCTTTTCTCCTCCTACACAAAGGCCTCTGGGGGAAGGCAGTCTTGGCCACTTAAAGACTTAGTTTCCCAGAGTTTGTGCCGAACATTTCTTTTTAATTGCCTCTGGGCCTCGAGAAACAAATGTTACACCACTGAGGTCCTTCAACTCATTCTAATATGAATCAAGAGCCGCTCTCTCAATCCACCGGGTAACATTCCCATTTATTCCTTTGTATATCATTCAGGCCCATTAATCACTCCAGCAGCGGCTCCTTCTCATAGGAGATGTGAGGAAATGATAATGTTTTATGCGAGTAATTAATCCTGTGGCAGATGTGGAGTCTCGGAGACTCCTACCATTAGCACACTGACAGGCTTCCGAACACATATTCCAACACTGGTTAGTAATGATTTTAATATGCTAATACTATGTTACTCATAAACAAGAAACATTCGGGCCTTAAGTTTTATATAAGTGCTATTATTTGCAAAGGCTTTTCAGAGAAGACTGGTGATGAGGTTTTTATATTCTTAATGCTGCTGTTGAATAAACAGTGTCCAATTAACATACCAGCTGGAAGTACACCATTCCTCAGTTCTACGTCTTCCTCTAATATGCAACATTGGTAAAGTGAATAAAATAATTCAGATTGGAACTAATGGCCGTCCGGGGAAGAGAAAAGAGGAGTGGCATGGTGGAGGGGTTTTCCCACAATGTGGCTTTGGGTCCTGGAAATCACCAATGTGACAAATGAGACTATAAGAGAAAATGGAAGAAAATACTGGCTGTGTTTGGTAATTTCAGAAGAGTTCGTGACAGCACAGAACTGGAGCACACTCCACGCTGGTCTTGCCCGCTGGCTACCATGGGGTGTTATCCCTGGATAAGCACATGTCGTTATCTGGGACTGACTGACACCATCTACATTCTAAAATTTGCTTTATGATTTTTCCCTAGTTGAGGTCAGCTAATAATCCCTAGATAGTCGCGCCTTCTGTCACCTTTCTTGTTGTCACAGTCTCTCCTTAACTTGTTATAGTATAATAATAAATTCCTATCCGTGGCGGACGTGCTTCATCATAATTTTGGTGCATTCTGAATTCGTAAAATGGCCACTGTCATTGAAGGTAGTCTGTAAAACTAACAGCAACTGTGGTCTTGCTGCAGGAATGAACTCAAGGTCAAACCCTCCGTGCTGGGAAGGAGAAAACAGGGTCTCTCAGAGAATATTGTTTCTTACTGTTTGGGGTTCAACCTGAGAGAAGAAAAGGATGCCTGTCACAATCAAGATTTTGTAAGAAGTTGTTTCCTAAAGAAAACATTCTCATCAAGCAATGTGGGCAACCACTGGCATGTGGGTTGAAATGGAATGCCATGGGGAGCGGCGGGCAGATGCATCAAGGAACTAAATGAATGGATTCCAGCATGTTCAGCAGGCTCTGGTCAGCTCAGCAGTCTTCACATTATGTTATGCCAGCATCGGCAATGAGGAGTTTGACCAGAAACTTCTCAGGAGTCCATGTACTGACTACACCAGGGAGAGGCTTTTATTTCTTTGTTTTGATTATGCAGCTATGTTATATGCAGAAAACGGTCCATGAGACCCATCATCTAGACAGACTGATCAACACTGCTTCAGGCACAATGCAAATGACAGTCGTCAGGTGCCCCAGGGAAGCAGCTAGGAGAAGCTGTCACTCAGTGGACAGAATCCCTCCCTGAAGTCACCTGGAAGGCCCTCCTCTCTCTCACCTCTACTTCCTTTGTCTTTTGGTCCAGGGAAAAAGAGTGGACATCTGAGGAATGTCTCCAAGTCCATTCCTTGTCCGAAGCAGTTTCTAAGCTTATTTAAACCCCTGAACATCCCTACGAGACTAGAATCATTTTCTCATTGCAGCGGAGCCAAAGCAAGAATAATTAAATTGTTCCTGGCCCTGAGATTCGAATCCAGTTTTGTCTGGCTCCAACCCCTGCTTACGTTACTTCTGCTTCTCATCCTCCCAATCCCAACCAAATTCCCTGGAAATTATCCTTGAGACTCTAGTGTGATAAAATTATCCCCCTCTTGGAGAAAGGCAAATTTTAGCTAACAATTTACAAGCTTCTATTACCAAGGGACATTTTCACCTGACATAATACATCCTAAAGACTCCATTTAGATCGAAAGCTTCATTGGTATAATCAAGATTTGAAAACTACAGTCAACATTAATGTTTGTATTTTCTCACTTCCTGTTTTTAATAATTTTTCTCCGGCACCAATGAGATGTCACTATAACAAGATAATAAGGTGCCTTCCCCATAAGCTGATGTAAATCTTCTGATCAAATTCATCAGTTTTAGGGCCCTAGCTATAAGCATTCTCAAAGACTGAACTACTACTACATGCCATGCACCTAAAAGGAAATAATATGCCTGAATGATGGTGAATTAGAAGTGCATTAGACCTGTGCATAGGCCCTATACACAGTTAATTCATGGCTTTCCATTTCATTGGTCTCAATGTAGATCCTGAGGGCTTACGTGAGACCTGCAGTACTCTTCTTTGATCAGTCTAGAAAAAGCAGGCATCGCTGTCTTTTAAATCCCTGGCCTTTCCAAAATGTACAGTCATGATCCCACACTAATGTTTTAAATTCTTTCACTCTGTCCATAGCAAACTCATATTTTCATAATATTTTGCTTCCTTAATTCAGCAAATGATTATTTTGTACCTGCAATGTGCTAGGCAGGGTGTCAGGCCTACAGTCATAACCAAGCTGACAAAATGCTTTCCTTGATCCTGTAAAGCTTACATTCTAGATCAAAGGTCAGTAAACTTTTCTCAGAACAGGGCAAGGTAGCAAATATGGTAGGCTTTGTGGGTCATATGGTCCCCCTTGCAATGACCCAGCTTTGTCACTGAAGTACAAACACGGCCGTAGACGGAAGGTAACGTAAGGAGCACAGCTGCATTTCAGTAAAAGGCCACTGACAAAAACAGGCGGTGGACCAGACGTGCCCTGATGGTCACAGTTTACCAAGCCCCATTCTACAAGATACCATGTTGTTACCACTCTTACATTTTATTATAAGTACTGCTAGAGTTAACAGAATAGTATTTTTAACTAGACCTCTTATGTTTATATGATTATAGATCCAAATGAAGTTGGAAGAAATAATACTAAGTAGGGGATGGGCCAAAGGGTACAAACCTTCATTTATAAGATGGGTAGCATCTAGGGATGTAATACGCAGCATGCGTAGGGTGAGGATGTTAACTCACCTTATCGTGATAACCATTTAGCAAAAACCACAGGTATCAAGCCATCACATACACACCTTACACACTTATACAACGTTATATGTTAAAAGATAAACTGTGGCATAAGAAACTTTTTCGTTTATTTGAGCAAACCAGAAGTGGTCAGGGGCTCTCCACCAACAAGAGCTGAGGGAGAGACTCTTATAGAGAAGAGATGGAAGCAAAGCCAGAGAATCATTTGGTCGGCTGTAGGCTAAATGCTCTGCATTATCTGGGAAAGCCTACTTGGCTGTTTATGAGTAGTTGTCTTTAGATTTCAATTTCTTAATCTTGAGGCATTACAGGCTTATGTTCTAGTTTGCTTATGTAGGCTACTAAGACAGTAAAACCATCTCAGTCTAATGGCCTCCGTGTTTGATTGATTTAATAGTTGGTTCAGTGAGCTAAGCATGGGACCCTTTATTTTGGTTCAGGTGATGATCCCAGTGTCATGGAATTGAGCCCCAAGTTGGGCTCCATGCTGACTGTGGAACCAACTTGGGATTCTGTCTTTCTCTCCTGTCCCTCTCCTTGTTTGTGGTCTCTCTCTCTCTCTCTAAAAAACATCAGTGACAACAACAACAACAAATAGCTATGTGTCAATTATCTATCAATGAAGTTGAAAAAATAATTGCTTTTTTAAAAAAAAAGAATTAATAGGGGTGACTAGGTGGCTGAGTCGGTTAAGCATCCAACTCTCAGATTTCAACTCAGGTCATGATCTCACAGTTCATGGAATTGAGCCCTGCATCGGGCTCTGTGCTCACAGCAGGGAGCCTGCTTGGGATTCCCTCTCTTCTTCTCTCTCTGCCCCTCCCCAGCTCATGCATGCTCACACTCTCTCCAAAATTAACTTTGAGTGAGTGAATGAATAAATAAAACAGAGAAATCCCATTCATTCTTTACTCTGTTCCCCCTCATGAAAACATCTTTAAAATCTAGAGCATGATATCATAACCAAAATATTGACATTGATCCAGTCAAAATACAGAACATTTCCATCACCTCAGGAATCCTTTGTCTTGTGCTTTCACAGCCTCACCCATACTCTGCCCTCTTCCCTACAGTGTGGCAACCAAGCACTAACCTGCTCTTCATTCCTCTACTTTCCTTTTCACTTCCTTAACTTTTGAGATTAAGAATAAAATGAGGCAAACCATAAAAGACTCTTAAATATAGAGAACAAACTGAGGGTTGACGGTGGGGCGCGAGGGGTAAAATGGGTGATGGGCAGTGAGGAAGGCACTTGCTGGGATGAGCACAGAGTGTTGGATGTAAACGATGAATCACCAGAATCTACCCCCAAATCCAAGAGCACACTGTATACACTGTATGTAGCTAACTTGACAATAAATTATATTTTAATAAAATAAAATATTCTTCTCCTGTTGCTGTTACCACAGCACCATGAGTCACATCTTACTCGGCAATTAGATTCTAAATCTAGTTAACGAGTTGAAAATTCATTGAATATAATCACATTAATCCTTAACAGTGTTTAGAAAGGCACGCCTTTGTAGATAGACACACTCACTCACTCTAAATACAACAGAGCAGCCCCTTCCTTCAGTGGTAGACCAGATGGCTTTCTCTTTGCTTATGCACATAAAGAAGCTGTTTCCTTGCATCCAGGACTATGTAGCTGAATCCTTAGAATGACATTTAGCACTTCAAGAAAAGAATCTTGGGGACACTGAGGTTCCGAGAAAACAGCATTGCCAGCTTCCTATCTCAAAGGCCTCATGCAGCACGTGATTGTTCTTCTAGTGAAACATCCCTCTATGTCTTGCTCTGTGCTTTTCTTTTGTTCCCCAATGACAAGCGTCTATTGATTTGTATGAAATACATTGATTCCTCCGATTATCACTGGGGATTTTACAGTATAATTCGCTGCCTTCGTAGAGTTCATCTAACTCAGGAGAAAGGACAAAACCACCACCTGCCTCTGTGCCAGTTTCCCACACTGAGTTATACTTCAGCACGGCAGCTGCTGAGAACTGCATCTGTTCTTCAAAAAAAGTAAAAAACCCCTTTTTCCTTTAGTAGACATTATAGAGCTTCAGGATTGTAATTTGCGACACAGGGCATAAAGACTCCTTATCTAAAATGGGATATTTGTTTTGTACATTAAGGAGAGCATTAAGTTTGATTTTTTTGTTTTTTACCTTTCATGCAGAAAAGATTGCAAACATCTATAGAAAGAATCCATTTTCTCCAATACTAAGGGCTTCGTTGTCTTCTTGCAACTTTCAAAGAGCTTGGCTAACGTAAACCAAATTGAGTTTAAAAAGAAAAATGCAGGGGGAGGTAGGCATTATTCAAAGGGAGGGCTCTGGTATGCCAAGTTTTGACCTAGAGAGAATTTTTACAGTCAACTTAAAACCCTTAAAATAGGGTTATAATGGAAAACACCAGTAGACAAACAGTAGTCACTTTAGAAGTCTCTTAATAGCAGGATAAGCATTGGTGGTTTTTTCCTGAGAAATATTTGAAATACCTAAACGCATTCCACCTTTTTTCAGCCACGCACCTTCTAAATAATTTCCTAGTAGTACAAGTGGAGGTTTGTGAGCAGAAGAGGCGCGTGGGCTGTCTGGAATGTTCCTTCAGATTTCCGCAGTAAGCCTGTGCCCTCCACATCAGTCACTCTTAACATGAAAGAGACTTGATTTAACTCCTGCCCAGCTGCACACCCTTGGACGGTTATGAAATGGAAGCTTATATTCAATGCATGAGCTTGATCCTGAGAGCCTCACAATTCACAGCTTTCCCCAGAGGGAGTGAAGCCCTCGCGCCTTCGCCTTTGCTGTGCACCGTGGCCGTGCCTCTATTTTAGCACATATTTCACGCTGTCTTGTAGAATAATTTGTGGTGTGCATGTTCATTTTTCCAACCAGATTCCAAGCTCTCAAGAATATTATTCCCCATAGCATCTAGCATGGAGTCAGGCGCAGGCTGAGTACTCAGAAAGTCGGTCTGAGCCTAACAGGGTACTGAGAAGCTGTGTGTGCTGCTCTAAGTGAACCAGATCCGGGGTATCGGAGTTTGGCAGCACAGAGGACCAGGGACACACTGATCCTAGATACGCGACAACTTTTTTAATGCAGGGTGGGAAACATGTGAGAGAATTCTGAAGAGAAGACAGAGAAACAAAAAGAAAAGGTCGAACTGAAGGCAGAAGGGTGGACAAAAAGAACACAAATCTAGAGTGTACCTGATGGTCAGTTTCAACTCTAGTACAAGACTCGGGTGGCTAAGTTGTGTAAATGTCGCAGTTTGGGGGAGCTCTATCCGGGAACCATGCATTAGTATGCATCCTCCAAATATGCCAGCGAGGTGCCAGGTCAATAGCACCCCACTCTCAGCTCCCCGAGGCACCAAACACAAGCCCTCTCCAAAAGAAGGCATGCCTGATACAGCCTCCTGGAGATTAAAGTGAACCAAACAAAAGCTCAAAACAACAACAACAACAACAACAGTCAACAGATATAAGGAAATGATCGGCTACAAATGAATTTAGCAGAAACAAAAGTCCATGGATTCAACGGCTTGATGATTTCAATTTTAAAATGATACTAAGAGGATATCAAATACAGAAGAGAATCTTTAGTATGTCATTTTCAAAACTTGGCAAGCATCAAGAGACTCACAAAATCATCAGGAAGATCTAAGTAAGAATCAAACCAAACTTTCAGAAAGAAAAAAGAAAAGCACTTAAATTTAAAACTCAATGGAAATACTAGACAGCAGAGTACATACAGCTGGGGACAAAATTAGGGAACTGTGGTCAATATGTAAAAGTCACAAGCCAGCACGCACAGGGTGAAACACGGAGGATCAAATGAGAAGGTTACAAAATTACTTCAGGGCCCCTGGGTGGTTCTGTCAGTTTGGTATTTGACTCTTGATTTTGGCTCAGGTCACGATCTCACAGTTTGCAGGTTCAAGTCCATGTTGGGCTGTGGGCTGACAGCACAGAGCTGCTTAAGAATCTCTCTCCCTACCCCCACTTCCACTGGTGCTCTCTCTCTCTTTCTAAATAAATAAGTTAACATGAAAAAAATAATACCTAACTGCATCCTCAGAAGAGGTCAATACTGAAGAGGACGAGGTACATATGATGGCTTTCCATCATTGATCAAAGGCAAAAATCTTCAGAGATGCGACGCAAAACTACTTTCAAATAGCACAGATAAAAACAAATTCACATCTAGACGTTCTGTAGTAAAAGAGCAAAATACCAAATACAAAATAAAAGGTCACAAAGTATAGAGTAAATAGGACAAATTACCTTCAGAGAAGCAATTAGATACACAGCAGGATTCTCAGCAGCAGTGGTGAAGGCACGCAGACAGTGGAAGATGGCATCAAAACACTCAGGATGGGGCGCCTGGGTGGCTCAGTCCATTAAGTGTCTGACTCTTGAGCTCAGCTCAGATCTGTATCTCAGGATCATGAGTTCAAGCCCCAAGGTGGGCTGCACACGGTGTGTGAAAGCCTACTTAAAAAACAAACAAACAAAAAAAACCCCACTGAGGTCCAGTGCCCCTACCAAAATATCTTTCACAAATCAGGACAAAATAAGGATGAGTTTAAATAAGTAAGTACTGTCCAGGCTGAGCACCAAGCCTGTGTGAGATTCTTCTCTCCTTCTCCCTCTACCTTTTTCCCACACCTCCTTGTTCTCTCCTGTCTCTAGAATTTAAAAAAAATTTTTTGATGAAAAATAAATAAATAAGCAAGTACTAAGATAGGGTACTCAGCAGAACTTCACTAAAGGAGATCTATTTTAGGAAATTAAAAAAAGCTGCTAACATTGGCAATCTAGGATGTGATAAGAAAATGAAAAATAAAATAGGAAAACATGTAGGTAAATCCAAACAAATATTGAATAAAATGATAATGGTACTCACGTCTGAAGTAATGGGCAAAAATAGAAAGTAATTTGGAGGTGGGTTACAGGATAACAAGAAGTTTTAAGTTCTTATAGTATTTGGAAAAGCATTTAAGTAAGACTGACATTGGACCCTGTTAAGATAAACATACATAGGAAAATTTCAAGTGTAACCTCTGAAAAAGTATACAGAGTCTACATCCTCCAAGCAAGTTAAAGGAAATGTAGATATGAAAATTAACAAATAAACTCAATTTGGAGAGAGAGAAGAACAGAAAAGTCAAGATAAAGACAAAACTCAAAAGTATTATGATAGATATAAGTCCAAGTGATTAGTAAAACTAAATGTAAATCAATTTGATTTTTCAACTAAGGAGAAAAGATTATCAAACTGAAAAAAAAAAAGAAATCCACCTATATACTACTCACAAAAAAGAGATTTAAAATGAGGACATGGAAGGGGTGACTGGGTGGCTCAGTAGGTTAAGCATCTGACTGTTGGTTTCGGCTCAGGTTGTCATCTCAGTTCGTGGGTTCAAGCCCCTCCTCAGGCTCTGTGCTGACAGCTTTGGAGACTGCTTGGGATTTTCTCTCTCCCTCTCTTACTGTCCCTCCCCTGTTCACTCTCTCCCTCCCTCTCTCTCTCTCTCAAAATAAATAAATAATTTTTTTAAAAAAGAAAAAATAAAATGAGAACATGCCTAGTTTGGAATAGAAGAATGAAAGCTGATAAGGTTAAAAGCAAAAGGAGAAAAAATATACCAGGTCAACAAGAACCAAAGAAAGCAAAATCAGACCTATTAATTCAGAAGGAAGTGATTAAGAAATACCTATTTTTTGCAATGAAGGTCACTGTGGGAAAAAGGTTTATCTCAACAGAAATGTATAAAAATTCAAAACTGACCTGTACCAAACAGAAACTCAGAATATATCAAACAACAAAATGATTAAACTACAGATAAATATCAACAAATCCATTATTACAACAGAACATTTCAGTACTTCTATCACACTTATTTTTTTTATTTTTTTATGTTTTTATTTATTTCTGAGAGAGAGGGAGAGACAGCGCCAGCAGGGGAGGGTCAGAGAGAGGGAGACACAGAATCTGAAACAGGCTCCAAGCTCTGAGCTAGCTGTCAGCACAGAGCCCGACACAGGCTCGAACCCACAAACTGTGAGATCATGACCTGAGCCCAAGTCGGACGCCCAACCAACTGAGCCACCCAGGCACCCCTCTATCACACTTATTGATAGCTTAGGCTGACAAAAATGTAGGAAACACATGAATTCTAAAATCACGATCAAATACTTGACTCTAAGGTCATAAGAAGAATGTGTGCCCAACAATTTGGGAACATATCAGTCCTCACAAAGACACACAGAACTTTTGCAAAAAATGACCACACAGAAAACATAAAATAAACACCCACAAATTTCCAATTTCAATCACAACACAATCAAGGTAGAAATGACTAAGTTAGGAATATTAGACTGTTCTCTAAACTCCTAGAAACATAAGACAGACTTCTAACTAACTCATGGATCAGAAAAGTTCTGGTAGATATTGTTAAATACTTACACGTAAGTGATAAGTTCTGGAAAGCAAGCACCAGAAGAACAAAATTACAGACTAGAAATTTGGAGAAGTTGTTTGCCACACATATAACCCCAAATGGACTGGTAATCACAATAACCAACAAAGCGCTGCTCATCAATGAAACGGGCACCCCAATGGGAAAAACTAACAAAGACACCAAGAAGCATGTGAGACAAGAGAAAAGAAGAGTCACACATAAACCCATGCAGAGAGGTTCAGCCACATCCACAGGGAAAAGTTGAAACACAGAAGACACCATTTTGCATCCACCAGATGAGCAAAAACTAAGAGACTTGATAACACCAGATGTTGGCAATAGTATGGACAAAGAATCGACGGCAGCTGAGTGTGGGTGGCTAAGTAAGTTAAGCATCAGACTCGATTTCAGCTAGGGTCATGATCTCATGGTTTGTGTGAACGAGCCCCGTGTCAGGCTCTGTGCTGACAACATGGAACCTGCTTAGGATTCTCTCTCTCTCTGCCTTTCCCCCGCCTGCATTTGGTCTCTGTCTCTCAAAAATAAGTAAAACATTAAAAAAATTTTTTTAATGGTGAATGGTATGATATGTCAATTATACCTCAATAAAGCTGTTTAAAGAAAAAAGCAAAGCAACAATTAAACAGAAGTTCAGGAGAGTAGTTGTCTTTGATAACAGAATAAGATAGAGACAGGGAATTTCATGGATGTTTCTTTTATTTTTATTCAAGTTTATAAGTATCTATGTGTGTAGTCTTCCTTAGGTATCAAGTGCTATGTAAATAAAAAAGCTATGAAAAGCGAACAAACACATCTGCATAATTCCCCTGGGGAGACCTTACCTTACGCTTGCAGGAATTCACATGAAGTTAGAACTACAGAAGTGACCCACACCAGAATACTCATTTCTGGAATGGGGAAGCTCATATGAACAAAGCGAAAAAAATCCCAAACACTAGGAGCCTGTGGTATCAAAGTTTTCCCATTATAATTTACAAGTCTAAATACACTTTAAGAATATAACAGAACACAAGACATTTATATTATTACTTTGCCCTTGGAAGCATTTTTATTTTTTTTATTTTTTAATTTTTAAATGTTTTATTTATTTTTGAGAGAGACAGAGCATGAGTGGGGGAGGGGCAGAGAGAGGGAGACACAGAATCTGAAGCAGGCTCCAGGCTCTGAGCTGTCAACACAGAGCCCGACATGGGGCTCGAAGCCACAAACCTCGAGATCATGACCTGAGCTGAAGTCGGACACTCAACCAACTGAGCCACCCATGCACCCGTCCCCTTGGAAGCATTTGTAAAGTAAAGCTGACTTGTATAAAAACTCTATACAAATATTCCCGGTGGACTTTAAAAAGTAAGTCAGTGGCTTTCACTTTTATTTAAGATCTTCACAGGTGGCCCTAAGGCATGGAAAACAGCACTGTAGTTATCTGGCCAGAGTTCAGCTATAAATTCTACAAGGTTTCAACCTTTTCTATTTTCCCAAAGAATACTAATTATTTCACAGAAAGAATAAAATTGCAAATAGTGAGAACTAATATATCTAAGTTGTATTAAACCAAAATTAGTTTTAAATTATGTCATTCCTTCTATATGCAGACACTATAAGGAATGTTGCTTCTAAGATATGAATATCCCATAGATCTCAACCACAGCCATTTAGAAGAACACTGTATCCGGGCACCTGGGTGCCTCAGTCGGTTAAACATCCCACTGCGGCTCAGGTCTTGATCTCACGATTCCTGAGTTTGAGCCCCACGTCGGGCTCTGTGCTGACAGCTTAGGTCTGGAGCCTGTTTCAGATCCTGTGTCTCCTTCTCTTTGCCCCTCCCCTGTTCATGCCCTCTCTCTTCCTCTCTCAAAGAATAAACATTAAAAAAATTTTTTTAGAAGAACACTGTACCTATGGTATAGTTCTTTCAGATACATACCTACATTCATACATGCATACATACATAAAGAGAGAAAGAGAGAGATGAACGCTCTGATTATGTAAATAAAATCACACATTATTCCATCTTTGGATAAAACTATCTATCCATCCATCCATCTAGAATATATATTCTATCTCTATGTACCTAAGTACCTACTTGCTTATAGCTCAAACCTCCATGCCATACCTCCAAAACTAAACAACATCCCTCCACAAACACACCTCCAGCAATAGTAATAAAGGAATAAGGCCCCTGAGACAAAAACACCAGACCCCATTCCTCCACTGCTGTGTCTATGCCATATTTAAGGGCTTGATCCTATCTGATCCCTTTTCTAAAGTAATCCCTTAATGGCACCTCATGTCTATATAAATAAAATACAAAAGAGCTATTTCAGGCACCATGTACATGCACCGTTCCATTTGGTAGCTACCGTACCCCTGTGAGGTATAAAGGGGAGGTTTGATTATTTCCATTTTTATAGATCACGACACAGAGTCACAGAGACTTTAAAGAACTCATAGAGATCTATTTTAATCAAGCCTGTAAAGCTGGGAGGTTTTATGAAACCTCTCTGAGCCTTGATTTCCTCATCTGAAAAATGGGGATAAGAAGAGAACATGTCTTGGGGCTCCTAAGTGGTTCAATCAAACATGTGACTCTTGATCTCGGGGTCATATGGTCAAGCCCCACCACTGAGGGTACAGCTTACTTTAAAATAAAAATGGATAGTACCTACCTTATGGGATTGTTATGAAAAGTAAACATTAACATGTATGAAGGACTTAGAACGATGGAGACATGCAATAGATGCTACATGCTATTATTTTTATTATGCAGGTTCCAGAATCAAGGCTGTTTTTATTATACCTTGCTAACACCTCCAGGTTACCTGGCTCCTATTCCCAGGTTGGCAGAAATGTGACCCCTGACTCATTCTGAATAATAACATGTTAGAGAGGGGAGGACATCACAGAGCGCTTCATGGCCCAACTTCCCTCTGTGGACCCCCAGCCCCAGGAGAGATCCAAGAGCATATTGCTAATTAGCTATAGAACTCAATCAAACAACCAGTCTCCCAATTTTCAATCTTTAATTTTTTCCTGCCAACTAAGAAAACTGGCCAAATGTCTCTAGAATCCCTTCTTTACTCCTGAAATTTGGTCTTCTTATTCTTTTTTTTTTTTTGAAGTTTATTCATTAACTTTGAGAAAGAGAAAGAGGGAAAGAGACCACACAAATGGGGCAGGGACAGAGAAGGAGGGAGGGAGGGAAGGAGAGGGAGAGAGAGAGAGAGAGAGAGAGAGAGAGGATGCCAAGCAGGCTCTGTGCCACCAGCACAGAGTCTGATGTGGGGCTCAAACTCACGAACCATGACATCATGACCTGAGCCAAAATCAAGAGTGAGACCCACTGAGCCCACCAGGTGCCCTGGTCTTATCTTAATACCCCTTAATGTATTCTCCATAAAACCATTTTGTTCCCCTTGATCTAATAGCCTGCTCTTCAGGTGACCTAACCCCTCTGGACAAGTGTTTGCTTGGCAGTTTGCCCACCTAAACTGCTATCTGTCTTCACCTATGTATATTTTCACAGTGTACCCATTTGTTGGACTACAGGGATGTCCAGGTAGAAGACTGAAAAACAGTGAGTTTTTTCTGTCATCCTAGAGTTATACCTTAGATATATGGAAATAAACCTAGACTTTGTAAAATACTGTCTTAGAAAGATATGACTGCCATATTGTTTTCATGTCCATGTATTTTTCAAGTACCAGGCCAAATGTTCTCAAGTTGCTTGATATTACTAAATATGGTGGTGTCCGTTGGGCACCTCCAGCAGAGTCCATAAGCCTGAAACATTGACTTCTTTCACTTGTTAGCATATCATAAGCTCCACCCAAAAAGATACAGCCTTTTCTCAAAGGCAGTCTGTCTTCCAGAGTCCCTTAGGAAACTACAAATTCCCTTCCAAAAGCAACGACCTCCAGCAGCAATTCAGCAAGATGATCTCAAGTCCATGGTCTGTAAGGAATCTGATTCAAGGTGGAATTGGGGATGTCACTACAAGTAGAAGAAGAAAAGACACATATTCATCCAGAGGACAATGCCCCTGAAGACACAGTAAGGAGAAAGATCAAGAAAAACCCTACTTCTCCCACTTCACCACATTTTGGAGGTGCAGGTGATACAAAAAATTACAGAGATTTGTTTACCGTGGCAGCAAAGCAGGACAACTTTGTGGCAAGTCACCAAGAAACACAGTCACAGACCACCAACTCAAATGGCCCCCACACCATGATGTTGAGGCTGTCATCTAAAAGAAATGTGATAAAGCAGAACAAACACCCTGTGGCCTGTATTATTATACACAATATTTCTATAATAATATATTAGATATCTCTGTGAGCTGGGCGAAGGAATCATATGGATGAGAAAGATTCTCCACTGCTACTTGATATATGTCTAGACTGCCCGGAGCAATTTAATGTACTCTTAACATTCAAGCAGTGAGATGATTTCAAATGTACCTTTCCTAATTATAAAGGTGATACCTTTCATTGTGGAAAATGGGGAAATGGAAAATGACCATCAAATACCATTTCTTAATCATCAGGCAGGAAAAAAACCAAAAAGTCCAATAATCTCAAATGTTGGTCAGGATACAGAGAAACACAAAATTTATATACTGCTAAAAAGAATATATTTTGGCAGGACCTGTTAAAGCTAAAGATGTACATACCCTGTAATCCAGAAACTATGAGCTATCTACCCAAGAGAAACTCTCACTCTTTTACACCACAAAACGTGCACAGTGATGGGTGCTCTAGCACATTTTGTGAAAGTAAAATAGTGAAAACAAACTGTTCCTCAGAAAAGATAGATTGCAAAGTAGTCTATGACATTCAAATTATGTACAAGTATCAATATAGATAAGCATCAAAAATATTTCATCAAATTTGTAAAAAAGCAAGTTAGGAAAAGCTATGACACTGTCTAGTTATAACACTAACATGCAACATATATACCGATGTAGTATAGTAAAAACTACAAGACATACATGAGAAGGATACACGGCAGAATCAGTGGATTAACTTGGGCTGCCTGGGGACAGAATATCTAAAATAACAGTGGCTTAAATGAATGAGAATTTCATTTGTTTGTCAAAGTGAAGTCCAGGTAAATTGCTGAGCATTGTATGGACAACCAACTCAGTGAGCAGAAGATAACAGGGCTCTTCTATCTTACGACTTCACCTTTCTTGACACACAGCTTCCATCTGCTGGCCCATGACAGCACCTGTCATAATGGTGGCATTCCAGTTGGCATAAAGGGGGAGAGAGAGGGAGGGAGTGGGGAGGACAGGCCCCCCTTCCTTTAAGTACTCTACCTGGGGGAGGAGGGGCGGGTGGCACACCTGGGTACATCTGACTCTTGATTTCAGCTCAGGTCATGATCTCATGGTTCGTGGGTTCAAAGTCCCACACTGGGCCCTGCACTGGTGGTGAGGAGCCTGTTTGGGATTCTCTCTCTCCCTCTCTCTCTGCCCCTCCCACACGTGCAGTCTCTCTCATGCTAAATAAATAAATAAATAAATAAATAAATAAAAGTTTACATGTATTAAAAAATAGGATTCTACCAGGAAGTTGTGCATGTAACTTCTGCTTTAATTCCACTGGCCAGCATTTAGCCACATGTCAGCAGCTGAGAAATGCAGTCTTTATTTTAGGCAAACATGTACCAGGGGTTACTTCTGCAAAGGAGGGAAGGGGTAGAGATGGCAGGTGGACCAAAGTTGTTATGTGTGAAGTCAAATTGCTTGCAGGCTTTAAGGAGAGATTTGAAGAAATATGACATATTGTTCACATCTGCTTAATCTTTGTGATAAATACCTAAGTGTGAGTCCCATGGTTTTCTCAACTTTGCTGATTATTTGCAACTTTCATGACTTAAAATTTTAATTTTTTTAATTTTTGATATAGATAGAGACAGAGCATGAGCAGGAAAGGGGCAGAGAGAGAGGGAGACACAGAATCTGAAGCAGGCTCCGAGCTGTCAGCCTAGAGCCCGATGTGGGGCTCAAACCCACAAACCATGAGATCATGACCTGAGCGGAAGTTGGACGCTTAACCAACTGAGCCACCCACATGCCCCTTAAAATTTTTTAACTATATTTTTTAATGCTTATTTATTTTGAGAGAGAGAGAGACAGAGAAACAAAGAATTGTTTTTGTTGTGACCAGGAGAGGGTCAGAGAGACGGACAGAGGATCCCAAGTAGGCTCGACACTGACAACAGAGAGCCAACGTGGGGATCAAACCCACAAACCATGAGATCATGACCTGAGCTGAAGTCAAATGCTTAAACTCTTAAGCCACTGAGGTGCCCCCATGAGTTAAAATGTTTTTAACGCAGAAAATATAGGAAAAGACTAAAAGAGAAAAACCATTGGCTGTAGTTTCCCAGGCACATATACATGACCATATACGTTAAACACCAACATCGACATTTTGGTGGCCAGGCCTTAAGTTTGCCCCGTACATGTTTTTACACAAGTGTGCCTTACACACTTGTAAGTACTTACAGAGGTTGCAAAATTTTTTAATTTATTATATCATAAGCATTTCCCATATTTTTTAAATGTAACATTTATATTTTTATATATTTCAGAAATACTATATTTCTGTGTCTCCAGATAGTGTACATTTGAAGATAAAAATAATTATTGATGTCCCCATTCATTTGTATTTCCAATTCATTGCAGGAGTGATTTTTGCTCTCCTAAGAGATCCTGGTTTCCTTGTGTTCCCTAGTACCTGTTCCAGACAAAGCCTTTGGACATTTCTGAGAAACAACTGAAATCTCCTAAGACCCGGTTCTCCCTGCATATGTTCCTGACTCTCATAGAATTTCCATTGATATCATGAGAGTCTCATGTTCAGTCAGAGTCCACAAACATCAGAGAGACGCACATCATGGACACTGGTTCCCCGGAATTAGTAAGAGCCTGCAGCATTTTGCGTTCCCATTTCTGCAAGTCCTGAGCTTCTGGCCTAGACCAGCCTAATCCCAGGGGACCACCACCACCAATAAGAGGGGCTTTGAAAGCAAGATTCTGGTACACTTGGTGAGTATGGCCAAGATTTTCTTCTTCTTTTTTTTTTTAATGCTACATTTGATTCTGTCCACGGGAAGAATGATTCTTTTCCTCTGTCATGCATTTTTAGCAACCTTCCATTTAGACAATGCATAAAAGATACCTTCTGTAACTCCTCTAATGGATCGTGCTTTGTCATGCAACCTTCCAATCCAACGTTAGAACCCCGTCTAGATACTTATCACCATGAACCAGATTTTAGTGATGATTTTCAACCTGAGTCAAAAAGATAGCATTACTACAAATCCTAAAATACATATTCATGGAGAAACTTTCCAAATGCCCCCCAAGTTATTAATTCACACATTCAAAAAAAAAAAATGGTTGAGTACTCAGTGTGCCTCATGTCTGGTACTCCAGAAATGCACAGGCTAAATGTGGGAGGTAGATTATGTAAGAACACAATTAAGATGGCCCAACACTGAAGTAAGCTAAATAGAAGGTGTTAAGGGGGTATTGAGTGAGAGTGTGTGTGTATGTATAAAACAAAGACCTGGGCCTTGTCCCTGATGCATACATTATTAATCAGGTCCACTAAAAGAAACACCTTGACTCACAAGTTCTACTCAATAATTCCATGAGAGGCTGCATCCCACTCAGGAAGCTCCTTTCTCTTTCTGGCTCCTTTCCTATGCCTAACTGGCACTCCATCCTCATCATCGTATTGTTCATTTTAAGATAAAAATAATTTTGGGACACCTGGGTGGCTCAGTTGGTTAAATGTCTGACTTTGGCTCAGGTCATGATCTCACAGATCATGGGTTCAAGCCCCGCATCAGACTCTGTGCTGATGGCTCAGACCGTGGAGCCCGCTTCAGATTCTGTGAGTAAGTGTCTCTCTGTCCCTCCCCACTTGTGCTCTGCCTGTCCCTCTCTCTCTCTCAACAATAAAGAAACATTAAAAAAATTTTTAAATATAATTTTTGGTGTCCCCATTCATTAACAGTTATAATTGAGGGTATCTGCAATGGATTCTGACTGCATGGCCCTCACAACCCCATTGTTAGGGGTGTCTTCTATGAAGCCTTTCCTCAGTCATGTGCAGCCCACATCTGCTCCATCCTACTACTACCATTCCCCCAGCACCCACTCCAGAAGCCTGAAGAAGGATTCTGTAATATTTCTACACTAACTGGACATATTCAGATCACACTCGAGTTATCTTTAACCAGGGTTTTTTGTTGTATTGTTTTGTTTTAAATGGACACTGTAGAGGAAGCCCATAGTAAAGACTCAGTAAATATTTGCCAAGTGAAAGAACGAATAAATCAATTACTGTGCTTCTAGATTCCCCTCAGCAGAATGCTGAGTCCACAGTTTTCAATAAATGGGTAATTGATTTCCTTCTGTGTTACAAAATTATGAATGTATCAATGGATTTTTTTTAAATGGGTGTCCTTTTCCTAGTGATTTGGCTTGGTGATTTTTACTTCATTTATCTTCAGTTAGGTATGAAATGTTTGGGAGCACCTTTTCAAAACTGATACTGAGATCTATCTCCCCAATTTAAGATAGATATAAAACTTTAAAAAAAGAATCTCTAGGGGCTCCTTGGGTGGCTCAGTCAGGTAAGCATCAACTTGGGCTCAGTCATGATCTCATGATTCTTGAGCCCCATGTGAGGGTTTGCACTCATGGTGTGAAGGCTCCTTGGGATTCTCTCTCTCTCCCCTCTCTCTGCCCCTCCCCAAACTTCACTTTCTCTCACTCTCAAAATAAATAAACTTTAAAAAAATGTTATATATGTATATATATAATCCCTTGGAAACCCAGGTTCTCCAAGGTTCTCAGACGACTCACTGAGGGCAGGACCCAGACTAACGGAACCGAGACTCCCTGAGAATGCAAAAAGATCCTTCAGTGTGTCACTTGACGGTCACTTTCCTGAGGCACAGGTGCAGCACATTACAAGGTACCCAAAGGATAAGATTAAATCCGCCAAAATGCATCCATATGAAGGTCCGCCATCAGACATTCTTTCCTTCCTCACCCTACGGGCTGAACTGTGTCTCAAAATTCATACATTGAAGTCTCAGCCACCCAGTCCCTCAGAATGTGACTGTATTTGGGATGTAATTCAGTTAAGGTGCGGTCATCAGAGTGGATCCCACTCCAGTATGACTGGTGCCCTTACAAGAAGAAAGGGCTTGGGACAGAGACGTGTGCACACCCAGGGGAGACACCACATGAAAGCTGAGGAAGCAGACAGCCAGCCACAATCCAAGCAGAGAGGCCCGGGGAAAAAACAACACTGTCAACACCTTCATCTCAGATCTGTAGCCTCTGGAACTGTGAGAAAATTAATTTCTGTTATTTAAGCTTCCCACTGTGTGCTACTTTGTTATGGCTGCTCTACTGATGTATGAAGTACATCTCCCATGGAAACTCTTTGTCTGAATTTCACGTGCTTTGCCTTGGTTATCCATCGTACAGTGATGAGCGACCAGACACTTGCTAAAAGGGTTTAAAAACAGTATACCAGCGGGGCGCCCGGGTGGCTCAGTCAGTTAAGCATCAACTTGGGCTCTGGTCATGATCTCATGGTTTTTGAGTTCAAGCCCCACATCAGGCTCTGTGCTGGTAGCTTGGAGCCTGCTGTAGATTCCGTGTCTCCCTCCCCCTCTCTGCCTCTCCCCTGCTCATGATCTGTCTCTGTCTCTCAAAAATGAATAATTGTTAAAAAATTTTTTAAAGAAAAATGGTATACCAGTGACCCAGAGGCTGACATACCTGCCCAAATCATCTGGATCTGGAGGGTATCATTAGACAGCAACCCTCCCCTGCACCCCGCCCCTTATTCACTATCACACTGCTTTGCCTACTGCTTATGTCCACAGGGCAAGATGCAACCTGTAATGATCCCGTTTCCTGTCTGTCTTCTCTAACAAGACGGTGAGCTCCACCAAGGCAGGGGCTCCTCTCTGTGTCCCAGGTACCAAGCAGAATGCCTGCCACAGAAAAACATAGACTCACCGGATGAGTCTACTATTGCCATTGTTTTGAATCCTGTCAATGAGTATGAGCTTCATCTTTGACACGTTAACCCCAAAATAGGTTGTCCTGTTTTTTTCTCCTTTGATTTCAATTCACTGAGCTCTGGGATTCCACCTGAGAAACCTGGAGCTGACTTCTGAAAAGCAAGTTGAAGCGAAAGCCAGAACCTTGCTCAAGGTGCACTCCTCTGCCTGACAGCAGGAGCTGACGCGGTGTTAAATGATGGAGACTGGGCAAAGTGGGGGCACAGGATGGGAAACCCATCAGAAGAATGATATAGCATTCAGGCGAGTGTTATAAATGAAGCATGTGTTATAAATAATAAAACATACCCAACTGTGCATATTAAGTTGTAATTCGATCTCTGGCTTTTTCTGACATTGATAAACCATACAAAGCCTCCTTCTCGTCGTTTCTGACTCCACGAGTTACGAACCCCTGTCAGTGAAATTTCTACCTTAATATTATTAGGTACTATTAGGTACTTACTATTATTAGGTATTTTTATTATTAGAAAGGATTAGTTCTATATTCTTCTGCATGTGAGGAAAACGGGGTGGGATGAACTGGACAACCTCAGATTTTGCTCAAAACTACGTTTATCCAGGCAGGAAGATACACAAATGTACTTGTAAATGACACAATAAGGAGCAATTGGAGCGAGTGAAGTCTGGGTTATATCCGTAAATTCGGTGAAATCTATCAGAACCATGGAGAGCTCACGACGTCAGGCGTCAAGCGCTCTGGTCTTGCAGCTGCCATTTTCTCTGCCCCGTGCTGGCCTGGAGCGACACTCATTCTCGGAGCAAATGCATCCCCTGGGTGGCCGGGGGACGACTGGACCGGGATACAGGTAGCACAGTGGGCTGCTTGGAACTCCAGTGAACCACCTTCCCATCCTCAGTGTAAAACAGCCCTAACGGCAGAAATACCCCTTCACGCTTCTCGTCATGCCGTCAAGAGGCTTCTCAAGAGTTCTCTTTGGAAAGCTAGCCTTGCTTCTACTTGCTCCCATGCCATCAAGGCTTTCGGTTCCAGCTTAAAGGCCATGCCTGGGATCTGATTTGGGCAGGGCATCTCCAGGGCCTTAGAGAATGAACACAAGCTCACTCTTACACCTATTCGCCAGATGAGAATATGGCTCCCAAGTCCCTCCCCTTCCTCCTCCTCCTCCTCCTCCTCCTCCTTCCCCCTCTCTGGCTTATTCCCTGGGGGGAAATAGGGCATCTGCTGAAGCTACTGAATGTTCTGGGGTTCTGCCCCAAAGCACTTAGCTAAATCAGAGGAAAGGAATCTCAGCTGCCTAAAAATAGCAACGGAGCATTGATTTTTTTTTCTCACTTCTCTGGACACCCTCCTCCCTTCCCCACCATTCACTTTCACTTCAGCACATTTTCCACTGAAATCAAGAGAAGGAAGATTGAGGAGAAGGGGAGGGTCAGAAATTAAAACAGAAAAGGAAGAGCAAGAGCAGAGAAGGAAGGCAACAGAGAGATAGTATCCCCAACAGGTCAAAGCACTCGCTTCCTATCTCTTGGGCCAGCTGGGGACAGTTGCTCACCCCACAGTGGCTCATGACACACACCCACACACAGACACACACAGAGATGGTCTTGCAGAAGTGCTGCACACACAAAGCAGCCCAAGTACCCCACATACTGGATGCTCATTGGATGTCCTGGATGTTCAAGGTCAGTCTGTGCCCTTCATGTCACAATAACAGGAAAACCACTCACTTCTTCCTGGGAGTTTTCTCCTTTTCAAAAAACATTCACCAGCAACAAGGCTTGGATATATATACATGAAACTGCTAACAACAGCTTATCCCTGAAGGATGGGGTAGAAGTTAGAAGGAGGCACTTTGAGTTTTTACTTTATAGCTCTTTATGAAAAGCATCAGGATTATAAGTAGTCTTTACTTCCTTTTGCATTTTCCAAGTTGTCCATAAGAAAGTACTTGCTTAGGGGAACCTGGGTGGTTCAAAGTTTAAGTGTCCAACTGCTGATCTCGGATCAGGTCATGATCTCATAGCGCGTGAGTTTGAGCCCCGTGTCGGGCTCTGTGCTGAGCATGGAGCCTGCCTAAGATTCGTTCTCTCTCTCTCTCCCTCTGCGCCTTTTCCCTGCTCATGCACTCTCAAATAAAATTTAAACAAATTAAAAAGGAGAAAGATGCTTTCCCAGGCATGATCATATCTACTATTCTGAACAGCCCAGGGTGGATAGGGCTAAGGATTCAGGGTCACTCAGACTTTGGTTCTGATCCCTTTTCCCCCATCTACCAGAGGTAGAATCTTGAGCAAGTGATTTAACCTGCACCACAGACATAATTGGATAATAAAATCTAATATGTGAAGTTCCTAGGAGAATTACAGCAAATACAACATGTTAACCCTTATAATAATGCTTGGCACATGATAAGCACTCAGCCATTAGAAGTTACCATTATGATAATGATCATTACCATTTACAAAGTTAGGAGATAAACTCAGGACAATACGGCAACACAGCTAATAGCTGCCTAAGCCAAAACCAGAACTGAGTCCATTTAACCCACATTACAAGGGGTTAGATAGGACCTTCCACATTACCCACACTTGAGAGTGTCAGACTGGAGCAGCGCAAACAGAGCCCTCTCTGGAATCAGCCACAGAGAGAAAACTGTGAAGTGTGTGTAGTTGTGAACAAGGATCTATCCAGTGCAACCTACAGATGTATGGGAACAGAGAATGCAATCAAAATAATGCTTGGTAGAAATCATATTTGCCAGGTGGGCATGGCCAGACACAAACTTTCTTGAAGGAAAGTTAATGTTTGTGTGGAGAAACCTAAAACTGACCTCCTGTTGCAGATTTTTTNATTGCCAGGTGGGCATGGCCAGACACAAAGTCTTGAAGGAAAATTAATGTTTGTGTGGAGAAACCTAAAACTGACCTCCTGTTGCAGATTTTTTAAGAGAATTTTTAGTTGCCCATGAAGGGAAACAACCAAAAAAGTAGTCTGAATATTCCTTAAGCCTGGTCTCTGATCTGATGTCCACACAACTGCAAATTTACTAATATTTCTGCCCTTTAGGACCTCCTACATCACCTCTACTTTGGACAATATGATTCACCTACAATCTTGGAAAACACCCATTACACGATTTAGAGCCAAGTCAGGACAATTGTCCACGTTTTCTACGTTTTTCTGTCCTGGCCTGGAATGACCTGCCAAGAGGGTTCACTTTGAGCCTGCCTCAAGTCAGCAGTGAGACAGCACGGAGATGCACCACCCATGGATGGAGAGGTAGTCTGGCCACCTGGGCCCAAATACCACCTGGTGTCAGCGAAGACCTTGACCTCTGTGGGATGCTGTGCAGGTTCAAAGTGCATTCTTGCACATTCTCCACCAGCGCCTGCACCAGCTAGTGAGAGACAAACATTATTAGCCCCATTTTTCAGCCCACGAAACTGCAGACTCAGCAAACTGACATTTTCTCAAGGCCATAAAGTGAGTAAGGAAAAACACAGCTTGAACTCTGTCTCTGGTACCCTCTCCACAATGCCTCAAATGCTGTTTATGCCTCTCATCCCAAACGGAGGAGAGCCTTCCATTAAATCCCTCCTCCATCACCGACACTGGCCTACATACAGTCTCCCCTCCCCAGCTGCTAAAGCCCAGTTAACAACAAGCCACAGCACAATCACCCGATGCTCAGTGGGGTCCTGACCACGTCGACAAAGTCCTTGGCAGGCCCTTCTGTTTTCGTGATCAATGGCACTGTAGCCAGGAATGAGTCCCGCTGATGCTGATCTCTGCTGTGAAAATGTGCTCGCAGGGTACACATTCGTTTATATTCCAAGCACAGAGGATGAAATAATTCTGCACCGTGTCCATTTTTGTGCTGTTAAGGCATACGGTTGCTTTGCAAGCAAAACAGTAGATCTTTCATTTGCCAGTGACATTCCACAAAGTGCTTATAATTCAGTGTTAGCTTATCAGCCCTCCGATCTCCCACTCTAGGGAATGTGTCAACCATCAAAAGGAGTGGAGGAGGGTGTGCTGCATCTTAATGGCTTTCATTTCATCAGACTTACTTTCTTAAGGGCATTTAATCAATGAGGACAAGTAGTAGGCAGATTTTTAAATAAATGTGTCACTTTAGGTTAATCCACAGCACCGTAGAATGTATTTGTTTATGCGACTCCCAAATATGTCTCTCTGTGGCTCAGTGGAATTGATAATCTGTAAATCAAAACATGTTCCAAGTAGTTTTAAACCATCCCCCCAAGGAACAGCTTTATTTGACCCGCCAGGATGGGAGATGTCCAGAAGTTTGAGGTCCAAGGGTGTTGAATGTCAGAGCTGCGCGCAACGCTTCAGTGAAATGCCACTTCCATTTACAACAACGCTTTCTGTTCTTTCATTTTCCTTCCTTTCATTAACCAGGTGAATAATGTGCTTAAAAAAAATACATTTGGGATGACAAAGGAGATGGCAAAGGATGGCAAGATGGGAAGCAAAGACAACTGGGCATTTTCATTTATTCTTGGGGCTATTACTAAACGCAGAAGCGGATAAAAATTAAAAGTAGACCAGAGTGATACTGATGAGGCTTGCATCGTTCCGCATTGATTACACCAAGATACCGGCTCCCATTTATTCTCTCTGCTTTTTGCATCCTTAATGTGGCCCAGACAAACAGGGGAGCTGTGATTGCACAAACTCAGGCCCCATGTCAAATAGACATTTCTTTTGCCATCCATTATCAGCTATCTGAACTGTCAAAATAGGATTGTCACATCTGCTGGAAGTGTATTGGCCAGGTTGTGATGTGAATGCGGTTTTGTTATTTTACATTGATTTTCTTAATGCTGGCCAGAAGCGTGCCCATGCGCAGGCTTGCGGATCTTTTCAGCCCCTTTCACAAAGCTTGAACCGGGCTGACATTTGTCCCCAGGCAGCAGTGTCCATTCAGAGTACAATCTCTGCTGAGGCTTTTGTTGCCAGCACTTAAATAATCTCTTTCTTCTTTCTCTCTCTCTCTTTTTTTAAACAGAGAGTGTTTACCAAATAAGATTGAGACTGTATGATCCTTTTGACACTGTAGCTAAAGCAAGTCATTAATATTCTGTGGGCTTGAGAGCGAGAATCTATTTAATGGTTTCAAGAATCATTCAAATCTGAGGAAGAGCCTTAACTACAGCTTTTTATAGATAGAAAAGGCTATCCAGATCTGTGTGTGTGTGTATGTGTGTGTGTGTGTGTGTGTGTGTGTGTGTGTGAGAGAGAGAGAGAGAGAGAGAGAGAGAGATTGCAGAGGACACTGGAGGTTGATAAAAACTCACTCTTTATGTCTCTTTCCCCATCTCTTTACAGACAGCCAAGGAGATGCTGGCTGTCTTGAACTTGGGAAGTCATTAAGCTGCCAGTGCTTGTGAACGAACATCAGAAGAAAACATGCTGCTGTTCATTTCATTTTATATTCCGGAAAATGGTGACATTTAAATAATGATGCCTAATCCCTCTGCAGGCCTAGCAAGGGCCCCGCGGGTCCTCGCGATGTTGCCTCTGCTCCCACAGGGTGCCAGGACCTCGGACTTTCTAAGACACTCAGGAAGAGGACCCCAGCCCTAAGTGCACCTATAAACACACATAACAGCCAATTTACAACAGTCAAGACAGAATGGAAATTCATGTGCCGGCTTGTAGTACAATTCAAGCTCTCAATTCTGAGACAAATTAAATTCATTCTCGTGCATCCTGGTGGTAATGTACAATTAGCTTTCAGAAGCCATCATCTAGTTTCCTATCATATAGGAGCCTTTGGAAATTTCAACGGTAACCTCTCCCGTCCCCTTTACAGCAATCTTAAGTGTGCATCTCCAAAGTTACATAAATCAAACCATTTGGTAAACTGTGTGGTAACCTCTTTAAATACATCTCCCCGTTAGCTTTAACATCATTATATCCCATTGTGATGAAAATGGACTTTCTGTATCCAGCGATAATGAAAATAGCCACTTTATGTAGTTTCTGCATGCAATTATCCAGGCTTTTCTCAGACTCTAGAGAAATCTAAGCTAATTGCTTTGGGACTTTTCCTACATTTCCATAAATTCTTTGTTAATTTTTCATGAGAAACTGTTATTGCAGTCAGCCCTTAAAGTTCCCATTGTATTCAATAATGTAAAGAAGTCATTATAAAAACAAGACAATTTGCTGGTGTCCCCGCCTGAGCCCCACTCCTTCTGATCCCCGTGTATGCTCAGGTGAGGTGGGCTTTTTCTTTTCTTTTTTTTTTTTTGATATAAGCTTTTCTTCATCTGAGTTTACTCAAAGCCAATCTAAAAGAGGTTCTATGTGGTGCACGACCTTGTCATTATAGGACATGAATTGAGTTTGCTTTATCTGACAGTTGGCTCTGGAATTGCTTTTATACCTACTCATCAACCCCAGAGACAAAGAACTCGCTTTTAAGTGATAGAGGAGCAACCGAATGAGCCAAGTTTCCCAGGGAATGCTCTGAAATTACCTTAGATGTTACATTTGATTTATTGATTGCTTCGAACCCAGAGTCACAATTTCTGCGGCTTCCAATAAGCACTACCTAAGGATACCTCAAACACACTGCGGAGACTTTCAGGGGTTTTTCAGCCTCATTGTCTCCTTTGAGCTCCCTTGGGTCCAAGAGCACCCTGTCTGGCACTGCTCATTCAACACGGAGACACCAGAACACCAACGAAACAAGGACCCAAAAGGCAAAGACCCAGAGAGCCAGAGAGAGAAAGACAAGTATAGCTTTGGTTAATTTACCCAAAATTAGCCATCAGGAAACCTAAAAAGAAGCTCTTCTGATTTCAAAAAACAGCACATGCAAGGGTAGTGTTTCAGAGTTTTGCACTCAATTTTAGTTCAACTCATAGTGCATGTATGTAACAATTCATCAACCTATACTCAGGATTTGTGCAGATTATAATATGAATGCTATATCTCAATAAAAAATGACCTGGAAAGGACCCCTCCTCAAAATAAATAAATAAATACACCAATTAATTGGTTAATTAATTACCCTCACCCCGTCATTATTATGGGCTGTGCATGGCTGGGATCTTCACAAGAAGGCAGGAACATGGGGCACATAACTGCCACTTTCAGCCCACCTTGAACTCCTGATTGGAGTCTTCAGATGGCTGACTTCTAAGGAAAGCTCCCATGATCCCTGCAGTTCATAAATTCTTCTCGAACATTATGAAAAGGGACTTGGCCATCTTTAGGGTAAACTGTGTAGTGGCTGGACTACACATATGATTTGGGCACACCTGTGGTGAGCAGAGCACTGGCTGGCCCACATCCAACCTTGGTGTTGACATTCCATACCGCGAACTGAACTAACTCTCCTTGACACGGGCTTTGTTACCCACAGAGAGTGTTGGAAGCCCCCACGTGAAAACCAGCCAGTCACAAATAGGCTCACTGATCGGCAAGTGACCAAGCGAACCTTCTCCAGGTACCAAAACCCACGGGGAGTCACTCAAATCCTCTCTCTCCAGGGAGATAGGATAAACAAACTTGTAGAGGTAAACATAACTAAACAACATTAAACAAAGTGAAACTTGCCGCCTTCCAAAGTCGTAAAAGCCAAGTTCTCAAAGCCAGACTGATGTCCCTCAGGAGCCGTAAGTAGGGGGCGGGGGCTATTTACCTCAGTACAGAGTTCAGATAAATAAGTGTAAAATGAAATTAACAACACTAGTAGCATTTGGAATATTCTAACTGGGTTTTCAGGGTATCTGGACGTTTCTCTTGGTATCAAGGAATTCTAAACGTGGTGCTTCCTCTGTTGCACGAAGCATCAAGTCCCTGCCACTACTGAAGGCGCTCTAGCTTCTCCTGATTGCCGAGGCACAGAGATTCAGCCACACCTCCCTCCAAATTACAACCTGTGACTAAGTCCTCTTTTAACCTTCAATCATATGGACATTTTAACTCATCCCTAGACGCTTTTCTTTAACTTCTTCTATCAGGAATGACCACTCTGGCTGTGTGTAAACATGCACCCTCTATACAACACGTTGAGGGCATTATATCACTTAAGGATGTGACCTCGCAGAGCAAAGCCAGGCTCTGAGGAAGTCACTATTCTTAAAGATCAAGCTAGATATTCATTTAAAAACCTCAAATGAGAGGAGTTTGGAAGCTCCCTAACTCAAAAATAAGGAAGGGTGGTTACTGAATATGAAGATTTTTTTCCTAACGATGAAATTCACTCAGAGCATGGCTTGCCCATCAGCACTGCCTCATGTAAACCTTCTAATAGGATTTCAGAAGCATAATTCCACTCATTCTCTTCAAGGAGGAGGAACAGATGCAGATCTTTGTGAAGATCCTGCAAGACCATTGCCCTCAAGGTCAAGACCCATGATGCCATGGAGACTATCAAAGCCAAAACCCAAGGCAAGGAGGCAATCCCACCTGATTGGCAGCACCTGACTTTTGCAGGCAACCAGCAGAAGGATGGTCAAACTGTCCCAAGTAACAACATCCAGGAGGAGTCCGCCCTGCACTTGGAATTTGCCTCGGGGAGGACATCAATGACCCTTCCCAGCACCAGCTCGTCCGGAAAGACAACTGCAGCAAAATGATCAAGTGTTAGGTTCACCTACCCCATGCTGTCAACTGCCTCTATAAGTAACCCAATAATCTGAACCCCAAGAACTTCAAACAAGGCCACTTGACTGCTTCCTGCTACCCGTGCAGGGCAGCCCCCTCCTGAATCCCATGGCCCTTTGGCTTTAAATGAGGAGGAGAAGGGGAGGGAGGAGAAGGGGGAAGACAAGATACAGCAGCAGCCAAATCTCTATTTTACAGGCGAAGAATGTGAAGCTGAGGGTGGTCAAAGAAACTGCCCAAGAAAACGCAGTAACAGAACCAGGATTCCAACCACCCCTCTGCGAAACCCCTTTTATATCTACCAAGCCATGTTCAAGATTAGCTCTTTCATGTCCTTTCGACCTACAACTTTGTCACATGCTGGGAGAAGTGCCCACATGGTCCTCTGGACTTCCGCAGTATTCTGAAGCTTCTTCCATGGTGCCTGTAATACTTAACCGTGGTTTGTGTGTGTGCGCATCTGATAGACAGTACAGTACTTGAACATAGGGGTCTTGTTCTATCCCTCTATGTACTCCTGGCACCTACTGCAATGCCTGTTAGAAGCACACATTTATGACAAGATAATAACATACCCAGTAAGCATATATAAAGATACTTGAGTGCTCCATAAAGAAATGCAAATCAGAGCAACAATCAAATTTTATTTGCTTAGCTACCAGATTGGCCAATAGAATATTTTCTAACACTGATTTCCCAGGATGGTGGTGCGGGGTGGAATGGGGAGGGGGGATAAGGACTCTCAGATTTTGTTGGTTGGTAGAAAAATTAACACAATTTTGAACAATACCCACAGGGCGCTATCCACTGAAATTTTAAGTGTATGCTCTTATTTTAGACACGTGTCCTTCAGACATATCCACAAAAAGGTACAAATCGAAGCGTGCAAGAATGTGTATCACAGTTCTGTTTGTAATGGAGAAAAAAATGAAGATGTATTTAATGTCCTTAGAAGGAAACTTTCAATTGTATGATACATTTGGAGACCACAACATCACGTATCTGAATAAAATCCAGCTGCCTTAAAAAGGATTATCTTTGTATAATGCAATGGAAAGATACCCAGATGTATGAAAATCCCTAAAAATTTATGTAAGAAACTGAGACCAGAGTCTGCCTCTGTGGAGTGGGCAGACCAGGAGACTAACAAATTTTCCTTTTCATCTTTTTTTTTAAGTTTATTTATTTTTATTGATTTATTTTGAGACAGAGTTGGGGAAGGGCAGAGAGAGAGGGAGAGAGAGAATCCCAATCCCAAGCAGGCTCCCGGCTATCAGCGCAGAGCCCAATGTGGGCCTCTGAACTCACAAATCGTGAGATCATGACCTGAGCCGAAATCAACAGTAGACACTTAATAGACTGACCTACCCAGGCACCCTTCCTTTTCGTCTTATATTCACCAAAATGAGAATGATGTTATAACTATCATGTATTTTTTATAATAATCATGCAAAACTACATGGAATTCCACGAATGACATTATATTTTTAATGTTTATTTATTTTTGAGAGAGAAAGAGAGAATGCAAGCAGGAGAGGCACAGAGAGGGAGGGTGACACAGAATCCGAAGCAGGCTCCAGGCTCCGAGCTGTCAGCACAGAGCCTGACACGGGGCTCGAACCCAGGAACTGCAAAATCATGACCTGAGCCACAGTTATATGCTTAACCAAATGAGCCATCCAGGCGCCCCTGGGTGACATTACTTTTTAAAGTCAGTAAAGTTCTGACTGCTTTCTAGCTGAGTAAGTTAAGGGCAGCAAATCATTCTACACCAGGCTAAGGAGCTCACTTTGCCTTCAGTACTGGAAGCCCCACAACCCAGGAAAGTCCTCAGGAACCCCAGCAAACCTGGATGGCTGGTCACGCTTTAATTTTGCCAAAGTGAATGACAGTAACCTCCTTTCCCCCCAGATCCAGCTTCACCCCTGGNATCCAGTCAAGCAGCCATTCTCAGCGGGGCAGGCAGGCTTTTCTGAAGCCAAGCAGGGTGCCCAAGGCTCTATTTGCATGTCAATGCTGACTGTGCGTCCAGCCGGATCTTGGTGCTCTGGGAACCAATGCAAAGGTTTGTGTTCCCTTGTGAATGCTCGCCATTCTCCACTTTACTGTGTTATCTGTCACCTCGAATGCAGGACGTTAGACAAACACCTCCTTGAACTGTTTAAAGAAAAACTACCCCTGCCCAAACAAGGCAGATTGAGACTCTCTAATCTTGAGGATAATGATAAAGAGATCAGACCTTGGCCTGTGAATCCAAATCCAGTGTCTACTGAGCAAGGGAATGCGAATTCACTTTTCCTTGAAAGTGGCCACCAAATTGAGTGGAGAATGGGGTCTGTTTAGATTTGGGGGTGCTTTTCAGCTCCTCCCAGGCCTTGCTTTCACGCATTCGGACCATCCAGATAGACAACCAGAACATGCCTCCCTCCACAGCTAGCTGCTGGCATCACTTTTCTGGCTCCACGCAGGCCCACGTGGTAGCCCACAGCCAACCTCAGTCAGCGTTCCCAGCAGACAGTTGGCTCTTTGAACATCTACTAGAACGCTAGCATTCCCGCACCTCCAGTGGGAGCAGGAAGGTGGGGAAGGACAAGGGGGCAACTTTTAGGCTACGAAAACATCTATCATACAGTCCTTGACTGTAACGGGCACCTCCTGGGAGAGCAAAGCCGTCAAAGCCAAGAGGAAAAACAATTCCCGCTTGTTCAGGACTCTGCAGCAGCTCAAAAAACTCTTTTTGGCTCCCGCACCCAGGCCCCAGCCGGGTGGAAATGAAGTGTCCTGTGCATCACGCATGGTCTTCACGACTCTTATTCCGCTCTTGTTCAGCGCTGAATGTTCTATGCCATTGTGCAAAACTAGCCTTTTACTTAAAGATATTGCGTTGTGTTAAGCAGTCAGGCTGTCGTGATTTAGCAGCCATGGTACACTGTGGATGCAGTCCCGTTGTTTTTATTAAAGGGGTTGTCAGGATCTATAATTCACACATCATTAACCGCTTCATTAAGACAGTAGCCCTGTGGGTCCTCAACTTGTAGCACAGTGAAGGCCATGGAAGTAAACCCTCTCCTTGTCCGAGCCAGGGAGGCAGCCCCCCCTACCTCACACTTGACCAGGGGGAATGTCTCAACAAGTTCTGTTTTCTAGGAAAAAGCTTTTCCAAACTCTGGAGCATAAATGTGTAAAACACGTTCACTTAAAGCTGATTGAAGCTAAACAGCATTACTTCACCATGAGCTCTGCAATCCCACACCATCCATCAAAACCCAGCCATCACAGGCCGCAGTGTGGAGCTACTTAAGCATTTTCATACGCCATCACCTTGTTACTGGAAGAAAAAGCAAGACCATGAAGCACTTGAAAGGGAAAACATCCAACAACAATCTGCACACAGCCCATGACATTGCTATTCCTCTAACATGGGGTTTTCTTGGTTAAATGGCGCCAAAGCCTGCACATTTTCCCAGCAGCAGTCAGCAGATCTTGAAATGTACTGGGGGGCTCTGGTTTCCCAATGAGATCATACGGTTGGTCTGTTTCCTCAGAATGAATGGACCATATGGAACCAGCCCCAGATCAGCCCCAGATCAAACAGAAATAGCTCAAGACCTCTTTGGACCAGCCAACTTGGCCAATGTATAGACCATTGTTTTTCAAAGTCAGCCGTGCCGGTCTCTTCAGATTCTTTCCATTTGGTTCTATAAAGTGGGATTCCTCTCAAAGTTTTCGTTTGAAGAAGGGATCCTGTGCTTAAACTAAATGGCAGTATGACCAGACTTTCTTAATTCTTTTGGACCCCATGAAAGCTTTCCTTTCCTTATTGCTATTTTCCTTAGAGCTCTGCTAGATAAGTGGCTAAGTAAACTCTGCTATAATACAGCTAACGCATAAGAGATAAGTGAAATGTATTTATACGGGCTGGAGACCATGTGTGTTTTCTCTGAGGTCTTCAACATCCTAATCAAAAGGAATTAAGTACGAACTTCAAGTTCCATGACAGGGCTACTTGGTAAAATATTTTTGCCACAGGAGAGGGGCAAAGGCCTGCCCAGGCTTAAAATCCTACCACCTTAGCAAGCGCCTCAGCTGTGGTGCCCAGGCCACATACAGCAGCATCACCTGTAAGAAATGCAAATTCTCAGGCCCCACGCCTATCCAGTGAATCAAAATTCTGAGATGGAAGCCCAGTTAGCTGTGTTTTAAGCAGCACCCCAGGTGATTTTGACACGTGCAAAAGTTTGAGAACCACTGACCCACACTGGCCTTTTAAGTGGGAACATCGAGAATGAAATGGAGATTTTGATGAAAGTCATATGAAAGACATACTCTCAGGAGAGCATGCTCTCTACTCCTACCAGTGTATACAAACTCCTCACAAGGGCGTGGGGTGAGATGAGTAAGGAAGAGAAGCAGGAAAGCCTGTGGGCTCAGGGGAAGTCTACCCTTGGCTCAATTCACAGAAATAGGGCTCGGAGTTCCAACCACAGAGCAGAGTTATCGTGTCTCCAGGCAAAGGGCTGACCTGTTTCACCATTTCCTTAGTCACTGACTGCAGGGAGGAGGGTGGCCTCCCATTGGCTGAGAATAGTTCTCTGAAGAAGGGGAAACCGTTTATCGCTAGCAGCCAACAGTCACAGTAGCCAGAGCATGGGGAGTCTAGGTGAGACTACCTCTCTAGAGGTACCTCTACCTCTACTACCACCAGTGTATGCAATCAGCTTGAGAAACAGACAAGCTCCACAACTTGCACTGTGGGTCAGCTGGCTGAGAACTTGCCAACTTGCTCTCAGTACCTAAGAAAATACTAGGCCTGCAGATATGAAGCAGGAAAGACCTTACACTCCGCCTAGCCCTGAACAGCCACCAGTAAATCTCATGCACCTCAGTCATCATGAGTAATCTTAATACTTGCATAAAGTTGGTCAGAACATGAAGGCAGCAGCTTCTAGACCATGTCAAGGGATCACTGCTTCCGTACAAAGTGGGTTTTGAAGACCCCAAATAAGCATACTCTGATCTTGCTAGGGGTAGTGACTCCTTCCCCTGGTTGTGCCAGTCTTGGCAAAGTTGCAGATCACTGTGATCGTCTTCTGCTAGACAAGGTGTGGGTATGTGGCCCGGTCTCAGGTGACTGGTTGGATGGCTGTCTTTGAAATTAAAATCTTGGGGGCGCCTGGGTGGCTTAGTCGGTTAAGCATCCGACTTTCGCTTAGGTCATGATCTCGCGGTTCGTGGGTTCGAGCCCCGCGTCGGGCTCTGTGCTGACTGCCGGCTCAGAGCCTGGATCCTGTTTCAGTCTGTGACTCCCTCTCTCTCTGACCCTCCCCTGCTCACGCTGTCTCTCTCTCTCTCTCTCTCTCCTAGAAATAAAAAATAAAACCATTAAAAAAAATAAAATTAAATTAAAATCTTGATCAGAGTCATTGACTGTGGTCAGAGCGCATTCATAGCACCGAGTAAGTCTTGAGGAAAGCTCTTCTCAGTTCTGCTACCAAGGCCCCTGATTCCTCTGTGAGGGGAATGATTCGGAATTCCTTTAGATCCTTCCAGCTCCATATTGTGCCAGTAAATTCTCTTTTGCTTGAGTTAGAGTTAGTTTTCGTTGTTGGCAATCTAAGAAGGCTGACTTGAGTTTCTCGAATACCTTGAGTTTGAACGTCCATGTTTTTTTAAGTTTATTTATTTATTTGAGAGAATGAGCAGGGGAGGGTCAGAGAGGGAAGAGACAGAGAGAGTCCTAAGCGGGCTCCACACTGTCAATGCAGAGCTGGACATAGGGCTCGAACTCACAAACCATGAGATCATGACCTGACCCAAAGTAAAGAGTCCATTCAAAAAACATATATATGTTGGTTTCTATTCATTCAATCTTTATATACCACTTTTGACAGTGTTAAATTTTTCACATCACTTCAAAAGTTAGTGGTAGAGAGGCCCCTGGGTGGCTCAGCTGGTTTAGTGTCTGACTCTTGGTTTTCGCTCAGGTCATGATCTCATGGTTTGGGAGTTTGAGCATCCCATCGGGCTCTGAGCTGCCAGTGTGAAGCCTGCTTGGGATTCTGGCTTCCCCCCTCTCTCTCTGACACTCCTCTGCTGGCTCTCTCTCTCTCTCTCAAAATAAATAAAAATAAACTTCAAAAAAATTTAGTGGTGTAAATAGCAATTTCAATGTGCACATAGGTCTGTGGGTCAGGACACAGCAGGAATGGCTTATCTCTGCTCAAAAATGTCAGGTACTTTGGCTCAGAAGACCCAAATGCCTGAGGAAGCAGGGCAAGGGTCACTCAAGAGTTGGAGGCTGGAATCATCTAGAAGTACCTTCTCTTACTTGTCAGGTGCCTGAACATGGAGGCCTCAAAAGCTAATTCAGTAGGGATGTCAACTTGGTTACCCACCTATGGCCTTTCCATGTATCTTGGGCCTCCTCATAGCATGGCAGCCTCACCATAGGTGAACTTTTACCGAATAAATCAGAACTCCAAAGCAAGTATCTCAAACATCAAAATGGAAGCTGACTGTCTTTTATGACTTGGCCTCTGAAATTACACAACTTCAAATTCGATGCCTTCTATTTTTTTTTTAATATTTTATTTATTTCTAGGAGAGAGAGAGAGAGAGAGACAGCGTGAGCAGGGGAGGGTCAGAAAGAGAGGGAGTCACAGACTGAAACAGGCTCCAGGCTCTGAGCTGGCAGTCAGCACAGAGCCCGACGCGGGGCTCGAACCCACGAACCGCGAGATCATGACCTAAGCGAAAGTCGGACGCTTAGCCGACTAAGCCACCCAGGCGCCCCTCAATGCCTTCTATTAAATTACAAATGAGCCTTATGTCTAGTCCACATTCAAAGGGATACAATCTAGATCCTACCTCTTAATGGGGCAGAGTCCAAGAATTTCTTGACATGTCTTAAAACAGTCATAAATGCATATAGTAAAGTACACAATGTCGATCGATCCTAAGTGTACAGCTGAAATAAGTTTCACAAATGTACCCACTTATATACCACTATCAGAATGTCCTCAGCACCTAAGGTTGCCTCATGTCCCTTTCCAGAGTCCCTTAAGGAGCAATCATTCTTCTGACTGCTATGACCATCAGATTCACCTGTCCTAAACTTCATTTAAACTGAATCTTATAGTATACTTTTGAGTCTGGCCTTTTTATTTCTTTCTTTGTTGGCTCAGCATCATGTCTGTGAAACTCAGCCATGTTGTTGTATGTTTCTTTTATTGTTATTACACTCTGTGATTACGCCACACTTATACATTGTTTTGTCGATGGACATGTGAACTGTCTCTAGTCTGAGGGCACTTATGAAGAAAGCCAGTATCCTTGCATGTGTGAAGACCCATTTTTAGTAACAAAGGAGGTTAATGAACCATCTCCATGTTCTAGTAGTTATCAATCTTAAAAGTACGTAAAGGTAACGGGGTGCCTGGGTGGCTCATTCAGTTAATTTTCCAACTTTTGAGCTGAGCTCAGGTCTTAATCTCAGGGTGGTGAGTTCCAGCCCTGTGTTGGGCTCCTCATTGGGTGTGGAGCCTACTTTAAAAAAAAAAAAAAAAAGAAAGAAAAGTTACAGGGAGCCTGGGTGGCTCAGTTGGTTAAGCACCCAACCCTTGGTATCAGCTCAGGTCTTGATCTCACAGTTTGGTGAATTTGGGCTGCTCATTCAGCTCTGTGCTGACACTGCAAAGTTGCTTGGGATTCTGTCTCTTGTTCTGCCCCTCCTCAATTCGTACTGTCTCTGTCTCTCTCAAAATAAACAAATAAAATTTTAAGAAATCTAAAAGGCAACTTTTAAAGGAATTTCTACGATACTGCTTAAAAAGCATATACATGCATTTCACCAAAGATACATGTACGTGACATGATTCTTCCTATTAATAACACCTAGGGTCACATGGATTCATGGAGCCCATTGCAATAACCCATGCTGCCCACCCTACACCCAAGGGTATGTGGCTCTCAGATCAAGAATAAGTGTTGTAAGTGATTTACTTTTGGGGTCTTTTAAATAAGAAATGTGCTAAAATGCGGATGCCCCTCTTTATGGCTCCAGGGTCACAAGTTCTCACACTCACTCTGGAAGGCACAATTTGTAATCATTGCCATTCTGTTACACTTTCTCACTCCCCGATGAAGCACAAGTTTTGTCCCAGGGGAGCCTGTAAGCCCAGGCTCTTCTCTGCCAAACCGAATTGTACTTGGCAAAAAAAATGGCTACTTGTGTAATTCCGATAATGAGATTCACTTTCATGGTGGGGGAAGTCTGAAAGGCATGCGTGCAGGCTGAAGTAAACCAAATTAGGAATAAAATAAAATCCAAATAAATAGGAATCCGTATTGGAATCATTTTTTTCAGAATCACCTTCCAGCTTTCTGAAAGGTTCTTGGAGTCACCCTGACCACATTCTCCTCTGTGCTATCTTCTCTTCGGGTAGAATCTGACTGAGGTCAAAGTTGAGTTTTCTGAGCTGTTGACTCCACATATCTGACATCTTCGTGTCCTTCCATTTCTCACTGCCTTTTGGGCTTTTATCCCTGAACTGGATGTTTTGCTGACACTCACCTTCCACCAAAGAGACCAAAACGGTGGTAGGAACAGACTCTGGTCACATGTCCTCAAGTTCTGGTCTCTGGAGTCATCTACCAGGGAGAGCTCAGGAAACCTGTATACAATGTTTTAGGTGCCTGAGTACAAAGAATGCCCAAGAAAATGGATGATGCATATTGTATACTTTGATATGAACCTAAGAGTGCCAGGAAGAACTTAATTGATTGATGATATGCCAAAGATCCATTTGAATTGTGCTAAGCTCATTCATTTTACTTTCGCTGACAATTTATACACGGTATTTGTTAGCATAAAGTCAGTCTCTGGGTAAATGTACTGTCAGCAGTGATATTGTACAGTCTTTGAGGTGAGATGTGATGACTTCTATCAATAATTTTTAAAGTAAATAAATCTAAATTTAAAAATTCTTAAGCCCTCCCTCTCGGCTCCTATCGGCATGTATAGATGACTGATAACGGCTATCTCTTTCTCTTCAATCACCGTGTGGCCAGTCGATGTTATCACATTCTCTGTGGGAACCATTACTCTGAATATTTTTGAGTCTAGTGATTTCTTGGGGGCTGGGGGACAGGGCTTTAATCAAGAAAAAAAATCTCCTGGTGACAATAAAATGCAGATAACCACCTCACTTTGACGCTTTTATATATAGGTCACAAATTATGATACAGTCTTGCTATAATTCATCAAAATATGCATGCTACAAATTGCAGCTGGTACAAAGCTATCGTTAACCTTCATTTATAAACAGTGCCCGCGTTCCCTTCTCCCAGAACCACCTCAAGGCATTCTGTTTTCTTTTCCTGAGTTAGCCCTTCATTCTCCACTGATAACTGTTATGCAAGCTCTGACAAAATGAGATTACTGAAAATCTCCTTATTTTTCTTTTAAAGAACCTCCTGGATGATTACTGTATTTGCTCATCAGAAAAAGAAGTATGAGAATATCCTAATATTTGACACTATAAGAGACTCATTTAACAAAAAAAAGATTGGACTATTCCCCAACTCCCTAAATTGCCCCCCAGCAACCACTACCACATCATCACCACACACACACACACACACACACAATCTTGCCGCTGTCCTCACTCTCAACCTACCGATGTCATCACGCGAAGAAAGACACCTAAACGTAGCGACATTAGTTATGCTGCTCTTTGCTGGGAGGACAAGCTAGGGAGCACATTTGTTCTGCCTCCGGAGAGAATACTGATTCACCCATTTTTACGCTGTAAACCAAACCTCAGACATTTTTCATAGGGTGGAAAACGTGACTTGACATCCCCAAGTATCAGCTAGCAGCTCCGGGCCTAATTGCTGCTGTTTTCATGCCTGTACCGAGTATCCAGTTCTGTTGATTGTGAAGTGTTTTCAACGTGCTCAGCAATGGCACAAAGACACTTGCTTATAAAAATCAAGGAAACGATTCCAAAACTACAAATAACAGCAACATGGAACACCCCTGCCTTGTACCAACAAAGCAGAGATGACCTGAGACAAGTTGGCACATTTCAACGATTTATAGATCTTGATACTCCAAAGGTTTATCCCTGCAGTGGGGCTATTTTTATACTTACTGAAATATAACTTTACAAGGCTGAGAAGGGGGCTGGAAGAAACCCAGATGAAGCGGGGAATAGGAATACTTCTATCTTTTTCCAGTGTGTCAGCTGTACCCTGAAACCAGAGAGGTCCCTGGCATTTGGACGTTTTGAGCCTAATATATATTTTTATGTCACATATTCTGTTTGGCCCCATGTTATATTCAAAATGAGTTCTTACTAGGAAGTTCTTGAGGGAGTCAACGCTGGTTTTGACCCTTGTGAGATCAGATGGCATTTAGACATTTTCCGCCACTTTGCCTCCTTTCTTTCTCTTCCTTACTTAGTTATTGTCAAATTCTCCTGGAAATTCACCAGACACAGCAGATACAGGTAGCATGGATCACTAGCAACATTTTCAAGTGATTGCATACAAAACAATGGCAATGATTTAAGGAAAACCTCATTAAATACTGTTGATGGGGGAATGCCTGGGTGGCTCAGGCCATTGAGGGTCTTCATTTTAGCTCAGGTCATGATCTCACGATGGGGTGGTTGGATCCCTGCATCAGGCTCTGTACTGACAGTGCGGTGACTGAAATTCTCTCTTCTCCCTCTTTCTCTGCCCCTCCCTCACTCCTTCTCTCCCTCCCTCTCTCTTAACTTTAAGAAAAAAACAAATCATGTTAATCAATAATATCATGATGATATAAAAATGTAAAACTATTTATTGGATGAGACTGTTAATTTGCATACCAGGCTAATTTTCTACCTCATTGTTCCTGCCCCATCAAAGCCCTAAGAGTGAGCTCAGAGCTCTCCTTGCTCAAGGATTATCATTGACTGGCCCAAGGCTGGAGTCTGATCTAAGGGTGTCAATTACATTTTCTCCCACACTAAATATTTTTCTAGTTGTATTTTAAACATTTTTAATGTTTTTATTTATTTTTGAGAGATGGAGAGAGACAGAGAGAGAAAGGGAGTGTAAGTAGGGGAGGGGCAGAGAGGGAGACACAGAACCCAAAGCAGGCTCCAGGCTCTGAGCTGCCAGCACAAACCCCGAAGCGGGGCTTGAACCTCCAAACCTTGAGATCATGACCTGAGCTGAAGTTGATGCTAAACTGACTGAGTCACCCAGGCACCCTTATGGTTTTATTTTAATTGTTTATAGAGGTTTATGTTTACAATTACATACAGTCAAATCTTATTTTTTAACGTACAATTCTGTAAATCTTGACAAACGCATACAGCCATATCACTGCAACCAAAGTCAAAACACAGAACATTTTCATTATCCCCACAACCCTAAAAAACTTTGTATTGTCACCCCTTCCTGGCCAAACAATGTCCTCACCCCAAATTCCTGGCAACCACAGTTCTGTTTTTCATTCCTATAGCCTCACCTTCTTGACCATGCTATAGTGAATGAAATCATCTGCAATGTCACCTCTGAATCTGGCTTACTTTACTTAGCCTTATACATTCCAGCCTCATTCATCTTGGGGTGCCTGGGGGAGGCAGGGGTTAATCGGTTAAGGTCTGACTTCAGCTCAGGTCATAATCTCACAGTTCATGGGCTCGTGCATCAGGTTCTGAGCTGACAGCTCAGAGCCTGGAGCCCATTTCAGATTCTGTGTCTCCCTCTCTCTCTGCCCCTCCCCTGCTCGCACTCTCTCTCTCAAAAGTAAATAAACATAGGGGTGCCTGGGTGGCATCCAACTTTGGCTCAGGTCATGATCTCACAATTCATGGGTTTGAGCCCTGCATCGGGCTCTGTGCTGACTGCCAGCTCAGAGCCTGGAGCCTGTTTCGGATTCTGTGTCTCCCTCTCTCTCTGACCCTCCCCTGCTCACACTGTCTCTCTCTCTCAGAAATAAATAAAACATTAAAAAAATTTTAATAAGTAAATAAATAAACATAAAAAAACTTGTTAAAGACTCATGCATCTTGTATGTATCAGTACTTCACTCCTTTTTATTACTGAGTAGTATTCCATTGTATGGGTGTACACATTCCCAGTTGGAGGACATCGGGGTTGCTTCTAGCCTGGGGAAATGAGGAATGAAGCTGCTATCAACATTTTCATATGGTGTTTTTAATTTCACTTGGGTAAATATATAGAATTTCTGCATCATATGGGAAGTATATATTTAACTTTATAAGAAACTGACAGACTGGCTTCCAAAGTAGCTACGCCATTCTACATTCCCACCAGCCATGTACGGGCACTCAGTCACTCTACCTCTTTGCCCGTTGTTTTTTTAACCATTCTAATAGACGTGTAAGGATGTCTCACTGTAGTTTTGATTCACATTTCCAACATAATTCATAGTCTTGAGTCTCTTTTCATGTGTTTATCCATCCACTGTCCATATTGTTTGGTTGAGGGTCTTCAAAACTTTTGTGAATATTTTAGTTAGGTTGCTTGTCTTCCTACTATGGAGGTGGTTATATAGTCTGGATGCAAGTCTTTGTTGGTTTGTCTTTTGTAGCTATTTTCTTCCAGTGTGTGGCTTGTCTTTTCCTTCTCTTAACAGCATTTTTTTGCAGGGCAAATATGTTTAATATTGATGAAGCCCCAATTTGTCAATTCATTTTCCTTTATGGACTATGCTTTTGGTGTCATGCCCAAGAAATCTTTGCCTAACTCAAGATCACAAACATTTTCCGAGTGGCCCCCACTTCGCTGTCAGCTCTACATTTTTTGACAAAAGCATCCTGGCCCTGCTGTGGTAACCTCATGTGACCATGTCCAAAATGACTCTAAGCTACTTCTGGGTCCTGTTTAGCCATTGGGAACCAAGGATGGCTCCAAAGAGATCAACCTTGGGACCCCCTCTCAGCCTGAACATGTTACACCACCAACTTTTTTTAAAAGTTATTTTATTTTGAGAGAGACCAAGACAGCAGGGGAGGGGCAGAGAGAGAGAGAGAGAGAGGGAGACTCCCAAGCTAGCTCCATGCTGCCTGATGCTGGGCCCCATCCCATAGACCTTAAGATCATGACTTGAGCTAGGATTAAGAGTCAGAAGATTAACTGACTGAGCCGCCCAGGTGACCCTGAACCACCACCTTTATTTTGCTGCTGTTCCACCTTTGACTGGTCTGAGGTAGCCAACCTGGCAACCTCTTCCCACTCCCTTAAACAAACATTAGAAAGAGGAGGTGGGCCAGAGTCCTGTTGTTATTAATTTCACTTCTCTAACTCACCTCAGGGCACACAGCTGATCACTCCTCTGTCCTGCTTCTCTTTCCTTGCCCTCTCCCCTAAACCAGGTAGGCTTAGAAGAGAGCCATATTCTTCTGTAGTCCTCCACCCAGCCACCCGCTATGGCCCGGCTCAGTAAGTGTGGACTTTGATATACTAAAGCTAAGGGACAAAGGAATTTAGACACTTATTTTTTAAAGCATTACCTTGGTTTCCCAGATTGTCACTTGCAGCAAAATCCTATTTTTGAATGTCCCAATTTGGGTATTTTCTCAGTTTTTTCTCTCTGCATTTAAGGCAGATGGATAGGTGGATGTCTCCATGTAAGACCAAGGTCAAGCACTTGGAGAAACAAAAGAAACCACATCAACTTGTTTTAAATCCCTATCACCATCTTACCCCCTTTAGACTCCTCCCCTCCTCACATTCATACAGACACACACACACACACACACACACACACACACACACACACAGTCTGAACAAGCCTCCCCTTCCTACTCCCCACTAAAAGCCTATCACAGCACAGACCTCCATCCAAAACTTCCAATCTGCTCCCACCAAAGCCTTAAAATGTGGTGTCTCCATTGAAATTATCTTGAAAAGGAGACAGAAGGAGAATAATATTCTGTATCACAGAAGAAAACTTCCTCCATTTCTTCATTGGCCAGTCTCCTGAGAAGTGGCATCATGGCTACTTCCTCCCATCTCCCTTGTTCCTCAAATTTTAGCCAATGCTATGTTGCTTCAGGGCACTTTTACCCCCATTACCCTCTTCTCAATCTCAGACCTCCCCTCCCCCACCCCCACATCTGGGTTTCAAACTGTTTAAAGGTAACTCTGAGCAGTCTCTCTCATATAAATCCATACCACCGTTCAAGTCTCCTGCCCATCCTCTTCTCCCACTAATCCAACTAGCAAGTTAAGGGCCAGGAACCCGAGACACAGGGGAGTGTTCTTTAGACAGATGAAGAAGGACAGAAAGCTCACTTGTTAACATCTTAAAATATTTGCCCAGCTATGCACGCATACACCCGGAAGCAAATACATATATGGAAAATGTCTCAAGAAAACACACTCAAGTATCAGCTGAGATCCTCTCTAGATGGGAAGATGATAGCTGACTATTTTCTTTATGCTTTCAAGAATTTTTGTAAAATTCAGCATTGCATATTTATTTATTCCTCCCACAGTAAGAAAAAATCATCAAAGTGAAGATCTCTAAAACTTGGCTGAAGTCTTACTTCCTCCCATAAACCTCATCTGCTCACTTTCCCCAACAGAAACCCCGTAATTAACTTACTAAGCATTCAACTACTATTTAATGAGTACTAGTTATATGGTGGTCTATATGCTAGGTGTACGGATACAATGCCCAACAAGTTCAATACAGACACAGCATATTAAAAATATTTAACAATCTTTATAGTCCAGGTAACAGTAGCTGTTAATTCTTGAATAGCATGGCTTTGAAGTGCATGGCTCCATGCGTAGATGGGTTTTTGGATTTTTTTTTTTAACAGTATAGTACTGCCAACCTATTCTCTTCCTTAGAATTTTCTGAATATTTTCTTTGCTCTAGTTCACTTTATTCTAAGAATACAGCATAGAATACACACAAGGCACAGAATATGTGTTAATCCACTGTTTATGGTATTAACAAGATGTTGGATCAACAGTTAGTTAGGGAGGCACCCCTAACTCCATTATTGTTTGAGGGTCAACTATACACAGAATGGACCCAAAGTGATGGAACATGTCTAGAGGTCTGTTTCTCAGCCTTTAGTTGCTGGCGTGATGATAAAAGCCAGGGCATATGGGGCAGAAGGGGCATTCTGAGGCCATTTACCAACTGGCACAAGAGTATTTCAGAATTTCAGTAACTGGAACAGTTGTGTCAGTTTGTACCCACTGCATTTCAGCCCTGCCTCCCTGCTCTGTTCTTACAATGATACAATAACTGCACAGGGGCCCTTGTGACAGAAAGACAGGGAGATGTAAGATCCTTGAACATTTAGATGTTACTTCTTGTTCCCATAGATTCACATGACTACATGTAGCACAGTTCTTTTTTTATAAATATGTATATATATTTCTTTTTGAGAGACGGAGAGGCAAGCAGGGGAGGGACAGAGACAGAGGGAGACATAGAATATGAAGGAGGCTCTGAGCTGTCAGCGCAGAGCCTGACATGGGGCTCGAACCCACATACCATGAAATCATGACCTCAGCTGAAGTCAGACATTTAACCAGCTGAGCCCCCCAGGTGCCTTTAACACAGCTCTTATTCTAGCTAGATAAGGTAATCATCCATCTACTTGCCTGTCTCTTCCCACCAAATTCCAAGACTCTTAAGAGTGCTGAACATGCATTTTTTATTTGGGGGCCTACCTAGTACAGTAACCGGCACCACTAGGCATCCAATAAACACTGACTGAATAAATCCTTTAAGATTAGGATTCCCCAGTCCTGAAAAGGGAAACAGTTCTATCCAATGGAGTCCTCTGAGGAATAACCCAAATGGTTCCGGATAAGAAACATTTGCGAAAATACGATATTCTGTTTGGTACTTGCCTGGGAACGGTTAGAAACAGGGCTAAGATGCGCTGTTATCAGGTGATCCCAAGTAGAGCACAGAGAGAATCGGGGAAGAAGTCAGGGGAGCAGGGAAGGGGAAACAAAGCAAACGAACTGCTGATTACTGGGGCACCTGGGTGGCTCAGTCAGTAAAGCATCCAACTCTTGATTTTGGCTCACGTCGTGATCACCCAGTTTGTGAGTTCAAGCCTCTCATTGGGCTCTGTGCTGACAGCAAAGAGCCTCCTTAGGATTCTCTCCCTCTCCCTCTTCCCCTCCCCCAGCCACACGTTCTCTCTTCCTCTCCCACTCTCAAAATAAATAAACTTAAAAAAAAAAAAAGAAGAAGAAGAAGTGCTGATTACTGTGTGTCAAACCACAGGAGCCGGGAGCCAGAAATCACCCTGCTGAAATACATACATACAAACACACCTGTCCCAAAGACAAATTAAGCTGAGTTTTCAGCTCTCAGTATAATATTGAAGGCTTAGGTGCTAAACCATATGGAGTAAAAGCAGAGCTGACATAAACAGAAAGCCCAGCGGCCCAAGTGACCTCTTCACTTTACTTAGGGCAGGCTGGGGGCCAGCTGCCCGTAGGAGCTCAGGCTGATCCACATTCCCCAGGTGAGTGGACGAGTGCCATATCCTCTTCATTTGTTTTGTGTCCTGAGTGTCCTGCCCAGGAGAGCCATACCTCTGAGGTCTCTGAAATGTTTGTGTATGTGTCTGTTTCCTAGGACCTTCCTCCTGGGAGGGGAGCACCCTCATGAAAATGGGTGAAAGCTGCAGGATTCCCTGACTGAAGCCCTTCCCACTAAGGTCCTGGCATTTCTCACTGTGCATCTAAGAGGTGTTCTTCACAACGTCTGCCTATTCTGGTTTCCAGTTGGGTTGCCGGTGTTCCATCCATGAGAAGGTTAATTTTGTGATCAAGCCCGGCATGCAACCTCCCTGAAATGAGGTGAAACATCACTGGACCATGCCTGTGAACCACTTGGCACCCCCTTGCAGACATGGATTGTCATTTTTTGTTTCTTATGAGGACGTGGGAAGGGGGAGGGGTTAAAAGCAAAAAGACCGGTCATGTCACCAAATCTAGTATTATTTTACTGTCAAAAATCACCAAGCCCAATTAAGTGGGCACTCCCTCATCTTCATATCTAATTCCCTAAGGGATCTGCAACAGAAAAAATAAAACCTTGTATAAAAATTAGATGGTAAGACACAGGAGGAAAGTGCCTCCTTGAAATACTCCAACAGCTTCACTAAGGCTTCCCTCATTCTCTTCCTATCTCTTTCTAGACTCCTTCCCTCCTCTGTTCTCCTTCATCTTGAGTATACCCATCCCTTAAGACGTCAGAATCTTGGATTTACTATGTGTACGGGCTCTGATCCTCAGGATTGCGATGAGAAGTAAATGCCAAAATGCATATGGATCTCCCACACAACCCAGTGTGTAGAGTGGGAGTCTGATCATTGCTATAATTTCTCTTCCCTTTTCCTTTCCTCCCCATATACTGAGGAACTGAGAGGTTCCTTCCTTCAGTATTCACCCTTCTATAGAATGGAGACCTACCTCTCTGGCTTTCCATATGAGGGCCAAAACTAACTTTAGCTGCCTTCCACTAAAATTGAACAGAACCCTTCAAATCCACACATAAATAACAAAACAAGAGACCTCTTTGTCCCAGGTGTCAAGAGGTGAAGGCTATTTCATTTCCTGCTTACCTTTGGACCTCCCTAAGCCCCAATGATTACATTCAGTACATCCAATGTGGACTAAGCTCTGGGTCTCATTAACATTAACTTAGATCTCTGCACCACCGTGTGACCGCCATATGCTCTTGAGGGCTACCTGTTTCTGATACCCAACTGCCAGGTATTACTTCCTCATACCCTCAGTCGGAATGACAGCAGCTTAAGTGCCAGAAGCATCTTCCTCCTGCCAATAACAAGAAATCTCAATCTGGCTTTTACAGCAGTCTCTCCTAATTTCCCATGCCCCTAAATCTGACCAGGGTTTTATCGGACCAAGGCTTAGCCCCGCAGTAAAGCCTGGGCTTCCCCTCATCTCTCTGGGAGCACCCTCCTTGCACCTATCAAACCAACACATTTGTGTTCTTCAAACACATTCTCAAGAATCTTTTCCAAAGCTATCACATCTCATAATGTTTTCTTTTCTCTAATACCCTTGATGCTCACCACGTGTCACATATCACATTGTTTGTATGTAAACTTCGACCTCGTCTCAAATCTCAAATTATTAAACATCTACACACACATATTATACAGTTCTTCTGACCCCCATCCAGATCATTCTGTTTTGTTTCTGTTCCCTACCGTGCCTGCACGAATGATACACCTTCAAGTTGCCTCTCCCACTCCATTACCAGCTCCTACCTTGTCCAGATTATCCTTCAAAGCAATGTCATCGTATTGAAGGTGTGTGAGATGAAAGAGGCAACTAACAGAGCATTAACTAACACTAACTCACATAGTGAGAAAGTTAATCCACTTTCAATGGTCTCTCAATGTTCCAAATCAATCAAAGAGAAAATTTTTAATTTGGTACCTGAAAGCCCTTCCTCCTTTTATAAAACCAACAACTCCTGGGGCGCCTCGGTGGCTTAGTCGGCTAAGCGTCCGACTTTCGCTTAGGTTATGATCTCGCGGTTCATGGGTTCGAGCCCCGCGTCGGGCTCTGTGCTGACTGACAGCTCAGAGCCTGGAGCCTGTTTCAGTCTGTGACTCCCTCTCTCTCTGACCCTCCCCTGCTCACGCTGTCTCTCTCTCTCCTAGAAATAAATTGAAAAATATATTTTAAAAAAACCCAACAACTCTTTTTTGAGACAAAAAGAACAGGCCTCATGCTTAGTTCCTTTTTAGCCCTGAGGGTCTAAAAGCCCATAGGGTGGTCGTCACAGCTTTTTGTGCTGAGTCTCCTACTTAGGACACGTGCTATCCTGTTTCCTTTATTTGAGTTTTATTCAAATTAAAGAAAAATGAAACCATTCTTTATTTTTTTTCCATCTAGCACATTTTGGAAAGGTGAATCCACAGATGACTCAAGTATGGGAAATAGTGCTCTAAAAGATACTCTGGCTAAAACCTTTATCGCTAAAGAAGACAGAGACCTTCTTCAGAGATAAATGGTGATCACCTTTGACCCAGGGCCGTGAAAAGCATCAGTGGTGCAAAGGTGGGCAGGTTAGGATTAGCTCTGGAGCAAAGGGGGGAAGTGGAAGGAGGTGGTCTGGACAATGTATCTGAAAGAAAGACCCAACTTCGGTCAATACACAAGTCCTCCATAAACCTCCTCTAAGACCAAGGCAAGCCTCCCGTGCACTGGCCTCACTGACTGCCTTCTGGGACTTGCCTCCAGTTCCTGAGTTCCCCTGAAGTCAGAACACTGAGTAGCAACAGAAGAGGCAAACCATGAGCTTCATTCCAGACCTATCAGCACCTCACTTTTTCTAAACACGACTCAACGTGACCAAGCTCATTATTTCCATTTATCGGTGAGCGCCGCATACAATGGACAGGAGAGCTACAATCTGGTACTCTTAATGTTAGCAGAAGCTCATATAAATTCCTGGTCTTAGGAATTCCTTAGGAATTCAGTCCAGGGAAATCCCATGACACATTAACAGGAATGTACCAAAAAAACTAATTACCCTGGAATTCCTTTGTTATCTATTAATATCAATTGCCAGGCACTCTATCAGCATGCGACCCCGATCTATCAATTGCTACACACTTGAAGAGATAAGATAAAACAAGAGATTCCCATTTGGGCAGAAGCAGACTCTTGTTTTGTGGTCAACAACATAATGCACTAAGTCCTGTTATCGTTCAGTAGGGATCCAGGAGAGATGAAGGGTTGAGGTTAGAATTCCAAGAGATTTATTCCAAACAGAAGTGGTAGGAGAAAAAATACCAGAAGCAGAGTGAAACGCTGTGCCAAATGTTAGTAACGGCCTCCACAAGCAAGGTGAGGTCCAGAAGTCAATGAGGAGAATTATGGCAAGAAGACCAGGAACGAAGGACACGCTAATTGCCTTCAGTCAAGATCATAGGAGCTAAGACAAAACGCCATACATCGCTCAAACCAATGCAAAAGAAGTTGATTATGTAACGCGTTTTTGATGATCTTATAAGTATATACAGATGCATCAAAACCAGTACAGATTTAATTCTTCAGATTGACTTCCTCAGCTTTGCAAGAATCCAGGTGGCCCCTAAGAATAAGGCCAGGAGGACTCCACAGTCATAATCCTGTCTGGTGTGGTCTCCCAAGGACCTGGGTGACTGCAATGACATTGGCAAACAGCCAGGGTGAGAGCAGACTAACCAGCTACTTTGACATTTTTCATTTTATGTTGTCAGTAAACAGCGTGCACTCATGTCTTTTGGAATCAAGAGTCACATACCACATGTGACTACGTTAGGGATAAATCGAAATCTGGCTTAAAATAAGGCGATGGAAAACTTTCTTTGTCACCCATAAAGCTGCATTACACCTTCTAAATTCAGACTCACTGCACTCGAATACCACCCATATTAGAAAATCAAGTACATATTAACAATAATACAACAAAGAGTTATATTAGCCGTTGCTCATAATGACTTAACAAGTATATCCCAGATCTTAAACTGTGCACCATATGTCAAAATCCCTCTTTGGTAAAAAGTCAAAATCATACATGCCACATTTCTGAGCTCCCAAGATAGGATTCAGCAAATACCACTTAAGTATCTTCATAAAGCGTATAATAAAGAACCTTATATTAATACGATAGCAAACTAGGCAACGGACAGGGACGTCCATGCATACCCGTAATCATAACCAACCGAGGCTGAGCCGTTGACATGTTTTATGTGTTTGCAGACATATTTTTTAAAAACATGGATGTGTTTAGATTTCACGATTGTTGATCTCCCAGCTGGAAGTTACCTTGAAGAGGCCATTATCAGGAAGAGCCAAGATCCGAGAAAGCTTGGGTTCACAATTCCTAGCCGGAGGCTACATATTAACTAGTGTATGACCTTGACCATGGTCCTTAGCCGTCCTGAGCTTCCGTAGAACACCGCACAGCTAACCGTGGCCATCTTCTAAGGCTCTTTCCAGGAGAGAAGGTTCCGGGCGTGGAAACTGCGCGCGCACGGTGCCAGGCACAGAGCACGGGCGTCACACACGTGGACCGCCCTCCGCGGCCTTATCAACAACAGCTGCGTTTTGCCCCGGGGGCTAAAATGCCTTGACCGACTCCGGACAGTTAATAACCCAGAGTCAGGGCTTCCATCAGGTTTCCTGAATTTTCATGCAGGGCAATCACCACTTAACCACGGCTGCCCCCAATGTGTCATCTCGCTTTTGGGATCACATTTCTGAGAGACTGATGATCGGGCTCCTCACGTGCAGCTCCCGCTAAGCTTCCTCGCCGCTTGGCGGGGAGGCCACAGGAACCGTGTGTGACATCAGATGAAATCGCATTTGAAGGGGCTTTTTAAGCCAGTGAGGGAAATTCCTCTTGTGTTCCACTGCTGTAATTATGACACAGCGAAACAGACTCTGCGAGGGGCGCCTGGGTGGCTCGGTCGGCTAAGCATCCGACTTCCGCTCAGGCCATGAGCTCACGGTTCGTGGGTTCGAGCACCGTGCTGACAGCTCAGAGCCTGGAGCCTGCTTACGATTCTGGGTCTCCTTCTCTCTCTGCCCCTCCCCTCCTCACACTGTGTCTCCCTCTGTCTCAAAAATAAACAAACATTCAAAAAAGTATTAAATAGACGCTAAGAAATCTCAGACCTGGGAACATGTGCCCACGGGGACTCGCAGGCCTGGCAGAGGCCCCTAGTCACAGCCTGGTCAGGTGTCAGGCAGGGCCCCGTCACCAGCACACAAGCACGTTTTATTTAGGACACCTCAAAAAGCCAGCCAAGTGGCAAATGTGGACATCTGTGCTACACTGTGGCTGTCCTGGTTTTCAGTCTAATCTGTCAAGATAACCATTTCCCCATTCTCTTAAACAAACACAGACTTCCTTGTTTAAACACTGTAACCGTCCCACCAGAACACACAGCTTTTCATCATTCTGTGTTAAGTACACTGGCAAGGGTCTGAGAAGAGAATGAAAACATCTTAAATGTAAACTGGCTGATGTTGCTGCTTTACAAATCCGAGGAAATGGGAGAGAGAAACCTGAAGTCCCAGATTAAAAAAAAAAAGCATCAGGGGAGAAACAATAGTGAGTTTTTAAGAGATAATGGAATTAGAAATGCAATCGTGAACCCAGTGCGGCTTCTAAAGAAAAAAGAAAAAGAAACCGGGTCAGGTTTTAGTTTTTCTTCTGCAAAAAGGCTCAGGTTTGGCAAACGTACGTTCATGGCTCCTGCTGTGTAGTATACATTTATAAAAACAACTAGAATGCTTGAGCAGGACGCTGTCCTCAGGAAAGCCATTTAAAGGGGAGTAAGGTTGCTTCAGCACAGATTCAATCCTTCTTGAAAACCTGTTAGTAGAAAGCTCTGTCCCGGCACGGTGCACGTTACTTTCCTTGCTGAGGTGTTCTAGGTCATTTCCTAATATTTGAGACCAGAAACGTGAAGGGCGNGAGCAAGAATATTGACAAGGGTGAAGTTCAGGATGTGCTTCAGGCTCACAACTTGCGATTTCATTTGCTATATATCCAAAACTCAGTGTGAAATGTGAGGAAGATCAAACTCACACAAAATGCTAATGCACTTCCTACTTAGACAAAAATGGTGGTAACCCAAACCCTACAGTGTGGTTCAAGTACAACCTGGGAGATCTGGAGTTCACATTCTGGTTCAGTGGTGTAAACCCATGACCTTCAATAAGTTTATAAACCTCTTGGAGTCTTAGTTGTGTTGTGTTTTGTTTTGTTTTTTGCTTTTTACCAGTGAAAGGGGGATAAAAATAGCTTTGAGAGTACCTGTGAAGATTAAATTTGCAATGGTAAGTGCTTAATAAAGTTAGCAATTGTTTTTTTAATGTTTATATATTTTGAGAGAGATAGAGAATGAGTGAGGAGAGGGCAGAGAGAAAGGGAGAGAGAGAATCCCAAGAAGGTTCCACGATGTCAGCCCAGAGCCTGATGCAGCGCTTGATCTCAGGAACCATGAGATGGTGACCTGAGCCGACATCAAGAGTCAGATGCTCAATCCACTGAGCCACTCAGGCACCCCAATAAAGTTAGCAGTTGTTAAGTGAAGCATCCACTACTACCTACCATAATTGGATAATGTTCTGACTGACATAAAATTCAAGTTACTAGAGCTTCCATATAACATATGGATTTCCAACGTCACAAAATTACAAAATACTTTAACCCTGAAATTCTACGCCTGTGTAAGAAATACAGCTGTGTAAGAAATACTCTGTCAACCACATGTTCAATTCCTTATGGAGAAAGAGGCCAGAATTTTCAATAGTTGTTAAGGTCAACCCAATGTGGCTGGATGGGTCACATTCTCTGGACGCGTGTGCAACTCCAGTCTCTAAGCTCTGGCATGTGGTCATGTTGCACATGTGGTCTGACCCGTAGACGGCTGGAGGACACTAACAGGCTGGGATCAGATGACCCTGTCACATTGTCCCCTTGAACAACAAAGTCAGCCTCCATGAGGACAATGGCCACAAAGAACAACAGAAGCTGACTGACTGATCGTTATCTGACCCTGATGGAAAAATCTTGAAGTTGAGGAGCAACAGAGGCCTTTGTTGAGGACACAAGGAGACTGAGCCAAGAGAGCTGAAAATTCTGGTTCTCCACCAGCCCTGGCCATGCGTATATGAGATTTTCTTAAAAATCATCCTTTATTTCCTCGTGAATCCTTACAATATCTTAATTGACATATCTGGAACATATATATTGGTTACTTTTCAACTTGAAAAAGCCGTCAGTGTATCATTTCATCTCTGATGAGTCAGGAGGCACCTAAAGATCTCAAAACACTTGAGGGGCACAATTTTTTTTTTTTTTCCATTTACAGGTAAAGAAATTTTTTTTTTTTACTGTTTTTTTTTTTAATAGTTTATTGTCAAATTAGTTTCCACATAACACTCAGTGCTCATCCCCACAAGTGTCCTCCTCCATGCCCATCCCCCCCTCCCCCCACATCCATCAGTCTTGAGGGGCACAATTATCCCCATCAGTCCCCATTGGAGCACAGATGTGTAGTTACTTCCTCTTGGGATTTTAGGTCTGTAATCTGAGAGTTACTATTACATGGTGGATGGCACTAATTAGAGCCTCCTAAGCTCAACCTACATGGGTTCGTTAAACAAATATTAATACTAAATGCAATGCTATAGGCCCACGAAACATAAAACACATTGCTAAACTTTGTGAGTGACTAACAAATGGATAAGAAGTTTTTCTGTCCTCAAAAATATTAGAACTTAATGGGATTTGACAAGTTCGCAAAAACTATGAGATAGAAGAAGATAAATGCTTTAAGAGAGAAGCAACGCTTTTGCGACGGTGCAGGGAACAATGTCAGGTGATGGGTACTTTCATTCACTTGATGGCGGTAATCATTTCACCATGTACATGAATACCAAGTCATCACACTGTACACTTTATTTTTTTATTTTTAATGTTTCTTAATTTAAAAAAATTTTCGTAAGTAGGCTTCACGTCCAGCGTAGAGCCCAATGCGGGGACTTGAACTCAGACCCGGCAACCAGGAACTGGGCCAAGATCAAGAATTAGACACTTACCCAACTGGGCCACCCAGGTGCCCCTGAAATAATTTTTTAAAAGCAACAACAATATAAGTTTGACATTGCCTGAGTTGGAAGAAATGACAAGCACTCATGAGGAGAAGCATTCCAGGATTCAGGGAACGCTGAGGGAGGGCAAGATGCCAAACACACTGAAATCCAAGTATAATTTTGACGAGAAGATGAAGCCATGATGGGGTACAGGACAGGGTATGAACAAGGACAGTGACGACTATGTAGGGAACAGCAAGTATCACAGAGTAACTGGTATGGAATTCACCCATAGTAACAAAGACGAAGGGGAGCTTGGGGCCAGGGAATGAAGGCCTTGAAATGTCAGGATAAAGTGCTCAGAATTTATTTTGTAAGCAATGCTGTCTAGAGAGGTTTTAGAGCAGAGAGTGATATAATCAGCTGACTCAGAGTCTGACACATGCTTCCACACTTGAATAACTTCTCTATAAAAATATGACTTTATCAAAATATCTTTATGAATAAAAGAGCGCATACCTATGAAACATGAATAGGCAATGGAAACACAATAAAGACTAAGAATTTAAACAGTATAACATCTAAGCATAATGGAATCTCCGATTTGCCTTATCAGAGAGAGATGTCAATTTTCTTGCCTAATAATCACTCCAAGCTGAATCCTGCTACCAATATTCTGGTTTTCACAGAGCAGACATCAGGCTGGTGCTATCTGCCGGGCTCTCTCTTGAGGCTGCAGCATGAGGCAGACATGAAGAATGTGCGCTAGCCTGCAGAAACTGAAATGTTCATCCATAACGGCTACAGTAGAAATCGGCACAGGCCTCTTGGCGAGCAATTTGGCATGTGTATTAAGACCTATGAAATGTTCATAGCCATTGACCCAGTCTACTCACTCCTGGGTCTGTAGAAGAAGAACATTTTTAAAAATAAAGAGAACATGGTGTGGATTAATACGATTATCATTGGGTTTCTTATACTTGTGAAAGAAAATAAAGAGAAACGTAAATTTTTTAAAAAGTAGGAGGAATTCTTAAAATAATAGACCATATACTTCATGAACCATTACACATCTATTTATTTTATTTTATTTTATTTTATTTTAGAGAGAGTGTGTGTGCACAAGTGGTAGAGGCAGAAAGAGAAAACCTTAAGTAGACTCCATGCTCAGCACAGAGCTCAATGTGGGGTGCAATCCCACCATCCTGGGATCACGATCTGACCCGAAATCAAGAGTCAGATTCCAACCAACTGGGCCACCCAGGTGCTTCTATACAGCTATTTTAGATCAAAGTTATGAAGACTGTGTAGCTACATGCAACAATGTTTCTGGAGTAACTGTAAAAAGAAAATCAGACCCAAAACATACACCAGGATAAAAAATTATGTAAAAACTACATTATAGTATATTATAGATATAATAGATTAGATAGATTTATATGTTGTTTGATTTANTACATACATATCTATATATAGATATAATATAGATATTGTTTATACAGATGTAAACAATATATATAGATACATATATTGTTTACATCTGTATAAACAATAGGTTATATATATTCTATTATAATCTATATATGACACCAATTATGCTAGGTAGGAAGGTTTATTAAAGGAGATGCATTTTCCCTCTGCTTTGTCTTTCAAAATGCTGTGTTATTATACTTACCAAAAAAAGGAAGAAAAGGGTTAAAAACATCTCTGAAGGGAAACTAGCGGTCCCTTTAAGATGGCATACGGAGAAAGAAGTCACTGGCTCGGAGTGGCCCTGACAGATCCCGTGTGGGCTCAGGGTGGTAGGGGGTCGGAGGGTCCCAGGAGACTTTAAGCCACCAGAGCCACGTGACAGAGAATGAGAAATGGTCGCATGATGAATTTGTCCTCTCCAGTTCCTGCACAACAGTACAGAAGGAAGAGAGCAGAGACTGGGAAGAAGGATGGATGACGTTTCACTGCGTCGTAGTTCTAATATCCACCTGATCACACGACACCCTCCACCTTCTGGCCTCAAACGCTTACAGAGAGCATGGTTTCTTTCTTCTTCCTCCCTTGGGAAGGAGACCTAAGAGGTTCAAAAATTGAACATTACAATCACTGCTATTGTAATTCCAGGTGAGAGTAGCAAGATACATTTACAAACAGACCTATTTCATTCTCATAAAAAAAAATTTTTTTAATATTTATTTATTTTTGCGAGACAGAGCACAAACAGAGGAGGGGCAGAGGGAGAGAGAGAGACACAGAATCCGAAGCAGACTCCAGGCTCCAAGCTGTCAGCACAGAACCTAACATGGGGCTCGAACCCATGAACTTGTGAGATCACAACCTGACCTGAAGTTGGACACTTAAGTGACTGAGTCATGTAGGTGCCTCAATTTCATTTCCTTTTTAAGCAAACCTGTAAAAATAAAATGGTTTTGATCACAACTGAGCCCACAATAAAGACTTTCTTAAATTATGAGCAGCAGAATAGAATGTGTACTTAAGTGTTAGCTGCAAACAGTGAAAGTGCTATCTCTACATTTGTCAGAATAACCTAATCTATAGAACTATTCCTAATTCTATAATATGTACAGCAACTAACAGAATAGGAAAACAAAGCACCATCATATAAAATGTAGCAAATTAAATTATTACTTCACAAGGATAGAAATATTACTCAATAATTAATGTGCCGCTTGGATTAAAACAGTTTTAAAAGGAAGGACTGATTCAAAGGCAATTAGTACCACTAAATGAAAGTTGTGCTTTGGGGACTTCTATTATTTACAAGATATGTTTATCATTAATGTAAATTAGACAACATTTTAACGAGGTTGCTACCGCGTATGTTGGCACAGAGCAGAAACCAACGTTTTTCTCTGAACCCATTTCTATGTGGACTCTCTCTCTTCCCATTGGAGGTGGCTGTTCAGACCTGATCCCGTGTATTGGAGTTACCTTCTGGGTGTACACACATCTTTAACCCTGCTCCTCCTGACTATTGTGAAGAAGGTACTCAGAAAGAAAGCGGAATCTGTCACACTTCGTTCCAAGAAGGAGGTAGAGGTTAAGAATGAGTAAAATTAAGTAGACGGCCATCTGTGGCTTGCTCCTCGGCAGAGGCGGATTCCCCTGGCACAAATAGCAGAAAGGCCCGTGAATGAGATCATGTCAACTTCCTCTGCTTACATAGTCATGCCGGCCTCCTCTCCTTTCGGAAAAACAAGTCATCCATGCACCAGAGCTCAGGGCTGCATTGTCAAGTGTTTCCGAAGGCCTGGTGAAAGCACACTCACACAGGTCCGGGGGACAGGCCCCGGTAGGCTTTTCCAGGCCTGGTCTAAGCGTCGTACAAGAATTCAGAGTCTGCTTTTTGCATGTCAGTGAAATCTGAGCCTCTCAGTACCCAAGAGTCCATGAACCTCTGGACACAAAGCTAAACCAGTGAGCTTAACTTTAGAAAGAAAGAGAGTGCCTCAAGAATCTCAAGATGCTATTGGACTGGCTTTGGGCCCAGTGATATATTTTTTAAATGTTTTTAATATTTATTTTTGAGGGGGGTGATGGGCAGAGGGGGCGGGGGGAGACACAGAATCCAAAGCAGTCTCCAGGCTCCGAGCTGTCAGCACAGAGCCCAACATGGAGCTCGCACTCACTAAATCATGACCTGAGCGAAAGTCGGTTGCTTGACAGACTAAGGAAGCCACCCAGGTGCCCTGTACTTTTTTTTTTTTTTTAAATTTTAGAGAGTGTGCAAGCTGGGGAACAGAGAGACAGAGAATCTCAAGCAGGATTTATGTATGCTCAGTGAGGAGCTCAATGCAGGGCTTGATCCCACAACCCTGGGATCATGACCTGAGCTGAAAGTAAGAGTCGGCAACTGAGGCATCCAGGCGCCCCTGAGATACATTTTTAAATGTGAAAGGGAAATGATCCTGGTTTGGGGTAGAGCCGGTACTCATAGAGGACAAGACTCAGTAAAATCATTTCGCCCATGAACTCCAAGTCAGAGTTTTCTAAATTACATTTTAATCCGTGGATTAGTTCGCTCGATTTCTTTTATGATTTTCTTTTCTCACTAAATTATTTTTGCTCTCCAGGAGTGATTCTAGCTAGGAAATATGACATCAATTCCCAGAGTAGGCATTAACTCATGGTAGATTGAAAGGCTCAAGATCATAATATTTTATATACGAACGAGGTTCCTATCATCTAAATCTGAACATTACCCAATTGTTTTATGGGCAAGCCGGCCTCTAAGTTAGTGAACATTAAACAATTGAGTAATATGCTGCTATGGAAATTCTATATTAAAATCAGATGTGTATAAATGTATTCATTTTGATTTTTTTTTTTTTTTTTGGTCACTGTATAAATGAATTATTTTTAAGGCCTCTGTGGGAAACATTTTTGAAAAGATCTTATAGCTGGATGTCAGGCTAGTAGCCATCTTGCCAAGGAGGAAGGTGTTGATAGGGCTCAGACTCCAACAACACTGCCCACCTCAAAGAAAGATTCCCACGAGGGCAGGTATCTCTGCAGATGGTTAGTGGTATTCCTTAGGATTTCAGAAACAAAGCTCTCTCGCACCAGGCCATTTGACAGTAGAGTAGATGTTCTGTTAACTGATCCCCAAATGGCCAAATTCCAGACCACCTAATCTTTTCCAGCAATGATTCTTGGTCCCTTCCCTCTCCCTCCCCCCAACCCCCGCCACTCACAGGTGGCTTATCTCATCGTAGATGAGCTCCGGCCCTGAACAAAACGTCTGAGCACCTCGCTCCTGTCTGCTGCAATGTATGCCTATCAAGAGGAAGCTGTGTTTGCTTTCCACACCTGTTTATACAAAGTGTCTTCGTTATTATGATTAGGCAATTTATTTACTATTTAAAATCAAGTGATCAGGGCCACCAGGGTGGCTCAGTTGGTTAAGCATCAGACTTCCGCTCAGGTCATGATCTCACAGCTCCTGAGTTCGAGCCCTGCGTCAGGCTCTGGGCTGAGAGTTCAGAGCCTGGAGCCTGCTTCAGATTCTTTGTCTCCTTCTCTCTCTCCCCCTCCCCTGCCCATGCTCTCTTTCTCTCTCTCTCTCTCTCTCTCAGAAATAAATAAACATTGAAAAAAGATTTTTTTTTAATGTTTATTTAATTTTGAGAGAGAGACAGAGACAGCATGAGCAGGGGAGGGTCAGAGAGAGAAGGCGACAAAGAATCCGAAGCAGGCTCCAGGCTCTGAGATGTCAGCACAGAGCCCGATGCAGGGCTTAAACCCACGAACCGTGAGATCATGACCTGAGGTGAAGTAGGATGCCCAACCAACTGAGCCACCCAGACACCCCAACATTGAAAAAATTTTAATAAAAAATAAAATCAACTGACCAAATAAAAATGGCAGAAAAAAGATTTGTACTTTCTCTGAAATAGGGTTTTTTTAAATGTCATCAAATTAGGAGTGAGTGAGAAAATTGCAAATGATTGGTGGGATAATGTAAAAATTTAGAAGAATTTTCTTTTCAGATTGCTTCAAAAAGGTAAGTTCCTGTTCCACTTAGGAGAGAAAAAAAACAAAAAACCCAAACCAAAGAAACCATGAAGTTGAGATGCTATGCAGAAAAGATAATGCAGAACATGAATCAGTGGCCAGAAAGTGTTAGATAAATGCATAGTTATATGCTTTAGGTTAAATGAAAATGTTTAAGGTATGTCTTGATCATCCTGTTTTGACATTCTTTTTATTGACCCAGGAGCTACTGATATATATATATATACTGTACACACATATATACAGTATACAATTATACTGTAAATTTCTACTATAGCATATATATTTCTACTGTAGTCTATTTCTACTGTAATATATAGATGTCTACTGTGGTAGATTTCTACTGTAGTGCATAGATTTCTCTTCTACTATATAGATTTATACTGTATATAGATTTCTACTATAGTAGATTCCTCCTGTATATAGATTTCCACTGTAGTAGAATCCTACTACATATATATTTCTACTGTAGTATATATATTACTACTGTAATATATAGAATACCCTGGAGCCAATGAACTAGGAAGGATGATCCAGGAAGCTATTTGAGTTAACAACAGGAAAGAATGAGAATCTGAATTACAGCGATGACAAGAAAGTAAGAGATTCCCACCCAGTGCATCCAGTGACATGCGTGCTCTCCACAGATCAGAGAAATTGCAGAGTAAAAGTAACAAATTCCTGAATACTTGGGGGTACTTAACACAACTCCAAGGCTTGAGTGTGGGGTGGTAGGTAGCACCCTGGAAAGACACAGGGAGTCCAGGAAGAGAAGGTGACCCAATAGGAAGAAAGAATTTGGGTTTTTGACCTACTAAGTTGGAGAATAACAAGGACTCCAGGGGGAGATACCGGCATCTGATTAGAAGGCAGTCAGAAATATGGGGGAGGGGCATCTAAGAGAAATACAGGTTTGCAGGTGGTAATACTGACAAGAGCAGTTTAAGTCCTGAGAATGGAAGAAACCAGAAGGCAAAACCTATGTCTGAGGGCAAAAGGAGTGAGGAGAGGCACAAAGGTGATAGAAAGTTTCAAAAGTTGAAGAGGAGAATCACAAAGGGATCAGGTCTCAGAAGCCAAGGGAAGAGAAGGGCACCTGGGTGACACAGTCAGTTAAGCATCAACTCCTGATTTCAGCTCAGGTCATGATCTCACAGTCCATGAGTTCAAGCCCAACATCAGGCTCTGGGCTGACAGTGTGGAGCCTGCTTGGGATTCTGTCTCTCCCTCTCTTTCAGTCCTTCCCCTGCTCATGCGTGCTCTCTCTCTCTCTCTCAAAATAAGTAAACTGACTTAAAAATTAAAAAAAAAAAAAAAAAGAATCAGCCAAAGGAGGAGACAGTTGGGCACATGGCAGATGGCAAGGGACATGTGCTTCAGGGAAATGTCATTTCCTCTGTCAATTGCCAGGCTTTGGTCAGGGCAGCACTCTCAGGAGAAGGGGGAATGGATACACCAGATTTCAAAATGCAAAGGACCCAGTACCTGGTGAGGAAGAAAGAGCAAGAGATATAAAAAGCTCAAGAAGAAGTTTGGTGGTGAAGAGGAGAGAGACCGCATTATGCCTTGGGGATGAAGATGATTGAGCCACTGAGACTTTTCCGGAGAATGAAATCTTGAACTGATCACACTGCTGTGGGAAGGGAAGGGAACGTTACAGAACACAGAGCTGGCAGGATACATTAAAAGAGGGGACGGGCCTCAAGCAAGGAGGAGAGAGGGGAGCAAGAGACCAAGAAGGGGCAAATCAGGCAAAAAGGAAAGGATCTTTTTTAAAAAAATGGGAGTGAGGAAAGAGAGAGGGTAAAGAGGAAAACTCAAATTGTTGACCTCCACCAGCCTCCATTTTCTTACTCCTGTCTTCCGCAGAGTGGCCAAATCAATGCCCAGTGACTAAAGGGCTCTCATGTAATTATTAAGCTTAGGGTTGGGGACTGGAGTTGAGGCACACTCACCAAATGACACAACCCATCGCTGCATCCAGTGACATGAGTGCTCTTCACATAAAGAAGGCTGCCACAAAAACTTCTGCCGTCGTTCTGTTTTCCAGCCTGGACAAATGTTACAGAGACAATCATAGCATCGAGAAGAATGAAGAAAAGACTGAGTTAACAATTTCTCAAATTTCTTGTCAGGTCCTCCAGTCATGGTAAGGCAGAGAAGAGACCTAAAATCTCACACTGGGGTATGACCATAGGTAACAGCACAGTCTCTCTGAGAATCTGCTTCCTCGTATAATCTTTCCATCTAATAGTCACACCATCATCTTGAACTCTTCCACTCAGAGATTTTCTAGAGCTGGGGTTGGTATTTCTAAACGAGGCCCCAGCATACTACTCGGGTGTTTGATACTCAAAAAGCAAAGCCTCACGTTGATAGGGATGGCAATTCTCAGCTCCCCATGTCCAAGAGGTTCACCCAACAGGCCTCTCCTACCTGTCCATGGCCACTTTTAAACATGAAGCCATTGGACTGGCTTTTTCTTCTTAGAAAACTCCAACAGCTGAGGCATTCAGAAGTTAATGTGACAGGGATCTGCCTTTTCTGGGTTATTTCAATCTTATACTAAAGCATTTCAACTGCGTTGAGTAATGGTGTCAAGTCAAAAGGGACATACTCTATTTCCAGTACTCACGAACACAAGTCTTCCCCGATCTCACTAACAGAAGGTAACTATATTACATGATACAAAGAGAGTTCTCTGTTTCCAGTGCTCATGAACACTAGTCTTCGCTGATCTCACTAACAGACAGAAGATAACTACATAACGTGATACCAAGAGAGTTCTCTTAACCTGTCTGTTCCAAAATATTTCTGACATGATGTTGCTCAAACTCCATCCAGCCCTATTTCATTTCTGCCGCTGAGGCCACTTGAGTTTTAAGAGTCACCTGTAGGATCAAGATATCCCTCCTGAGACAGGAGATAATTAACACTTCATAAATTGAGTGTATCCAATCCATCAGTCTGTCCAGAACAATGAAGGACACAAAGGCAAGGGCAGCAAATGGTCTAGACTCCAGATAGGCCAAGGAGAAGAGGCCTGGGCAGAAAGCTACCCTAGATGAAGGAGTCTGAGCAGCCAGCCCGGGCTCCTGGAGGAGGGACAGAGATAATTACACAGCGCAAGGCCAGCAATGCTTCCATAACCTTCCCTGGGAGCCCAAAGGCTTGTAGACAGGCCCGTTCTAGAACAAACATATTTAATAAGGTCACCTGGGTGGTAGCCACAAATGAAATTCCAGTCCAGTGACCTCCACTCCCGCCCCCCAACCCCAGTGTTGTTCTCTGTGTTGGTTCACAAGGGGATCCGAACACTAGGTGAACAATTAGACCTGATGACACTTAAAATTAAAATCTCTTCTAACATGGAGATTCTATGATTTTGTAAAATATTGCTCAACGTGTGTGGACCAAAACTCAGGATTTCGAAAGGGTTTGTTTAGACAAAGACACCCTTGCAATAAAGATGTGGGCTTTTTTTAATAATGAAATCATTCCAGCTCAATTTTCTATTTATTTCTTGACTGATTTTGAGTAAAGAGAAGTCTGAGTTTACAAACTCTACCTCATGTTTATACACTCTACCTCAGTTTATAAACTCGACCTCATTCACCTGTTATTCTGAGATAAGAAAGAGGATGAGAAAGAGAAAATGATGCTGACAGCAATTGTTACACACTTGGCCATTCATTATCTTATTTCTCTTTTCTACCCGCTTTGCTCTGTGGTCCTCACTTCATAGATGAGAGAATTGATATCCACTGAAGTTAAATAACTGGCCCAGGGACCTAAAACCAAAGGGTACAGATCCAAGATCTAACCAAGGTGCTTCTGATACCAAATCTCATGCTTCTTTTACCATCCATGGTGGCCTCAAACCTTGATTGGTTCTATCAAATCACTCCATGTCCGGTGATGAAAGTCATATGAGTTTGAAATGTAGCTATAACTTAAGGATATTCCTTTTTTTTTACTGTTTACTTTTGGGGGGGGAGGGTCAGAGAGAGGCGGGGACAGAGGTGACAACCAAGAGCCCAAAGCAGGGCTCGAACTCAGGAACTGCGAGATAATGACCTGAGCCGAAGTCTGATGCTTAACCGACTGAGCCACCCAGGCGGCCCAACCTATGGACATTCTTGATCCAAGTATAGCCCTGGCTAAATAATCTCTTATCAAATAAGGAAATCTGTATGCCCATTCTATTCACAGAAAAAATTTCAATTGATTGAATTGTGGTAAACATGAAAGCATTTTAAGTACCAGTTATTGAAATACAGTACTGTGTGCTTTATAATATATGTTTAAAGTGAAGATTCAAAGGCAAAAATACAATGGGGTCCTTTGCAAAAGAATCTGATACTCTACAATATGGCCAATATGACTAACCTTGCATATACAAATACAATGCTTGAGAAAAATAATAACTCTAGAATAGCTTAGATTCCTTCTCATGTCACGGTTGTAGATCTTATTTTCCTCTGGTGTTTAATTTAAGTGTTTACCAAAGTCATAAATAAATTCCCTTGAAATACAGTGACAGACTTGCTAGCAATTATATGAGAATATATATATTTTTAAATCATAATTCTCTGACACAGAGCAAACTAAGTAGGCCATGCCTTTCCTTAAAAATTAGACTGAGAGAGGGGCACGTGGATGGCTCAGTCAGGTAAAACAACCGACTCTTGGTTTGGGCTCAGGTCATGATCTCACAATTTGTGAGTCCTAGCCCCGCATCCGGCTCTGTGCCGACAGCACAGAGGGTGTTTGGGATTCTCTCTCTCCCTCTCTCTGCCCCTCCCCTGCTTGTGCTCTCTCTCTCTCTCTCTCCCTCTCTCTCTCTCAAAATAAATAAATAAACAAAAAATTTTTTTAATTAAACTGAGAGAAAAAAGTGCATTGTACCCCCTCCCTCCCACACCAATTTGAAATTATTTCTAAGATATGTATAGAAAACATAACTGATCTTCACGAAGCTACGTATTTGGCTATTTTGCCCGAGAGGCTTGACTCTTAGAAGCACGCTTCTCCAAATGTAGAAATCTCCCTGCAAGAAGAATCAAGCAAAGATTGATCGCGAATTATTAGAGGTTTTAACTGCTGCTCTGTAAGAGGAGCTAAGAGTAACAATGCTTTGACCTTGCTTCAGTTCTTGGACTACATTCTGCTCTGGAAGTTCGCCAACCCTGAGTCTCTCGGACAGCGACTGCGGCATCCAACAAGACCACCTAATGTGCTGCCCTGGGGATGCCCAGCTCCACCTAGCCATTTATTAATAAGCTCAAGATGCTGAATGCTTAGCTTATGAAAGGGAGAAGGCACAAAATTCTTCAATTTTTCCACCCTCTCCTCTGACATCAAGGAACCATAATACGTGGCACTCTCAACCACACCGACTATTAGCAACACGCATTATTACAACCCAGGTCCATGGACTTTGCACATACGTAGACCAGAAGAGTAAGTGAGCTTAGTTCCAAGAGTTTTTTAAAGGCCCTTCTTAGCTAGCTAAATCTAGACCCTTTTCTGCAAAGATAGTTTCCAGATGCATCCCAGAATTGAGAAAATCATGCCAAATACTTCATAATTCTGAGCGCACTGCTGTCCTGTATGTAACAACTTTTGACTTAGTATCTCGGGAAATTCTTTTCGAGGGATATATATCTGATTTTATAATAGACATCAATAGGGAAATGGGATTTGCTTTGCAGAAATTCACATTAGAGTAACATTTGCTAGTGTGCATCTATTTCATAAAGAGAGACGGATTTATTTATGTTCGTATCTATCATGTCTATAACTGCCTACCTCTCTGGGGCTTCCTTCATGCAGAATCTGACAGCAGACAATTAAGCCAAAGGAGAACGCGGTTAATTCAACAAATATGATAGAACATTTTGTGGAGAGCTCAACGTAATATTTACAACCATCTCGCAGAACCCTTTCTTCCCAACTGCCTCATTGCACTGCCTCTAGCTCTCAACCTTCTTCCACTGAAAAAAGAAAACCACCAGAAAGTAATGCTCTCACTGTGCTATTCTCGGCCCTATTTTACAGATGAGGAGATAAAGGTTCGGTGATGCTATCTGATTTCCCCAAGATCACAAAGTCAGTAAGTGTGGCAATAATCTTTTCTTTTTAAATGTTTCTTTCTTTCTTTTGACAGAGACTGAGAGAGAGAGAGAGAGAGAGAGAGAGAAAGCAGGGGAAGGGCAGAAAGAGAGAGAATCCCAAGCAGGCTCCGCACCATCAGTGCAAAGTCTGACACGGGGCTTGAACTCATGAACCATGAGTTCATGACCTGAGCCGAAACCATGAGTCAGATGCTCAACCGACAGAGCCACCAGGCGCCTCCAGTATGGCAATAATCTTAAGACAGAGATACTTTCATGCCTTCTAACCCCAAATTCTACTTTATTTTTTTTTTTCGCTAAACCATACCAATCTACTTGTTCCATCTGCCAATATGGTAACCATTTTTCTATTCCGTCGTTTAGTTCTGTTTTCCGCTCTTCCTACTGAATTTCTTGTCTCCCTTTTCACCCAACTGAACAAAAATAGGTCAGTGAGTTCCAAATTTTCAAAGCCATAATGCCTCTTCTGTAACTGTCCCTAAACTCTCGGATGAGAAACAAGATGCTGAGCAAGCTTTATTTCAGGTCAGAGCAGACTTGAAGCCAAATTGCCCTACCAAGACTGTGCATGCGGCAGAGAGGCGAGGGAGAGAGAAGGAGGGAAGCGTCTAGCATCCAGGTGGAATCTTTAAGCAGGACTCAGAGCAACACCTCACGAGAGGCAGGAAGGAGCCCTGAAGCAGCCGAGTCATTTATTTGAGCTTTAGATTATTCACTTTCCCAACTAATCAATAATTGTTATAATTAAAATTGATAGCTGCAAATAACATGACAGAGGGCCGCTGCCAGAATACTGATTGTGTCTTTGGCTTGGAAAGATAGGCAGCAGCGTGGAACACTTAGTTTCCAATTTGCTTTTAGCCGTGTGCAAATTGCTTTAGCTGTATCCAGCTGATTTAGACCTTGCCTAGAGGTGCACGAGATTAATTGAGAGCCACACATTCATTGCTTACAGAATGGACTCTGTAATTGGCGAAATTTGTTAGTGCCAGTTATAAAATAACTATATAGTTCTGCTTTTAGCTGTCCTCTCATTACTCTCGCCGAGAGAGGGGAGGGGAAACAATTAGGACCCGCCAGACGATTAGGGTGGGCGTTTATACACGGAGACTGGAAGGAAAGCATCTACGGTCAATATTTTACGCAAGCGAAACATTAGGGTGAAGATGGTTCTGGCTTTTTTTTTTTTCCCCAAAGACTGAAAAAGTACATAGGCATCTGTTAGAATGTTTCCATCTTTGTTGTGACCATAACTTCGATGAGAGAACCCACACTGTTAGAAGGATGTACAGACTTTACACGAGGGTTCTTTGTTTTCTCTTCTAACCTCACAGAGTTAACGACGACAGGGGTGCTTTCTTATTGCCGAGTGAAAGAATGGCAACAATCCTGAGGCCACACTTGGGTGCCCTCTTATTTGTCTGAGGTCTTCTACTTTCTTCTTTGGGTCTCAGGGTAGGGGCAGGGAACATCCACGTTGCCCAGCTGAAATATCCGATGAAAAGCTCAATGAACATGGAAGTCATTTGGGGCAGGACAACCTTTTCTTTTTTTATTTTTCCTTTTTAATAGATAAGAACAAAATCTAAGCTATACTCCATGCTAGAAAAGCAAAAGAGCTGTGTTTTTAGGTTTTAGAAAGTATTTTCGGTCCACAGACTTACAGATGCAAGTGCTCAATGACATTCCTTAGAGAACTCTTGGTATATCGCGATGCACACCACACTGTGCAAGGGCTATTCCCACAAACGATATATAAATACATATACACACATAGCGTAGAGATGTCGGACAGGGCTCTTTTGTCATTCAAGTGACAGAATCCCAACTCCAACTCATTTACAGTTAACAAACAAATGAAAGCGGGGGAGGGGTGTTTATAGGTTCAGGTCACTGAAAAAGCACCAAAGGAGGAACATTTGAGACACAGGTCAGGGGATCCAAAATACTTCATGAAGTTCTCCCTCCAACTCTTTGCTCAACTTTATTTCCTGTTTTCCCTTTCAGGAAAGCCCTCACCACACGGAGGGCTCCGTCAGACCTGGAGTTAAAGTCCATCTGCCAGGCAATTACCCTAGAGTTCCAGCAAATTCTCCAACTGCGTGGAGTCACGTGGCAACTCCTGACCCACTCCCTGTGGCCAGGAGGGCAGAGTATGCTGACCAACTACACCTGAGCCTGAGTGTCACTGGAGCAGCTGTGGGGGACCCTGCCTACAGCCCCTGGACCAAAGACCAAAGACAGAGTCCTCCAGAGGACACAGGGTGAGCATTAGAAAGCAGGGAAATGAGGGGCACCTGGGTGGCTCAGTCAGTAAAGCATATGACTTCAGCTCACGTCATGATCTCACGGTTCATGGGTTCGAGCCCCGTGTGGGATCTGTGCTGACAGCTCAGCGACTGGAGCCTGTTTTGGATTCTGTGTCTCCCTCGCTCTTTGCCCCTCCCCTGCTCACTCTCAGTCTCTGTCTCAAAAATAAATTAAACGTTAAAAAAAAATTTTTTTTTGAAAGAAAGCAGGGAAATGAATGCCAGGTGGGAACAACAAATGACCACCACTTGGACAAACAAAATGGTAGTAAACTGTTGGTATTCCTTAGTAATATTTCCTAAACTTTATTCGTTTCTGTCCTTGGAATCTAAGGAAAACTAAAGGTCTTTTCCTCCAGAAAAATGGAGCTGTGACCACGTCATGCAAAATGCTGCCTTTTATTTCAGGAGGATTCGTGTACCCCCAGAGCCTAGCTGATAACGTGGAAACTAAAGAAGGTTTTTGAGGTGAAAGACACTTAATAGAAGTACCTGCTTCTCCTAAGGGTGATGGTTTTAGGTTTTCATTTTCTTTCTTTTTTTTTTTCCTAAGCAATCCTGTTTGTGAAGAATTCCCTTTACACAGCTATTCTTTATCCTCGCTGTGGATAAATAAACTCTGAAAACCCAAACTGTACCAAGTGACTATTTTGTCCAAATGATAGAGTGTCCAGGACCAGCCTTTCAATCAGATGACGAACAGAGTGGCCACAAGAGTGATGCCTGTCCTTCTTTATTTGGCACAAGAAAATGAGGGTTCTGAGCTAAGGCTGTGTTGTGGGTCTAACTTAAGGGCTCAGCATCAAGATAAAGACTGTTAAGAATAAACACTTTCTTTGATCTTCTTATTCATATAAGACCATATGTGACCAGTAAGAGGAAAAATTATACCTAATAAGTCAAACATTGTCATGATTATGATCAGAAAGAGACACTGTTTAGGGGCACCTGGATGGCTCAGTCCGTTAAGTGTCTGGCTTTGGCTCAGATCATGATCTCACAGTTCATGGGTTCGAGCCCCGCTCTGGGCTCTGTGCGGATAGCTTAGAGCCTAGAGCCCGATTTGGATTCTGTGTCTCCCTCTCTCTCTCTGACCCTCCCCCACGCACACTCTGTCTCTCTCAAAAATAAGCATTAAAAAAAAATATTTTTTTTTTGGATGCTAAACTCTTACTCTTTTTTTTTTTTTTTTACAAATAGTTTATTGTCAAATTAGTTTCCACGTAACACTCAGTGCTCATCCCNTACTGTTTAGGCATTAGAGTGAATGCTCAGAACAAAACATTCCGCAAAGCCATCCCTCAGAAACGTGAATTTGGATATTTAAATTAAAATCGTTCTCATAATTAAAAAAAAAGTTAACTGCACGTTGGAGGTCAAAAGACACTGCTGAAAAAGAAAAAATGTAGTATTGCTCCAAAATAATCTTCCTAGGGAGAGGTCCTGTCCTGTGTTTGTGAGTCACCATCTTAGAATCTGCTAGGAGTATAAAAACAGGATGGATAGAGAGAGAAAGGGTGTGAGGGAGAAAGCAGAAACTTAGTGGTTGCTTTCAGATTTGGGAAAAGAGTTCAAGTGAAAGCTCAGAGAGGTGGAAGAAGTGGAAAAATCGCCATCATCGTAATGGTGAACTTCTGCCAAAAAGTCTGTCCTTGAAGACAGAAGGAACTGGTCTATGTCAAGGCCAGCAAGTAATTCTTCTAACAATTTATCAACAAGTTCTGCTGCCATGAAATAATAACCAAGTTCATGGCAGCGTGAGATAAGGGAACTGAAACCGGAAAAAAGCTGAGCATTAACAAAGGTCAAAATGAACTTCAAGTATGAATTTCAAACTACATAACATCACAATTTCATATACACACAGAGAAATATCTAGAAAGATCTATACTGACCAAAGACAAATAGTTACCATTTTTACGACTGAGAGGAGATAAAAGGGGGAACTTTATTCTCTTTATTCTTCTGTGTGGCTTAAAATAATTCTTAAAATAACCATTTAGTTATTTATGATGTATGCAGTGAAAAAAAATCACATAATAGAAATAAAAAAATGTTTAAAATATGAGAATAATATGTTTCTGATGAGGGGCGCCTGGGTGGCTCAATCGATAGAGTGTCCAACTCTTGGTTTTGGCTCAGGTCACGATCTCACGGTGTGTGTATTTGAGCCCCCACATCAGGCTCTGCACTGGTGACGTGGAGCCTACTTGGGATTCTCTCTCTCTCCCTCTCTCTCTGTCCCTCTCCTGCTTGCTTGCTCTCTCGCTCTCTCTCTCTCTCTCAAAAATAAATACTTTTTAAAAAATATGTTTATGATATACACAAAGGTAGCTCGAGTCAGAATCTCTCTTCTCTTCCAAGAAACTATAATGAGCAACCAGCATGATGACAAAAACCATTTCGCATAAAGCTTGGATACCAAGATCACTACAAACTTATTATTATTGTTAATGCTGCCTCAAACAGCTAAAATTAAGCAGAGCCCCAACAGAAGCATTCGGGAAGCAGCCAAGAGCTGCCCAGGAAAGGGTGAAGGGAACCAGTGAGCCTCAGCTTCCAATGAGCATAAGCACAAATACACTTAGACGGAAAGGAATCCACTAAAAAGTGAAAGACCAAAGAGAATGTTGGCTCTGAGGTGGGGGAGCTTTAACAGAGCTAAGATCACACCAGGAGGTTCAGAGAGGAACAGGGAGCCAGTGACTGCACAGCACAGAGATGCCACATCGAAGCAAAACCTCTCCAAGGCAGCAAAGGAAAGAATCCTGTGACGAAGCCTACAATTTCATCTTGCCCTCCTTCCCACCCTTAACAATATATCCTATGAATAGAGGGTCCAGGAAAATGTAAGCCAATCAATCATGCAAAACATAATTAGCATGAGGCTGAAAAAAAATTAAAGCATCAAAATTGAGCAACAGATTAAAAAAAAACAACGCTCAAAAGAAACATTGCCATCAGGTTGATGAAATCTGGAATCACAAATTATACCATGATATTTGAAAATTTACTAAGAAAACAATGATCTCCATAAAGGAAGACTTCACAAATAAAAATATGAGAACACACAGCAGAGGAGAGCACACAGCAAAATGAATCAAATACGTGCAGCAGAACTTGGGAAAGAAATACATGAAAAAGATATTTGGGAAATTACATTTTTTTAATGAAAGGAGCAAAGGGCAAAATAGATATTGCAGAAAGCCTAAAATGGAATCTTAAAGCTGAAATGAAATAAGCTAAGAAAACGAGATAGAAATAAAGAAAAACTTTGAGCTCCTCGGTGGCTCAGTTTGTTGAGCATCTGACTTCGGCACAGGTCATGATCTCACGGTTTGTGGGTTCGAGCCCTGCGTCCGGCTCAGTGCTGACAGCTCGGAGCCTGAAGCCTCCCTCAGATTCTCTCTCTGTCTCTCTGCTCCTCTCAAAAATAAATAAGCATTAAAATTTTTCAAAAAGAAATAAAGAAAAGCTTTTTAAAGAATTAGAAAGACCATAATAATTATAAAAGATAAAATGTATCTAATGGCTACAAAGTAAGAGTATCCAACATACACACACCTGGAATCTCAAGAAGGGAAAATGACACAGAGCAAGTATTTCTAAATCATTAGTAGGAACCCTTTCCTGACATAAATGAAGACTTGTACCTACATACTCAAACAGCATATCATGTACCGGAGAAGATTATACCACAATCGACACTGAGACACACTCTAAAAAACCCATAGGAATTTGAAAATAAAAAAATAATTCCCTGGATTAGCTAGGCAAAAAGATACAATCGGGTACAATTCTTTTTAAAGTGTGGAAAATGTTTTAAAATAACATGTTTTTAGAAAATTATGAAATAAAAATGGAGAAGGAAAGGCAAGAGGTAGAGACGGGATGAGGACAGAAGAACGTGACTTAATATCGACAAAATGAGGGACAGAAGTGAAAACATAATCAGCACTACAAAAATGACAAAAAAAAGACAATAAAGTTGAAGGAAGGAGTCTATTGATAGACAAAGAAGAGAGCATAAGCTAATTTTATCACTGACGATACTGTCTGAGGTTATTATATTGTATATACCTTTGTATGAGGTATTATGCCTTTTTATAGTACAAAAGAGTTGCATAAAATATTTATACAAAAATATAAGATACATGTAGGGAAAAGTACAAGCTTCTCAACTGTCAAAAGAAAAACAATTTTAAAATAAGCAAAAAAAACCATAAAATAATATGACAGAACAGAAACACAAAATCTTTCCCAGCCATAAATAAAAATGGGCTGCACTTAACTATTAAGAGAATTAGATTTTCAGGCTGGAATCTATAGAGAAATGCATGTCTAGTCTGCGTAATTAGGCTTCTTCACAATTGATATATTCTATTTTTAGCTCCAAAATATTAAGCACCATAAGAGGATTACTGAACCTATTCTTTTTTTTTTTAATTTATTTATTTTTGAGAGAGAGAGAGGCAGCGTGAGCAGGGGAGGCTCAGAGAGAGAGGGAGACACAGAATCTGAAACAGGCTCCAGGCTCTGAGCTAGCTGTCAGCACAGAGCCCGACGCGGGGCTCAAACCCACGAACTGTGAGATCATAACCTGAGCTGAAGTCGGATGCTTAACCGACTGAGCCACCCAGGTGCCCCTGAACCTATTCTTAATAAAGACATTTATTTGTTAGCTACTCTGTTTGAGCACTGTCCTCATTAGGCATGTAAGAGTATGCATACGATGGTATGCTAAAATGAAATATTATACACAAATAGCCAAGGACAAACTTTGCATAATAAACTTCAAAAGCAGTTAATATCATTGTGAAAGATTCTAGAACTAGTTATTAAACATATATATACTTTGAATACAGATGAATTAACTAGAGATAGGGAAAAGATAGCAAGAGAAATAGAGGTAAGATAGAAACACAGACAGATATCATGCTATGTGATTTAGGTCCATCATTTAAAAAATCCAACAGTTCACATTAAAGGCAAAGCCCCTCCCAGCTCTAGGCTACTCCCCACGCCCCATTCATGATAGGTCAGCATTGTAAACAATTGGAGAACCTTGCTTTCCAGCTTGTCTTTCCAAATACAAATAATACAACACACACAGGCAAACCATACGTTGCGGCCAGCATATTGTGTGAGTACATAAACACTAACCCCTTCAAGGCAGCACGCCGTTGCCCTACCTTTGCTAGATCACACTGATGGACACTTTAGAAGTTTTTGGTTGTTTAAAATGATGCAGTGAACATCTGTTGACAGTGCCTCTGTGCGACTGAGAATAGCGGTAGGCTAAATTCCTACAAAGGAAATTATTATGTGTGTTCGTAGTTTTGACAAACAGCACCAAATTGTCCTCTCACGTATATCTCACTAACAGTGTCGGAACTTTGAGCCACACCCTCAACTAACATTTAGCCTATGTGGTACTAATCGGTGAAAAAAAAATTCTGTTGTCCTTTTCATTCACTATTTGACCATCTTTTTATGTTCCTAGCCCTCATTATGTTCCTTATCTATTAATGGGTTTGTTTATATCCTTAGTCGCTTTTTTCTATAAGGCTGCTGGCTCAATGCTTTTAAAGAAATCATTTCAGTATAGGGGCGCCTGGGTGGCTCAGTTGGTTAAGCGTCCAACTTCGGCTCAGGTCATGATCTCAAGGTTGGTGGGTTGGAGCCCTGCGTCGGGCTCTGTGCTGACAGCTCAGAGCCCGGAGCCTGCTTCAGATTCTGTGTCTCCCTCTCTCTCTGTCCCTCCCCTGCTCACGCTCTGTCTCCCTTCCTCTCAACAATGAACATTAAAAAGATAATAAATAATGAAAAATAATTTCAGTATAAAAATTGGCCCCTTGCCTGAGGCAAAATTTACAAATATTTCTCCCAGTTTCTTGTTTGTTATTTGACTCTACTTATGACATTATTCTCCAAATTCTACTCTAAATTCTTTACTGTAGTCAAATTATCCATCTTTTCCTTTCTGGCTTCTGAATCTGATGCTATGTACAGAAACATCACTCCCACCCAGAAATAAGAAATAAGGTGATTTACCTGTCATTTCTTCTAGTGCTAGGATACTTCTGCGAAATGTTTGGTCGTTCTAGAATTTACCTGGTCCTCTAGAAATTACCTGGAGTACTTTTGGATTCCAGACTATTTCTCACCTATGGCCAAGCAGTGTGTCAAGGTATATTTAAAATAATAACAGACAACATTTGCTGGCCAGGCAGTGTTTCCCTAAAAATAAAGATGGAATTACTTTTACGTTTTCATGCATTGATTTTATTTTTCAGAAATATTAATAGTAGACTATAATCATTTTATAGGTTTTATAATATATATTTCTTTCAGAAACCTAATTTTCATAGGGTTATTAACTGGCCTAACATAAAAAAAAAGAAACGTAATTTTCAATTTAAATAACACACAATTATTCGTTCTGTGTTCTAGGAACATGAGATAGGAAAGGTGTAACCCCCAAATTCTTTCACTACAAGAAAGACTCCAAAAAAAGGTGAAATCAATTATGTTCCACAAAGAACATTTTTCTATCATTTCTACTAGAGCTTAAATGGACTTTTTAGGGTGATACATCCATTGAAATCACTATACCCTTTAGCTTTATGTACAAACAGTGCAAAACTTTGATCAGAGTACTTAAATAGGTTACTTTTCCACCCCAGCTAATGCAAATCACAGAAATAGGGTGATTAATATAACCCTGTATCATTTACAATTCATTCACGTGGAAGAAATACAGAAGGAATAACTAGAATAGGGCGGCTTGGGGAAGCAAGTCAAGCTTACTGCAAAGACTGGATGATCAGTTAAAAATAGCAGAGCCTCTCAGACTTAAAGGTATTATTTTACCTCCTGCCTTGCACACCTTCTCCCATTAAACTTTGTCCTGGAACTGGCTGTGTCTGTTCCCTAGGCTGCCTCCTGTCCACCCTGTGCCCGGCCCCTCCCTTCGCATCAGGGGGTGACTGCCTCACTCTGCGTGCTGTGGTCCCCACGCCGCCATGACAAGATTGAATCGCTAGTAGGCAAACAAATCAGAACAATATCTATTCCTCAGCCCGCATAACCCAGCTTCTTAGTTCCTTTTATACTACACATCCCTCTACAAAGAATCTGCTGGTACCTGCTTCTGTAACTGTTCCTACCTCCTGCTTTTCCTAAAATCTCCCATGCATGTGCTGAAATTTTAGCCTCATCTAAACAGACAGCTCCTTCGTCCCTCTCCAGAGTAAAAATGAAGTCCTCACAATGGCTTATAAGACTCTAATAATATGCCACCTCTCTGTGTCCATCAGATCTCATGCGACGCGCATTTGCCACAGCGAGAATATTCAGTTCTACCCCAGAAGACAAGAAAACAAAGGTGATTGATGCAAATCATTAGATGTGTTAAGCATAGATAATTAAATTATTTACCGGGGAGATAGTTTAAGACAGATAAAGCAAATAGAGCATATACATGAGAACCCAGATAGAAAGGAAATGGAAGAACCAAGTAAATACTAAATATTCATGATCACTAAATATACATGAGACATACAAAGCACTGAATATTCATGATATCCTAAATATAGATGAGGACAAGAAGCACTCAATATCCATGAGGTCTTACTTTAGCCACTCATTGATGACACTCCTGAAAAGCCTCATCTGTCCTCTGTCCCAGACATGCAAATAAAGCCTGTAGCTGCTCATGACACTAATGCTACATTGCCTGGCCAAGCTCCTCAACAAGCCTGTGCTGACTCCAGGCTTCTCCCATCTTCCTCATTCTCATATCTAGTCCTCCTAACCACACGATCACGGAGAAGGCTAATGCACCATACAGATAAACAAGACAAAAGCATATGTATCACACAGAACTCAGGGGCACCTCGGTGGCTCGGTCAGTTAAGTGTCTGACTCTTGATCTTGGCTCAGGTCATGATCTCACAGTTGGTGGGATCCAGCTCTGTGTTGAGCTCCACTCTGAGCCTGCCTGGGATTCTTTCTCTCCCTCTCTCTTTCTCTGTCCCTTCCCGGGTTGCACTCTCTCTCCCTTGCTCACTGTCTCAAAATAAATCAACATTAGGAAAAATAAATAACACAGAACTCAGGGTGTGTGGCCTTTCCATTTGCCTGGGCCCCAGCCTGAGTGTGTTAATCCACTCCATTTCTTTCCACTGGCTTCTAACCCTACGCTTCAGTTTACACTACTTCGGTAACCTGTGTGAATTGTCTCTCGCCACTGTTATTCAACATAGTATGGGAAATCTTAGCCTCAGCAAGCAGACAACACAAAGAAATAAAAGGCATCCAAATCAGCCAAGAGGAAGTCAAATTTCCACTTTTCGCAGATGACATGATACTCTATATGGAACACCCAAAAGATTCCACCAAAAACTGCTAGAACTGATCCATGAATTCAGCAAAGTGGCAGGATATAAAATCAATGCACAGAAATCGGTTGCATTCCCAATAATGAAGCAACAGAAAGAGAAGTCAAGGAATCGATCCCACTTACAATTGTACCAAAAATCACAAAATAGCTAGGAATAAACCTAACCAAAGAGGTGAAAAATCTATACACTGAAAACTACAGAAAGCTAATGAAAGAAATTGAAGAAGACACAAAGAAATGGAAAAATATTTCTTGCTCCTGGATAGGAAGAACAAATATTGTTAAAATGTCAATAATACCCAAAGCAAAATACATAGTCAATGCAATTCCTTTCGAAATAACACCAGGATTCTTCACAGAGCTAGAACAAACAATCCTAAAATGTGTATGCAACCAGAAAAGACCCCGGATAGCCAAAACAATCTTGAAAAAGAAAACCAAAGCTGGAGGCATCACACTCCTGGACTTCAAGACATATTACAAAGCTGTAATCATCAAGACAGCATGGTACTGACAGACACTTAAGACACACAAAAACAGACACTCAGATCAATAGAACAGAATAGAGAACCCACAAAGGACCCATAAACATATTGCCAACTAATCTTTGACCAAGCGGGAAAGAACATCCAATGGAATAAAGGTAATCTCCTCTTCAGCAAGTGGTGCTGGGAAAAGTGGATAGCGACATGCAGAAAGATAAATCTGGACCACCTTCTTACACCATACACAAAAATAAATTCAAAATAGATGAAACGACTAAATGCAAGATAGGAAGCCATCAAAATCCTAGAGGAGGAAGCAGGCAAAAACCTCTCTGACCTCAGTCACAGCAACTTCTCACTCAGCACGTCTCTAGAGGCAAAAAGAAACAAAAGTAAAAATGAACCGTTGGGACCTCATCAAAATCAAAAGCTTCTGCACAGTGAAGGAAACAATCAGCAAAACTGAAAGGCAGCCGACAGAATGGGAGAAGATATTCACAAATAACACATCAGATAAAGGGTTAGTATCCAAAATCTATAAAGAACTTATCAAACTCAACACCCAAAAAACAAATAATCCAGTGGAAAAAATGGGCAAAAGACATGAATAGACACTCCTCCAAGGAAGACATCCAGATGGCAAACAGACACATAAAAAAATGCTCGACATCACTTATCATCAGGGAAATACAAATCAAAACCACAATGAGATACCACCTCACATCCGTCAGAATGGCTAATATTAACAATTCAGGCAACAACAGATGTTGGCAAGGATGCAGAGAAAGAGGAACCTTTTTTGCACTGCTGGTGGGAGTGCAAACTGGTGCAGCCACTCTGGAAAACAGTGTGGAGGTTCCTCAAACAATTAAAAATAGAACCACCCTATGACCCAACAATTGCCCTAGGAAGTATTTACCCAGGGGATACAGGTGTGCTGTTTCAAAGGGAAACATACACCCCAATGTTTATACCAGTGCTATTGACAACAGCCAAAGTATGGAAAGAGCCCAAATGTCCATCAATGGATGAATGGATAAAGAAGATGTGGTATATATATAAAATGGAGTATGACTTGGCAATCAAAAAGAATGATATCCGCCATGTGCAACTACGTGGATGGAACCAGAGGGTATTATGCTAAGTGAAATTAGTCAGAGAAAGACAAATATCATATGACTTCACTCATATGAGGAGTTTAAGATTCTAAACAGACGAACATAAGGGAAGGGAAGCAAAAAGGATATAAAAACAGGGAGGGGGACAAACCATAAGAGACTCTTAAATATAGAGAACAAACAGAGGGTCGCTGGAGGGGTTGTGGGAAGGGGGATGGGCTAAATGGGGAAGGGGCATCAAGGAATCTAGTCCTGAAATCATCGTTACACTATATGCTAACTTGGATATAAACTGAACAATAAGTAAACTGAAAAATAAATAAAGTATTTGATTTGTGCATCTTCAATCTGTGAGCTTTCTGTCCCACAATTATGGAGAGCTACCGTACCTACCATTCGACTCCTCATCTGTGCCGTCGGGACACTGTTCTTGTTCTCCCTTCTATATTCAAACACATTCTTACTCCAGGACCTATGCACTTGCTCTTTCCTCTGCCTGAAACACTATTCTTCGAGACATCTGTATGTCTTGCTCCTTCATTTCTTTGTGTATCTATTTCCTGAACCTCCTATATAAAATTACATCATTTTCCAACAACAATTTTCCAGTTCTCTAACACCACGTGAAAGAGGTGTCCTATGATTCAGTCCAATTTAGACACTGGCCTGTGTTAGCACAGACCCCACAGGTTAAGGACTGTACCTTTTTAACTTTACTTTTTTATTTTTATTTTATTTTATTTTATTTTATTGAGAAAGAGAGACAGACACAGAGAGAGAGAGACGCAGACAGAGAGTAGCAGGGAAGGGGCAGAGGGAAAGGGAGAGAGAGAATCCCAAGTAGGCTCCATGCCCAGCACAGAGCTGGACTCATTTTCCAGTCCTCTTCCTGAAAGTTCCAACCTTCTTCTTCTTCTTCTTCTTCTTTTTTTAATGTTTATTTATTTTTTGAGAGGCAGACAGAGCAGGAGTGGGAGAGGGGCAGAGAGAGAGGGAGACACAGAATCCGAAGTAGGCTCCAGGCTCCGAGCTGTCAACACAGAGCCTGACGCGGGGCTCGAACTCACGAACCACGAGATCATGACCTGAGCTTAAGTTGGAAGCTTAACCAACTGAGCCACACAGGCGCCCTTGGAAGTTTCAAACTTCTAATTATTTGCTTACATCCTCTCCAACCAGGCACAAACTTGAAGCTAGAGAGAAGCCCTCCTGGAGTCACCTCATTACCATGCAATTGGGTATGGTCAAAAGGGGCTCCTTATGAATAACAAAAGGCACTCCCATTCTTAGGCAATTCTAAGGATTTTAGGAGCTCTGTTCCAGAAACATGGACAAAGACCAAACATATAAATATTAAATATGGAATATATAGAACATATAACAACCCGTATATATAATACATATAATATGTATTACATGTGTGTGTATATATGTATATACATACATATATGTGAATATATATATAATAACACAAAGATAGGACTTTGCTCTTCCACATACTAGGTATTGCCTGTCCTTCTGGCTCTACTTTGCCTGTCTCTACATCGTTTGCTACCACCTGACATGTTCTATATTTGTTCGCCTATTTCTTTACAGTCACCTTCCCCCAGTAAAATGTTAAACTCCATGAGGGCTGAGCTGGGTGTCTTTTCTTGATTGTTCTATCTCCAGCATCCCAAACAGCGTTTAGTCTAAACCAGGCACTCCATAAATATTTCTCAAATGAGGGAGGGAACACCACGTCAGGATACAAAAGAGATGCCACTGACTCGCCTCCTGTCTTCGAGAATCTGCCTCACCCACACTTGTAGGAGCGGCAGTCCTGAGTTCTAGGATTCTCCCCCACCTCCCAAATCTGGCTGGTCACATGAGGCGACTACAGGGACAGCCGGCCGGTGCTCCTGTGCCCCTGGAGCAGGAATCTGGAGTGGGAACGCAAAGGCTGAGTCAGTGAAACGACGGTGAGAAACGGGCCAGCGTGCCCTCCAAAGCCATCCCAGGCCACATTCAATAACACAGGAGGGAAGCCGTGGGGAGGTACCGCCAGGCCATCTGTCACCAGCAGCAGGTGTAGGAGATCCTGTGACACTCAGGAGAGATCGAGGCATGATGTAGACACCATCACTGGGACCTGCCAAGCCTTTCCTATTTTTGGACATTATGAGACTGACTCATAAGCTTTCAGTAGATCCTCTTTGTAACTAAGCTGGTTTGAACGGGCTTCTGTTCCTGTCCGTAAAAGCTCCTTGGGTGCTGGGCGTGGACGGCATGGGCACGGGGCTGACCCAAAGAAGCCAGACCTAGGGGTGGGCTGAGCAGTCTGCTCAGGGGCCCCTGCCCGGACCCCCTCTGCAGGCAGGTTCCTTGAGGGCCGTAGTGCTTCCTGGCTCAAGGGACAGCCCGGGGACCACTTGCAGCCTCTCTCCTGGAAGTCAGGACTTGGAACCGAGATGCTACGAACACTGCCGGTCGAGTCAGGCTATGCACTCAGAGAATGACAGAGAGCCAGTGAGCAGAGAGAGCAGAGAGAGAGAGCAAAGGGGCCGTGATGAGGAGGGGGTGGAGAGGACAGAGAAGGAAGGACACAGGGGCCAGGGCCTGCACCCCCCTCCCTCCTTAAGCTTATACACACTTCCCGCCCTCGCTCCCTCTCTGCCCTACGTTGAACCTGCCTATTTTGCTTAGGTTAGTTTGAATAGCTTTCTGTTATTTACAACTGAAAAGTCTTTGACTAAGACATAGTGCTCTTAGAAGCAGAAGCATCAGACTTCTTGGGAGGCACATTTAGAATCTAACAGACCGGTACGGGACAATTAACCAAGGTAGTATTTGTGACATTGTGATAAGAAATATATAGGGCGCCTGGGTGGCTCAGTCAGTTAAGCATCCAACTTCGGCTCAGGTCATGATCTCACAGCTCATGAATTCAAGCCCCACATCGGGCTCTGTGCTGACAGCTCAGAGCCTGGAGCCTGTTCAGATTCTGTGTCTCCCTCTCTCTCTCTGTCCCTCCCCTGCTCATGCTCTGTCTGTCTCAAATATAAACATTAAAAAACTTTTTTTGTACTTAAAAAACAAAAAGTAGCAGGAAGTACCCAGGTGAGCCTGCTAAGCAGTCAGAAGACAGAGGCCCTCAGAGTTGCCAATATGGAAAGCGGGGCGAGGCGGGAGACAGTTGGCCTTCCGTGAGAGTACTTCCTTCACATTAAACACCTGCTGTCAGTTTCCACTAGCAGACAGTGAAAAGGAAGTCCCTCTTGGCTGACCTTGGGGGACGCCACTTGGCGACCTGTATGATCTTGGCCCACCTCAACCTCCAGGCAGTCACGGGAACGTTCCTGGGCTCCCTGGATTGTCACGTGGGGTTTCCAGAAGCTGCACCACCACAGCGAGAAGGCTCTCAAGATAGAAACCACGTACAAGCTGGCCACTAATAGGCACCGAGACGTCCCCTGGCTGTGAGGCATTTTTTGTCTCTGACTCTGCCCTTCACTATCACAGAATCCTGGCAAGGAGCAGAAATGAATCAGTCACTGGAGCTTTCCACTTCCGGGCATGTCTGCCTCTCCCCAGCGGCCTGGGGACTGAGCTCACAGTGCCCCCGGTCACACGGTCCCCTTCCAGGAGATGCCTGCTGGGGCCTGTCCATGACTAATCCTGCTTCAGCCCCCAGACAGTCTGGTCACCAAGCTGTTGTCATAAAATACATCTTTTAGTGTATGTCCCTGTGTCTCTTCTCACTGAGGGGATGGTGGGGGACTTGGGGGACAGCTGACACACACGCACCTGGGGACTTCTGAGGCTGAGCACATCGGGCTCCAAGGTTTATGAGCTTTGGTCGCCGAGTCCCCAAAGCGAGTGTTCGTCTGCACATCGATCTCCCCGGTCAACAACAGGTCAGAAGGGCACTGCAGAGACATGTGGTCAATGCGCAGGGAGGAGGACCCTCCCCTCTGCCTAGAAGGGCTGAGCGCACAAGGTCCAGATGCCGTGTCCCTAGGAAATACGTGGCCCTTTAGTGGGACCTCAAGAAATACTTCCTGAAAGGACTCTGGCTCCTGTCCTGTTTGCCCACTTTCAAAATTCCTTCTCTGGAAGGAAGTGAATCCCACCCAAAGTGTAGATGTACCAGGTGGGGCACGAGCCCACCCCTCACTAACCAGGGACCACCATGTGGCACCACTGAGTGTTCCATCCTCCGCAGTATGTGACCTGTATACACTGGCACCGGGGAAAGACTGACAGAGGGGCAGGAAATTGGGGCCATTCCTCTACCTTCTTCCTACTGACCGCTGTGATCTCTGAGAGGAGAGAGGAGGTCAAAGGTTAAAAGGATTAAGCCCTCTCCGCCTCCCTCTCCAAACCCCACCTTCAGGACTACCTAGCAGCTACCCACCTACTCTTCCTTTTGCAAACACAAGACTGCTTTGCAAGAACCACTCAAGGCTCTTTCTCAACCTACCGCTTTTGATAACCCTATGCCAATGACCACAGACTAAAGCCTGGTTTCTCTTTCCCTCAAGGAATCTTCCCTGTCTGTGATGTGGTAAGATTCCTCCTCCCCATCCCCCTTCTCACCACCCCCCCACCCNCTCCCTACGTCCCAGGGCCCTCACCGCCCGCCTCCCCCGTGCCTTCACACTTGTATCTCTATTCCAGTAAGGAATGGACCTGAGCTCCTCTTCTCAGATTACGGGTTACTTGCTTGGGGAGAAGGTAGGTCCCTCTTATTTCTGACAGGCTATAAATTTTAGGGAACTTCTGCAGGGGAAAAGAGCATGTAACTCTGTGTGTGCGTGTGTGTGCGTGTGTGTGTGTGTGTGTGTGTGTGTGTGTTTGGGGTGGCAGTCAAGAGTGGTACTGTTCTTCCAACCAGTAGAGTCCTGCTCAGTAGGTTTCTGAAGCCCTTCAGAGTTTTTTGGGTGTTTAGTGTGGCCGGTGACGTGGTGCCTCACCACCTAATTCTGCCCAGTCACTGGATTCTCTAGAAATCAGTTACAGCTGACGGTCTCCCTGAGTTTCGCTTACGTGACAAGTGCCTGCTTGTTACCCATGCCCCGTCCTGTATGCAGACATGGTTCCGGAGAGGCACAGGATGTCAGGAGAATCTACCACTTCCCACCGGGCTCAAGGAGAGGTTTATCTTCAGACAACAAAACATTCAACTCCTTCATCTTCTTCCCTGATGAAGCCCTGGTTCTAAGTCATCATGCGTCTCTCCCATGCACTCTCCGGGGGCAGAGTCTCACCCTTCTTAGCCTGAAGAATCTCATCCTATGGTCCATGACGGTTCAGGAGTGAGCATGCGCCCTGATTCTGGTCAAGGAGACACAAGGCACGGTCTGCCAGGTGTCTGAAAAGGCCTCTCCCCTCCTAAGACAGAGACACAGAATGACTCACCCCTGTCTCCCAGATGCGACGGTCTCCAGACAGGGCCCCTGGAGCGCCCATGGCCATTAGCACGAGGGATCAAGAGGAGAACAAAGAATGTTCCAGAGAAGCAGACCAGTGGCATGGAGGACTGCACTGGAGCTCACTCTGCTCTCAGCTTTGTGCCATGGAACAGAATGTATTTCCTCGTGGCTTAAGGCAGCTGAGGGTCAAGGTTTCATCACATGCAGGGGAAAACCCCCGACGCCACAACAACCAAGCCTCCCTCTCCACGATCGGGTTGAAAAGCCATCCTTGCCAGGCTGGGGATTGCACCTGTTTCCCACCTGCCAATCGTCACCCTAGTAATAAATCCTGGAAATTTCAGGATCTGATCTAGGAGGATGGTGTGGGCGTGGATGACCTTCAGTGGAGAGTGACAGGAAATGGGACCCTTCCTCCTTCTAATCTATAGTTTTCTGACGATTTCATGAGGCTCAGGATGTGTGAGCCATAGCCTCCTGCTGCCGTTAGGAGGAAGAATTTTTTTAATCAAACAGTCTGTCGTGCTCACAGCACACATTTCCTGGAACAAAGTCCTCTCAGAGGCCAAGAAAAATCAAGGCCATTCTTTTTTTTAGGCATCCACTATATTAAAAATGAGGAAGCAATTCCAGTACAAGTTTCTAGATACTGGGGTACGGTTTACATCTTGCAAATAAACATCTCACATGTCTCCCGCTGCCACGTGAGTGCACGCAAAATGCACTAGAAAAGGATCTGGTTCCAGGAAATGAATGTGAAGTTGTGGTTTGAACTTCTTCCTTTTCGAAGTCCTTTAAAATTTTTTTTCCTTAGTAGGCTCTATGCCCATCGTGGGCTTGAACTCATAACCCCTTGATCAACAGCCACGTGTTCCATTGACCGAGCCAGTCAGGTGCCCCCTAACTTCAGCTTTTTTAAAACTTACCTTTTCACACTCCATTTTTCCCATCAGCCTCTGACACACAGGCTTCAGTTCCCACCAAATCTAACTTGGCTTGTGAGCCTTGAGGTACCAGACGCAAGCGGCTGAGGATTAAGGGTAGCGAGGCCATTCAGACAGCCAGGAGCAGAGTAAAACTTCCAGCAATGTACGCCAGCAATGGGCTGAGGACCCTGGAAGCTCACAGGATCCTGGCTCTGGACGGCTACCCAGCTCTGGGAAAGGCTCTACTGGGGTTCTTTTGCCTAGAAAACTTGAGACACGGGCTATTTTTGCCCCTCTTCAGTGAAGAAAGCGGACTGGGCCTTGTCACTCACTGAGTTTACCATCCCTCTCCTGAAGCAGGAGAGAGAGCATTGTGCTTACAAAGCCCGCCCCGTCCTGACGTCCGTGTGGACTCCATTTATTTTCCCCTTGTGCCTCAGTTTCCTTAACTTTCAGATGGGAATAGTAATTGGGTTTCCTGAGAATTAAGTGCTGAAGCCAGGAAGCCTTGCCTTCGAGAGCGCTTTGGCTGAGGAAAATAAAGACTCCGGGCCAGGAACCCGCTAATAGTGGGCTTCGCTTTGTTCTCTCTCCTCAAGTTAACGAACGGAGGCCAACAACATTTATGACTCCGGCTTCTGCAGGAAGCAGGGAGTGGAGGACAAAAACAATAATAAATGGCTTTGCCTGTCTAGCCTCTTTTTCAGAATCAGAGAGGGAACAAAATGACCAGTAATTATCATTTAAACTGCTGTTTTATCCTGTATCAATCAGGGCTATTCATTCCGGGCACTCTCAGACCCTCGGGCCGAAACCACAGTAAATCAGGGTCACGGCCAGTGTGCACTTAGAAGGCCAGCCTTCAACTCCGTAGGTGTTAATGACCGCTGCTGCACATCCATGGCGAGTTTCCATGAAAAGAGCCATCGGAGATCTTCATCTAGGAACGGACGGTTCTACGCGGAGCCTATTACCTTGTTTTTGAATATTCTGCAGTCGACGGGACCACAGCTGTAAACAACTCTTCACTCTCATTGCTCCGTGAAGTTAATTTGCACTGTGTCAGCACCGCGGGCTTTTTGCATATGTTCAGGACAAGCTGATATGAGCAGGCCTGGAATGAATAATGTTTCGTAAAATCAATAAACCCTATTATTAGTCACTAAGGGGGCTGATTTTATGTCTATAAAAGTAAAACAATTAGAAGCGCATTAATGGCAGATTCATCATAGTAATATAATGGAGCCAAGTAGGCCTGTCTTTTGGGAATCTTTAATTTACCATTCGGTACTGACTATGTACTCATCCAGAGAACCCGCACACATAATATAAACAGACCCTGGCCTTTGGCAATTCGTGTTGTCATAAGCAAAGACGACACTGTAACAGTTCAGGGGAAGAAACAAAACTTCGTTTAGTGATTAATGTAAACCAGTCATGAATAATGTTCCCGTAAAAGCCTAGGGGGAGAGACTATTCAAATTGCATTGTGCTTTTGGTCACAAATTTCTCTGCGTTTATCACCACTCCTGTTTATTACAGTAGCAGACCTAAGCATGGTCGGCTGTACCTATTTATACTCTCTTTAGGCATCTAACTAGCAGTGATGAAAAGGCTGGCTATGTATATAGTAGGCACATACCCAGTCATTTTGCAGCTGAAAGGGAAGACCGGCTCTCATGTAATTTAAAAAAAAATTAAAAAAAAAAAAATTTTTTTTAACATTTATTTATTTTTGAGAGACAGAGCATGAGCCAGGGAGGGGCAGAGAGAGGAGACAACAGAATCCGAAGCAGGCTCCAGCTCTGAGCTGTCAGCCCAGAGTCCGATGTGGGGCTCGAACTCACAAAGCACCAGATCGTGACCTGAGCTGAAGTTGGATGCTCAACCGACTGAGCCACCCAGGCGCCCCTCATATAATTTTTCTTAAAGTACTTCTTACTGAAAATAGGAAGGTCATCAGGAATCTGTAGCATCACCCCGGCACCATAAAGAACACGATAATTGAGCGGAACATGTACACTGACCTTAGTTTGCCACTGCATTGGGAACAACTGAATTGTTTGGTCTGTTCCGGAACTACAGTACCATGTAGGCCATCAACAGACATACTTTAAACCATGTTCGGAACAGAGGAAACATGCTTGTTTAAGTGGCATACGAAAAATTACATCAGCTCTTCATGGACACCTCAAGATGTGGTCTACAAACTGAAAAAAGTTTGATTTAAAAACGTGATTTAAAAAATGATGGAAGATTCGTGAAATTCTCTTAGGAGTAGGAAGAAAAAACCCACCACAGTGATTTTTATCAATAGTCACACGGATGGAATTCAAAAGAAGACCAAAGTGAAAATTCAAAGCAAAATATGCTTCTACAGAAATCTAGTAAGAACACAGGCTAGACCTGGAAGGGACCTGGCAAGGGTAACGCTTTCAGGTGATTTTCCGCAAGTGGAGCAAACATGTTGATTGCGCAGAAATCTACCCAGTTGTGATGCCAAGGCCCCTAAGGAGGACAGCTAACTAAATCAGACACCAAAACAAAGTCCGTCAACTTAAAAAAGAACTTTTTAGAGAACACCAAGTGGGAGAAGTGTCATTAGCAATTAGGTTAAAATTAAAAACTTAACAGAGGCAAAGAAGCACCGAGACCAACCAGTCCGAACACAGGAAGCACACCCCCACTGCAGTGTTTCCTCGTGGCTGCGATGCTCCCTAACCACCCCCATCCCCAGATGTGTGCAGGGATCACTTCTCATCTCCCGTAGTGAGGCTTCCCTGACCGCTCTATCTACACTCGCAGACTTGCCCATGTATTCGCCCAATGCCCACTCTCCTGCTTTCTGTCCGTAGTGTTTATCAACCGTGTAACACACTCTGCCTATTACGTAGATATTTTGTGATACTTAAGACACCTAAAGTGCTAATTCTGTTAATACAGGAATTTCTATCTGCTTTGCTCATGGCCGTATTCCAGGGCCTACACCGTGTCTGGGATATAAAAGTAGGTGCTCGGTGAGTGCTTCTTGGAAGAGAGGGACGATGGGATGGGGGGCAAGAAGAAGAAAGGAAGGAAGTAGTTAATTCTGTACATTTGGCATAAAATACACTCGTGAAACAACTTAATGGCAAGTCAAATAAATGGCTAGCTGACTTTTTACGCGCCTCACCTACTGTCTACACAGCGCAAGACTGACAACTTTGCAATATCAGCCCGTATCGCAGAAACCTAGATCTACCTATCTGTAGTGATATTATGCCCCATGTTCAGAGAAAAGACCCGGGGAATCTGGACATGCCCTCTGAATTAAACACACCACTAGGATGCTATACCCATGCATCATACGTGATGATGCTAAGAAAACTTAGCATGTGTGTACTTTATGAGTTCAACATTCAAAATATTAAGAAGCCTTTCCTTGAAAATTAGAATCACAATCAGCCAACTAGAAAGAACACGAGACAGACAAGAAGCCGTTATAAAAAAAAACCTTTTTAATTCTGATTGCCAAATTATTTAAGGCAGGTATAAAAAAGGAAAGCATTCAATATACATTTTACATAAAATAAACTAGATTACAGCATAAAACAAGTAACCAGGCAATAGCGTTAAAGTCTCTCTTCTAAAACTGGATAATTGTAAACATTAAAAAAAAAGTGGGGGAGGGGGACTGTAATAAGACTATTCAAGTAATAGAACAATCACAGATGTCTCTGGTACGCAGGCTATTGGGTTATTTGCCATTCAAGATTATCAAAAAAATGACACCTCATTATTCACAGATGCTCATTATTTCCCCATTTGTAATCTTTACATTATCTACAACACAGTTTTTGTGGTACTGGCAAACCCATGCCTTCCAAAAGTCTTTTTTTCCACAACACACAAGTACAAACAGCGACTACGGGAACATTTTACACGGATGTGTCTTAAACGGGAGCCACCAAATAGACATCTAAATTGTACCCAAGCGTCATCATCACAGCCAGACTTTCTGAGGGCCTTGCGGCGGCGGGAGCGGGGCGGAATCTATGGAGGATATGCAAGGTTCAGGCACACGGATACGTCATTTATTTACAATCGAAAAGGAAAAGGAAAAGAAAGTAGGCAGCCTTTTGTGGCTAACACTTTTCAACATGACAAATGCATTTTTTTTTAAATTTCCTTTACTGAGTGGTTTGCAACGTGGTAGCAGACCCTGTGTGTGCGAGCCTGGTTACTGATACAAAAAGTAAAGAATATATATATATATATATGTATATATACATATATGTATACGTATATATATATAAAACAGAAGCTTAATTACAGCAACATTTGTTACTCTGTGATAAAATCTGTAATTTACAAAAATGAAATGACTGGTTCTTGCCTGCCATTAAAGGCATTTCAAATTAACACCATGGAACTGATGTCTGTATAAAAGCGCTTCCCCATGTGATCCAGTCACATGACAACGTACATTTCCAATCTTGTTATTCTCTGCAAAGGAAAAAAAGAAGACCTTAGTACAGGGTTCCACCCACACTGCACGCTGAAACCGTGAAAACCCCACGCCGGATAGGCTTATCTTCATTCTACCCAATTCATGCAACATACACGAGGAAGCAAATGAACACGAGGGTTATGATCTATGCAGCAGAAAAATAAATTATTTTCCTTTCTGCCACAACTTGAGGGATAATTAAAAATATCAAAGGACAAACATGACCTTTAGCATCTGAAAAGAAATGTCTCCCCTTGTGACTTTATTTTTAAACACGATAAAACAAAGGGAGTTGTGGCGAAGTGTTTCAGCAGGGCTGTGAGGATAACTAAGGGGCTTTCAACTGCTTAAAAAAAACAACAACAAAAACCACTGATCAGTTAATTACTAACCTATATTATAGCTAAAGAAATGAGAGTCCTGGATGCAAGCTGCACGGGAAGCAACCAGGACAGAAAAGCACATTCGTTACAAAAATATAAAAAACCTAAGAGGCAAGCTTTTGGTCTAAAGAGGCTCTATTTAGCTTCCTCCCACCCATCAAGACGTCTCTATGTACAAAAGTGTGTAAGGATATTTACCTTCTTTGTGCAGGAAACATTCCTGATGCAGATGCCTGGGCGGCCACCTGCTGAGAGGCAACGAGGGCTGCGGAGGTCAAGCCTAATGGGGAAAAAATGCAGGGTTTCTGTGATGTTCTGGAAAGATAAGAGCAGGCACAGGCGGTGTGTGTGTGTGCGTGTGCGTGTGTGTGTGTGTGTGTGTGAGTGAAGGGCTGCAGCAATCCGTCCTGTCCTAAACATACACATGAAAGGTTTCACACAGCAAGGACAGAGTCCACATCGCTTGGTCTAACCCCTATGTATCCATTTAGCCAATACTCTGTGGTTTTTCTTAATAGCTATTCAAAGAGAAGAGCGAGCATTCCGGAGCATTCCATCTCTCCGACTCTGCATGGTACTAAGCGGTTGGCTCACATTCCTGAGTAGGAAGCTCTGGAGAAATAATAGGTCCCCGGCAACAACAGGAATCAAAAGTCACAGTGAATTATAGAAGCAACACGCTATTTGCGTAGCATACAATACTTTCATGATAACTCTCATCCCTTTAGCATCTCCCCAGTGAACGAACACAACGCATCCCATAAGGAACACGGAATCGGTGAATCGAACTTAGAAACGGGCCTAACTTATACCCTGCAAGAGAAAGACAGCAGCCAGAGAATGGAACGGCTCCAGACGCACGAAGTTGCCTGACAGGACATTATTTTTTAATTCTACAGAAAACAACCCTGGAAAAATGAGAAAAAGCAAATGCAGAGCTAGGGAACATCATTCTTCCAAGCCCTCTATGTTCTCTCTGAGCACCACTCGTTGACAGTGAGTAGTAACAAGAGCTAAATAAATAAAAACGACCCTGCCCACGTGTAGAGCACTTCCCACTTATGGAGGTTCCTTTAAACGTGTTATCTCGTACTCACCAGCAGAATGAGGGGCAATGTGGCAAGTGCCATGGACTGAAGGGGCTCCTCCAAAATCCCTATGCGGATGCCCTAACCTGTAATGTGACCATCTGAAGACAGGACGTAAACAATTAACGTCAAATGAGGTCATGAAGATGGTACACTGTTGCGACAGGATTAGTGTCCTTAGAAGAGACACCAGAAGGTAGCTCTTTCCCACGCTCTCCTCCCTCCACCCCGGGCCCTGCCCCCTGCACACAGAGAAAAGGTCACGCAAGCACAGAGCAAGATGGCAGCCACCAACACACATCCTGTCACAGCAGTCCAAGCTCCCTCAGACAGCAAGAACCCAGCAAGTGGAGCTCTGGGTAGAGATGGGGCCACCGGCCACCCCCGTGAGGTGCCGGGGCTAGACAAGTAGCGCAAGGTCAGCGAAAACACCACAAATCAAAGGCTATCTCCCATCGAGTCTATGGCTTTCTCAAAACGTTTCTCCATCTTTAAAGTCACAGCAATGAACAGCTGTGAAGAGCCCCTGAATTTGAGGGCATTAAAAGTGTTAAACCGGTCCCCATCAAATAATGACCAGCATCCTTCACAGAGCTAGAAGAAACAATCCTAAAATTTGTATGGAACCACAAAAGAACAGCCAAAAGAATCCTGAAAAAGAGTGGTAGCCACAAAAACTAGAGGCATCACAATCCCGGACTTGAAGCTGTACTCATCAAGACAGTATGGTACTGGCACAAGAACAGACACTCGGTTCAATGGAACAGAATAGAGAACCCAGAAATGGACCCACAAACATGGCCATCTTTGACATAGCAGGAAAGAACATCCAATGGAAAAAAGACAGTCTCTTTAGCAAGTGGGGTTGGAAAACTGGACAGTGACATGCAGAGAAATGAACCTGGACCACTTTCTTACACCACACACAAAAATAAATTCAAAATGGACAAAAGACCTAAATGTAAGGCAGGAAGCCATCAAAATCCTAGAGGAGAACAAAGGCAGCAACCTCTTTGACCCTGGCCGGAGTAACCTGTTACTAGAAATGTTGCCAGAGGCAAGCAAAACAAAAACAAAAATGAACTATTGGGACCTCATCAAGATAGAAAGCTTCTGCACAGCAAAGGAAACACAACTAAAAGGCAGCCTACAGCATAGGAGAAGATATCCGCAAATGACATATCTGAAAAAGGGTTAGCATGCAGTATCTCTAACAAACTTAGCAGACTCAACACCCAAAAACCAAACAACCCAGTTAAGAAATGGGCAGAAGGCATGAATAGACACTTTTCGAAAGAAGACATCTAGATGGCTAAAAGACACATGAAAAAATGCTCAATGTCACTCATCATCAGGGAAATACAAATCAAAACCACAATGAGATACCACCGCACACCTGTCAGAATTACAACTCAGGAAACAACAGGTATGAGTGAGGATGCACACAAACGGGAACCCTCCTGCTCTGCTGGCTGGGATGCAAACTGGTGCAGGCACTATGGAAAACAGTGTGGAAGTTCCTGAAAAAGTTAAATTTGGTCCAGCAATTGCACTACTACGTATTTATCCAAAGGATACAAAATACAGATTTGGAGAAGCACACGCACCCCAATGTTTACAGCAGCACTCTTAACAATAGCCAAACTGTGGAAAGAGCTCAAATGTCCATTGACTGAAGAATGGATAAAGAAGAAATGGTATGTGTATGTGTGTGTATACACACACACACACACACACACACACCGGAATATTAATGAAATCTTGCCATTTGCAACTACATGGATGGAGTATATTATGCTAAGCAAAATTAGAGCAAGACAAATATATGATTTCACTCCTACGTGGAATTTAAGAAACCAAACAGATGAACACATGGGAGGTAGGGAAGAGAAGACAAGCCGCAAGAGACTCATAATGACAGAGAACAAACTGAGGGTTGATGGAGGGAGATGGGTGGGAGGTAGGTGAGATGGGTGATGGGCATTAAGGACGGCACCTCTGAGGCACACTAGGTGGTTTATGTAAGTGATGAATCACTGAATTCTACTCCTGAAACCAATATCACACTAGATGTCAACTAACTGGAATTTAAATAAAAATCTGAAAAGAAAAGGTTAAACCTAATTGTCTCACTCCCCTTACTTCCGGGGTAAGGGTGCGGGTCGGGGGAGATCAACTTAAAAGGCCTGCAGAAACCTGTGTGATTTCACCAAAGCCTCTCAGTATTCCTCCCTTTTTTCCTACAATTTCCCTCCAGCAGCTGTCTGATCTTCTGATTGTTATATTCAGTGCCCCAGACACTGGCCACCACTCTCAGTCCGGCAGATAGCGGTAAGCCGCCGATAACATCAACCAGTGACAATTATTAAGTGGGAGTCGTTTCCTGTCTCAGTAGAACACAAAGACACAGGGAATCGCCTCCATTGTGTCACTAGGAAATACTAGGAAATCAGGATTAAGAACTTATTCACTCTCTGGAGTTCGTGTTAACTCAAAGCTCGGTGTATTTATTTTAAGACATGAAAGGTACTTTGGGCCAACAGTTTTCCAAAGCAGAATGAACAGCATGAGAACGACAGGACGGCTGACCTTGAAAAGGGTCATATTGACCAGGGATGAGCGGGTAACCCATGCCCACGTGGGTGTGGTGGTGCGTGTGCAGGTGCCGCTGGCCGAACGGCGAGTGGCGGTCCCTCTCCCGTTCTGCCTCGCGCTCCCGCTCTGCGGTCGCCTTTTCCGCGGGCTGCAACAGAAAACAGAGACGGGCCCCTCTCAATGCTCCGAAAAACCGACAGGAGTGCCCAACTTACCCTTCTGTCCTTTGAGCCATGTACGTTAATGATTCAGCAGCAAACACAGAGATACTTAACGTTCCTTAATAACTGAAGAGAACCTCAAAAGGCACGCAGGAGTTCAGTTGGAATTAAGCCAAGCTAAAGAAACGCCCCACCTAAAAAGTTACCCAGGCGGCATCAGGGTTTGTCGCAAGTGATAGAAATCAGAGGACTTTTTCTTTACAGTCACTCGTAACTGCAGGATTAGGATCTACCCGGGTTCTTCCCAGAGACATTTATACATGGGTCAAGGGGGTCAAAAAATGTAGTTGTGGAGACAGGAGTTTTCTTNCAGGCGCCCCAGGAGTTGAGTTTTCTAATGACCCGTGTCTTCTGTTTACATTTTGTGGGGCGGTCTATCTCCTAATCCTCAATACACCTTATCTGTTTTAGTCCACTGAAAATACACAGCTCAACACGATAGGTCAATATCGCGTACAGGAAATCGTTGCCCTGTGTCTCTGGAAGCATTCCAGAATCTGGCAGCTTCTGAAGGCTCGACGAGGAGCTGCGGGTCTCCCCGATCACCGTTCAGGATGGCCTTTCCCATACATGTCTGTCTGCCAGAACCCAGCCAACCTGAAGTGCTCGTGGTGATGCAAACAACCCCACGAATGTTTGCACTAGAAGGAGGGCTTACAGAAACAGATTCATAAATGCTCTTTCCCAGTCTACTGAGGCTCTGCTGGCCCATCCACATCAAAGATCCTGTATCTTATTCCAAACTTCTCTTTGCTAGGCAAGAACCATCACGTCCTTCTGTCTCTCTTCACAAGAGCCTTTAGGACGGGGAGTCGCCCTTTTTCTTGGGGGAGGGGAGGGTACTGGAGTGGGAGCAAGGGCAGTGTCTTTCACAAAGACACTTGTCTCCCTTGCTTCGGGAGGTTACAGAGACAGGATAACAGGGTCGAGGTCAAAAGAGACAGATGCAGCCGCCATCCCTTCCCCGCGTGACTCGCCCGACATGCCAATGTATCAGAATATCAGGCATCAGAGATCCTTCACGCCGAAAGCCGGCTCCCATGAATTTAAATGTCCACCTAGCAAACGCCCTCCAGGGCAGTCAAGGTACACTGCATTTTGCGACAGGAAAGCTCGCCAGCGCCACGCACGCTCTGACAACGTTTTTCTCCCCTCGTGTGTGAAAGCATCTTACTTTTGAACATTCCATTCTTTAAGGTGAAGATAACACAGCATCGTGAAATCACAGCTGGGTTCGAAAACCATTTATATTTCAAGACCGTCTCCTGGCCTGTCCCCTCCTCTCCTCCCCCAAAACACGGTGCTTTTAAGTTGCAACAAAAGGAGGCTTACGGCAGGAGACTTGCTGCGGTACTGGCTGGCGTGCTGCTGGAGCAAATCCAGCGCTTTCGATTCCGACGTCGTTTTCGTGTTGATGCTCGGGCTGGTATTGACTTTCTCTGCCTCCTCTCTCCCTGACATCTTCCCATAAACAGGATAATGAAAGCCTGGAGAGAGATAGGCCCCTGCAGATAAACAACAAATGCCACATCAAGTTACGGGCTACATCTTTTAAAAAGAAGAAGAAGAAAAAAAAAGACCATTCGGGTTACATGAATTTGGGCTAAGAGTCGGAGATCTTAAATTAGGGGATTACATTAAGCTTGGGCTACATCATCGTTAAAGTGCACGTAGGTTCTCCAACTTTCTTCTCCCAGTTAATTCATCCTGATGAACGGAGGTTTATAAACAGAATTGAGCTTACAGCCATTTCATACATTTACGCGTCCGCTTAAGTGAAAGGAATAGTAACTATAATGATTATGACAGTAGGCGCTTAGAATATTTTCAGAGGCAATAAAGTATCTGTGAGTCTAACAGCTAGACTAGACCACCAGAGTCTATGGAAACTAGAGCTGGGAACTCTTGACGTTTTCTCTACAGCAAAACAAAACAAACGGAGATCGGTCAGTTTCATCTTGGGAACTTCTAAGGAGCATAAAAACAAGCTAAACCTAGGTGATAACTAAAGCATCTATTTTATCCCGAGCTTTGCAATAACTAATAATTGAACGCAGCCTCTTCCCTCCAAGAGAGCGAGAACCCGTGACACGTACCAGGGTAACTGTGCATTAGGACAGGAGAAACAGCCCGGTATGCAGGGTGGCTGGGGTCATACATCTGTGGGTAAGGATAAGCATGCAAGTACTGTATGTAGGGCTGATGCTGACTCAGAGGCGAGGAGACTGCCACTCTCGTTCCCCTAGAGTCCTTCCAGTTCACGGGCGTCTTCCGATCATCACTCTTGAGCTTGTTCTCCTCCGTGGATTGAGAATCGGGGCGCTTGGCCTCTTTGGGCTCCTCTTTAATGCTCGTTAATGACACGGGAAGGTTGGACACACCACTCTCCTTAGTGGGAGTCTTCCTGGGACTATCTTCTTTTAATTTCTTTTCCCTATCAAGCTCTTCTGACTTTTGCTGATCTAGGTATTTGGGCTGATATACATAATGATGCCAGGTCCTTGAATCTGGATCCTGATTTTAAAGGAAGGAAGGAAGGAAGGAAGGAAGGAAGGAAGGGTGAGAGGGAGGGAGGGAAGAAGGAAAGGAAAGGAGAAAGGAAAGGAAGAGAAAAGACTTGTTTTAAAATCTCAATTTTTAAGCATAACCCATTAATCACCATGACAGCATTATTACTCTTAATTCTAACACTAAGTTAACAGGTATTTATGTGCTTGCACTGTGCAAAGAGCTTTACCTCCCTCTCTCACAAAGTAGTAACATCTGAGGTAGGCATCATTATTAACAGCTTTTACACAAGACAAAAGCAAAGCTTTTAAAGCTCAAGGAACAGAGCTGCTGACCAGGGCACAGCTGCGTTTCAAACTCAGGTCTGAGGGAACTCAGAGCTGGACCCTTCGTGGGATCTTTCAACCTTAAATAACACCCTCAGACATAATTTAATCTAACCTTCATTTTCCCTTCACTGTCTCACATACACAAAATAAATCTTAAGAAAAACTCCAGCCCAGGGGACACCTGGGTGGCTCGGTTGGTTAAGCGTCTAACTTGCGCTCGGGTCATGATCTCGTGGTTCGTGAGTTTGAGCCCCACGGCGGGCTCTGAGCTGTCAGCACTCCAGCAGCACTGGAGCCTGCTTCGGATCTCTGTCTCTGTCTCTCTCTCTCTCTCTGCCCCTCCCCTGCTCACACTCTGTCTCTCCCTCTTTCAAAAAATAAATAAACATTAAAAAATATATATATATACACATATTTTTAAAACTTCAACTCAAGCCAGTGAATAGTAAATGTGAGTCACCACTGTATCACTTAACATCATTTGCAGGGTGGGGGATGGTGAAAACTCTTGGTTTCCTAATATGTTTTCTTCACCTACAGCACCTGAGGCTTAATATAAAGGGCTCACATCTCCTGTGCAGACATCTTCATCAAAACAAAATTTCAAAAATTAATAGCACACATTGTAGCTTTTCTATTAGAAAACAACGACATCTATAACC
>NW_027528209.1:2956538-2973810 GCF_008692635.1 Crocuta crocuta
AGGATTCAGAGGCAGCCCTGTGCAGCCACGGCCTGAACCAGGCCCCCAGAAGTGGGGGAAATGAGGAGCCCAAACGCCTCTGCGACCCTCATCCCATTCGTGACAAAAACCCCCTGGGTATTTAAGTCCTGAGAGAACATTCAGCCTTGGGCCTAAGTCTCAATGTCGGGGCAGAAATGAGCAAGACAGGACTCTGGTGCTCTGATTCACCAGGGGAGAAAGCGTGGGAGTGGAGAGGGGGGTCGGGAGCCGGGAAACCCCAGAGTTAACTCTCACGGGAGTCCAGTGAGTCAGGACGTGTGCTCGGAGACAGGAAGTGCTCGCACAGGTGTGATTCACGGTGGTCGATTTTCAGGTGTCTGTACGGGGAAGCTCAGGCGGGCTGAGGAGGGGGTTCGGGACAATTACCGGGGGCCCACGCACCCAGACACCTCCCCCCCTCCCCCGTTCTCCTCACGGGCGACAGGCATGGAGCCCAGCTTTGGGGCTCTTAACACCAAGGCATCTGGGACACCGTGTGGAAGACATCTGGGTCCCAAGTGTTATGAGAGAGACGAGTGGGGAATGTGGATTTAAGGACCCGGTCTTAATAGTCCTCGAAGCTGCCCGGAGAAATTTGGAAACGTAAAAGAAGAAACATGGTAGAGACCAGACTCAGGATCTCAGCGGTAGGATTCCCTCACTGTGGACTCAGTAAGAAATGAAGGGACCTCGTCAGAATCACCGAGCGGACAGCACGGAATGCGAGTCTGCAAAGCACGGGCCCGAAGTTCCTTGGACTACACGACACAAGGCAAAGGGTGAGTTACGCGCACTTGAGAGGAACACAGTGACTCCTGAGAGAATCATTTCGAAAATGTTTCAGGAGAAGAGGGGTCAACCCTAAGGAACCCTTGGCTGATTTCCTGCGGAGAAGTCTAACCAGATCAAGCCCAGACATGTCCAAGGGTCAGACTCGCTCTCTCCCTGTAGGGGCCACGCTCCACAATCTTACTTGTTTAAATCTCGAGGTTGGGTCTACACCTGTCTGCTTCATAGAGTCCATGACAGATTTCATTTCTACAGCCTCCTTAATAAGCTGGTGGTTTTCCATCTGCTTAGCTTTGAAGCTGTCGGCCTGAAGCTGCTGCTGGTGGCCGGGGAGAAGCTGTGATTTACCTGTCTCCTCAGTTTTATTAGGCACTGGCGGCCCTAGTTTAGAATGGGTTTTGTTAGGCTCCGGGGTAGAGGGAGCTTTTGAGATTGTGGCAGACGGCAGGCTTTTCTGTTTACTGTCCTCCTTGCCCAGCTCCTTCAAGGGGAGCTCGCCTTTCCTGTCGCACTCTCCTCTGCCAGCCTGGGCCATTTTCTGCTCTGCCAGCCTCTGGTCCTCATAGTACTTCTCATACTGCTGCCTATAGGCAGGGCTGGTGGCCATCAGGGACTTCTGGTCCATATAGAGCCCGTAGGCATACTGGCCGTAGTAAAGTGACTGCGCCAGGGCAGGGTGTCTCTGCGTGATCACCGACTGGTGCTGAGGCTGTAAGGGTGCCTGGCTGTGGTCCGCTTTCTTGGCGTCCAGCGGCTCCGCCTTGTCTTTCCTTTCGGCCTCCTCCTCGGACTCCTTCTTGATCTTCATCGCCTGCGCGCTCCCGCCGTTGCCGGCCGCGGGGGCTCCCACCTGCCCGGGGTGCATGTAACTTGGAGAATAGTAAGGATCGTAGCCGTGGTAAAAGGGAGAATGGGACTCTTTCATTTGAGATGATTGTGCGGAAGCTGCAGGATGCCCTTTGACAACGCCCTCCTTGCTAGAAATGATCTCTGACGGGGAACTGGCCTTGGACCTCATGCCCTCCGACCGGCTGTCAGATCCACCGTCGTCAGCGGCGTCCGAGATGTCCGAATAGGCGGGGCTGCTGGTCTTGGCCGCGGCCTCGGCCCCGTTCTGCGTCAGCACGTGCAGCGGGGCCATGGGCGCCTGCCCATTCACCAGGGGGTTGCACTCCATCCTTGAGGCGCTGCCTATGGAAGGGCTGGGGGCGTTGTCCGTGAAAGTGTAAACCTTGTCAGCCTCAGCTTTGATGCTGGCCATCCGGCTCTCCTGAGACTCTGACAGTCCGTTGGCCAGCCCCTCATTCTTGTTGAGATGGTCCTTTAAAAAATGCCCCGATAAATCTTTCCCGGCCCCCTTGGCGTCCTCAAGTTTGCCCAGCTTGGCATCCATCTTCGGGCTCCCCGACTCCTTCCCTTCTTTGTCCTTAAGCTTCCGCTTCTCCTTCTTCTTTTTGTCTTTGAGGGACACAAGCGCAGGGTTCACGGTGATGGGCTCCCCCATGATGGTGGGCTTTGGCTGGATGGGTTTCAACGGAGGACTCTTTGGTGTGGCCTGCACGACGGTGGTGGTGAGGGAGGGCAGCCCGGGGATGGTCCCCGTGGTGGTGCTTGTGAAGGCCGCAGTGGGTATGGCGATGAGCTGCGGCGGGGTGGGGGCCGGGGCGGGGGCGATGGGCCGCGCGGTTTTCAGTTTGGAGAGGTTCTTGTCCATTTTGCAGTTGTTGGCTTTCTTGCCCTTTTCTTTATCTCCCGCGCTCTTCTTGTCAATTAGCCCTTCTGCTTCCAGTTTGGGCATCTCGGCGGCCAAGCTGCCGTCTGCGGAACAGCTGTCTAGTGTGGCCGTCATGTTGGAGATGACCGGAAGGTTGTTCAGCTCGCTGTGAAGGCCCTTCTTCTTGCCAGAATTCTTCCCGGCTTTCGACCCGACGACAGAGCCCGGACCGTTGCTCATCAGCTCTCTCTTCCCCTTGGGGGTGCCGGGGGGGTGTCCGGGGCCAGGCGACGCCGGCGCCTTCACCTGGTCGTAGGCGGCCAGACCGGCGCTGGGCTCGCCGCACTCGAGCGCCACGTGACTCAGCGCCTCCTCGCAGTCTGAGATCTTGTCCTCGCTGTCAGGCTCGAACTCCAGCTTGTTCTCTGGGTCTAGGTGTGCGTGAGCCTGGTGGTACCTCAGGCCGTTAATGTGCTTGTACTTTTTGTTGCAGTTTGGGTGGGGGCAGTCGATCAACACTGGCGAGGAGCAGCCCTGGTCCAAAAAAGTCGCCTCCGGTTTCCCCTGAGGAGTGGTCGGGGTGCTGCGAGAATTCGTGCGGACACGCTTCCCCGGCTTATTGTCCTCGGAGCTGGAGTTCAGGTCCAGCTCCATCGGGGGCTTGTTTTTCCTTTTGTTGGTGGAGGAGGGGCTGGCCTTGATGTCCTCGGCAGCACAATTTGGGGGTGTCCTGCGCCCGCTGGCGTTGAGGCTGCCCCGCCTCCCTTTCCCATTGGCGCCCCCCCGGTTCTTGTTCTGCAGGCCCCTGGACTCCGTGAAGCTGGCCTCTGAGCCCGGAGCCGCCGCAGCAGACCTCGCTCTCTTCCCCCGGCCCCGGCCGCCTCTCATCTCCAGGTCGCTTGTCGGTGACTCGCAGAACCTAGGGAAACAAGTGACAGACGTCAAGAGGAGCATCCCCCAAAGTGCCGGGTGCAATCGCAAGGCACACAGTGCTGGCAAGAGCGGCCAGCAGCCCCAACAGCGTGAGGGCTGGGCCCAGAGAACGAAAAGAAAGACACTCTATTGTTCCGCGGACGATTTTGATTCCTGCCGAAGAACTGGCTACGAAGGGCATATATATTCTTCATCAGAACACCAAAGAAAACTGGCTCAGGTGGCTAGCTTCAAATCCAGTTGGAATTCCCATTTTGACGGAAGAAGAAAACAAAGGAGAGAGGGAGAAGGCGCAGGGAGGAGAGCTCGCTCTGACGGAAGGGAGCCGCATCTGCGTTTCCCCGTGTGCAGTCCTCAACTGCCCCTTTCTCTTTTGCCTGGTTTCAATTACAGGCAGACTTTGATGCATTATTAATCTATCTCTGTAGTTTCTTTGCAAAGAGGGGGCGGGGGAAGGAGAGGGGGAAGTGGAGGAAGGAGGGGAGCAAACAGAGCCTGAAATAAAAGGCCGTGCAGGTACATACCTGGGAGGGGCCCAGTCGTGCTTGGTGCAGTCCAGGAGGGTCCCTACGTAAGTTTTGTTCCTCCACGTGACATTGACCACTAGCACACCTGCAGTAATGAGGAAAGAAGGAGGCCCACGGTTAGCACTGATTACTCTGTTCCCAGGTTTTTATTATTATTACTGTTGTTGTTGTTATTACTATTACTATTATTTTACCAGCAAAATTCTGTTCTCATTTGCTTTTAAAAGCTGTGGTTTGCATTCTTCCTCTTTCTGGTTTCAGTGACCTCAAGTGAAAACCCACAGGAAACTGTGTGTGTGTGTGTGCGTGTGTGTGTGCGTGTGTGTGTGTATGAGAGAGAGAGGCAGAGACAGAGAGACAGAGAGAGATCATGCCTGTGCGCATGCGGTCCAAAAGGGTAAGACTGTGTGTGAGAGTGTAATCAAGATAGTGCTGACAGAAGGAAATGGTTTTTGCCATGTCCTGCTGTAAAGCAGCAACACTCACCTCTTAATTTTTCTATTATTACACATAATTGCTTTCGTTTGGCAAGCAGCCAACAAAAACTAAGTGCCAGTTACCAGTGCTTAAGCCAGAAGGTGACTGAAAGGAATCGGCTTTGTTTCCAACTCAACAATATCAAATGATGGTGATTTTTATTTAGGAAAAGATAATGCGGGCGCATAAAAATAGGTGAAGGGGAGGGCGGGGGCTCAGAGTCCAGAGAGCAGACAATCAGCAATGAGTTCTCTTTCCTTAATCCTCCCCTCTCTGGCTTTGTGAGACAAGAACCAGCCGCGGTAAGGTATCTGTTTCACTGTTTGGTCTTGTTTCATATTAAGGACTCCTAAAATAGCCCTCTTAAGAAAATAAATGTGCACAATAGGTTTGCTCTTGGGGTTATCTTTAGAATCAACTTCAGTAAGCATTTGCCACAGAGGATTAGAAGGGAAAAAAAAAAAATCTCAAAACCAACACACTTGTTTCCTGCGAGCCATTCTGCTTTTCCCAACTGCTCCGCAGGCAATTTAATTTAGCACTGCATCTGTGAATTACTAAACTTAAGTGCACTTAGTATACTAAATGTCACAGGAAAATAAAATAGAACATCCTCTTGATTTCTCTGGAGGAAAAGTGCCATATATTTTTTTAATCACCCCTTTAAAGCGTATATTAAAAGGACCTAGATTTTTGAGACGTACAGAAAATATGAGGGTCAATACATGAAATACTTTAAGCGAGCCTTTGTTTTCTTTTCTGTACCTACTTGCCCTCCGTTCTATCTTGCAAACACCTAGGGACACTGAACTCAAAGGCTACTTCTAGCTGGTTTGCTCACTTGCCCACTGCCATTCTGAATTTTATTTAAAACCTCTACTGCACTCCTTTATGGTAAGGGACGCCTCACAAGGTTAAGACTAATTTCCATGAGAAATGTTCTAACAGCAGGTAAAAATATTTGGAAGGTTGGGACCCAAGCAGCGGGGAAGGAAGGATTTCTTTCAAAAGTCTCAAAAAGAGATTTAAAAATTGTTCCCCATATGGTCTATGCTGCGATTAGGTGACAGCTGAATTTACTCACTGTAGCAATAGTCAGGAGGGTGGGAGGGGGCCCAGAAGGAAGCATTTCCTCAAATCTCTTGATTCCACTCTAATTCCCTCGGGAAAATTTTCTTTTAAACCACGGAGTATAAAAATTCACATTGAGATGAGAATCAATGGTAATTAGGCATTTGGTCAAAATCTGCACAAGACCAGAACAATTGGAGGAAAGGATTCTTTATGAGCACATCCCTCCAGGAAAAGGGAGGGGGGAGGAGGGAAGGCAAAGGGGAAGACGGAGCTGCTTTTCTCATCATGTGCTCTCTGGGGCACTGTGTGTGGTGTCAAAGACCTTTGCAGCTGCTTAAAATTCTTTAGCATGTCAGCTATATTTACAGTGCAGGAATATATCTGTACTGCCAGAAGGTTACTGCATTTTAGCTTTAGACGCAATAGGCTGAATCACTGCGTTCCAGAGTCCCTGATGTAGCACAAATGTATAATTAAAATTGCTTGAAAGGAAACATGAAAGAAACAACAAACCCTCCATTCTTGCAGTAATAAAATTAAAAACAGGAAAAGTCTGCACAGACACTTAACATTTGTCTGCAGTGAAAGGCTTTTGTTATTGCTTTTCCCCTAAGGGTTTCGCGTTTCCAGCAAACGCGGGCCGCGGATTGGCCGGCGCCTGCTGGGAACGCTCGCGTCTGATTGGCTGGGCCCAGGGCGGCCGCCTGGAGCCGCGAGGCNCCGCTGGGAGCTGTCACAAAGGCTGCGCTCACCCTGCGGCTTGCACACCATCAACCCGTTCCCGCCCCACCGGGGGCTGTTTCTAGTAGCCGGCCCGGGCTCCTCTCCCAGGGATACTGCCAGTAGCATCGTTCGTTCGTTATCAGCGCCCGGTGGGAATCAAGTCCCATCAGTCAAGTCCATCCCCAACTTCAAAAGGGCCTCAGTCAGCCAGCCAGCCTGATTTTTCTAGAAGCCCTGGGTCTGTGAAACGCTCAGAAGAAAGGCTCTAACTCCTGGGGAGATTCTGAAGATCTCCATCAAGCCGAGCTAATTGAATACGTGTGCTCGTGTCTATTTTTCTTTGAGCCACACAGTATATTTCGATCGGCCTACAATTCACGTGCGAATGTACACACGCCCGTGTTTACAGAGCCAAGCTGGAAAGACGGCTTCAGGAATGCTTCTCACATAAACTACAAAGTGCATTGTTTCTTTGTAAGGAAGTCTGTGTTTATACAACATCCTATTTTGAGGGGCCAAGTAGAAAGGTGGCGCTTGGGCTCTAAAACTCGCGAAGTCGTNTCAACATCTTGAACACTTTGTAACCCGTGGGCATATCAAGTGGACTCTACTTTTTAAATAACCAAAGCGAAAACGAATCCCTTAAAAGTTCTACTTTGAATTTTCACAAATCTGGGCATACTTGTGGTTCTCATTTATCTTCTATAAACTGGAGACCCATATACTCTTACTACAGAAAGATTTAATACTTCTTTTAATGCACATCTGTTCTTCCAAACGTCTAACCCATGAACCATGAGCTGGGAACACTCTATACACGCCTTTTTCATCTTTACATTCTCCAGTATCCCACCAGGTTCATCATCTCCCCTTTTCCCCATGGACTGGGCATGGTCATTCTCAAAATGCTAAATAATGCCTGCCCTGTAACGTTTTATATTTGAAAAATATCTGAAGATGATTGCCAATTAAGTAAGAATACAGCATCGAGGGATGGTTTGAATGTGCTCACTGACCATACAGGGTTTTCTTATTTCTCTCAAGGCTCTGTCTTAGATACTGATACAGTGTCTAAGTTACTGCTCTGTCCCATAAAACGTGTATTAGCTACAGGGCAATGAAGAACGCGGTCTGTGTTCTATAACGTAAGCCTGTTACCTCTACACGCCAAAAGAGCCCTGACATCTCGTAAGGATTCCACAGTCGAGGGGCCCTACTATTTGCTCTTGTCAATACTTGGCAGCTAAGTGCTCCCAGAGAGATGATCAGGCCCATTAAGCATTTACAGTGCATCTTTAGGGCGTACCTAGGGACTTGTCTGGTGCTATGGAATCAGCCATGTTCTGGCTGGACCTCCATGCAAACTCTGTTCTTCAAGAGCCAGCAAATTTCTAACAGAACCAACACAGGCATGCCCTGTAATCCAGAGAGGGAAGTAAAATTTACATGTTACCTAGACCGACAGAACAGGCCCCTTAATCCAATATATTAAATTAGACCCTGGATGAGATCTTCCTAGGGCCCACCCTGCCCACAGTCCCTGCTCAGAGGGTAGTCTTAAGGGAAGAGGCTCCTAAGCTAGTAATCCTAACCTCAGCCTCTTCTCATGGTTTCAGCGATGGGCACCTGGAGCTGAGGCACCCATTCACGGATTTACAATGGGAATCTGAATTCGTCATTAGGAAAGTTGACAAATAGAAATCTCCTCACGAGGTCACAAGCCTCAAAAAGCGGAGAGGACACAGTGGGCCAAAGCCCCAAGGACTCAACAGCTATGAGATGAGGAAGCCAATGGATAGGACGCCCTCAGTACTTGTGTGTGTGTGTGTGTGTGTGTGTGTGTGTGTCCCCTCCTCCTCTTTTACCAGGGATAGGGGCTCACCAGCACCCAGAACTGCCCCGTTATTTTCCATCCATCTTGTTAAAAAGGTGTTCCTGAACTTGAATCCATGTTTGAATATCTTGGTCCTGGAGGTGTCTTCTGATACCCAGCAGAGGCAGTCTACTCATCATCCACTTGACAGCCTTTCACCCAGGCAATGACAATGACCACAGTAACATTCTCACCTCCAGCTCACACTATGTTTTTTTCTTCTTCTTCAGCCTAAACGAGTTTCTTCAACCACTACTTGTGTCACAACTTCAACCCCCCAAAGATGTTCTGGTCCAAATCTCCAGGGAAAGCTCAAGTTCCTAATGATTTAGCACCAAAGAGAGACAAAGGGCAAATGTCACCTCCTCTGTCAATGCTCTCCAGTCACACATTGATGGTGCACACCACCAAAAAAAACGGCCACTCCCTCCTGGGTGCCCACTGCACTCCATACACAGTCCTGTGACCAGCGGACGCTCCCCAGAGTCCGTGCTTCCCTCGGAGTCCAGAGCCAGCCACGTCTCAGCCTCCCGCCCAGTTAGACGAGGGTCCATGGCACGCTCAGGTCTACGACAGCTAAGTGAACTGATATGTGCCACTCACAGGCCTGGCTCAGAGTAATCTCCTGTTCATGTTCTTCTACGTTCTTCCTCTTTCTATCTGCCTGGGACGGAGACAACAGTGACCGTGAAGGCCAGCAGAGCACCCCAGAGCCTCCTTCATCTGGGACCCTGAACGACAAGGAAAGCCCACCAAAAGAATACCAAACTCAGTCTGTTAAGGAAGCTGTGAGTAATCTCCCCTCCCCCACGTTTGCAGGCTGTTGAGACGCTCTGTCTTACCCTAAAGCGCAGTCCCCGTCACATTCCACTCCTCTCATACACGCGGTACCCCTCTCTTCCAACCAGACCACACTCCCTGAACACAGGGGCGGTGTCCGCACCTGCCGCACCTGTGAGCACCGTGCCCAGCACACAGAGAGAGTTCGCGCAACCCTTGGTAGCTGTGACCCAGTGACCGAAGGGAATACAGATTTGAATCCTTCTTTTTACTATTACCGTGCTTTTTCAATAAGCGTAATCTCCCACTAGCTTAGAGATGATAGAAATTCTCTGTGGAGAGATTGTACTCCAAAGATGTTATAAATATGGTTTATGAATTACTGTTTCTGGTATTTGTGAGGATGTTTCCTCAAGAACTGGGCAAATGCCTGGTTTCCCAGCGGATCAGCATAACTCTGTTTGTATTACAGTTTAAAGACTGTTTCAGAGTCTTTAAAGTGCCTCATCCCTGGGACAGAAGTCTTTGCCAAGCATTGCAAATGCCGCATTTGGAATCAGACATCAGGGTTTTTTTTTTTTTTTTTTTTTTTTTTTTTTTTTTTTTTTGGACTCTTATTCAGACTACCACATCTGGATGGACTTGGTGTGCACTCATGCAGAAAACAGAAACCTCACTCTAATAACACCAAAATGGAACCCATTTATGCCACAATCCTTTTTTTAAAAGTTTACACATCTCTTTCCCTTTTATATATATTTTTTTTCCAGCAGAAACATGAGTGACAATGCAAAGGCCACAGTATGCTGGTCTCATGCGCAAAGGATAAAGTTCATACATTTTGAGTATCATATTACCCTCTGTTTTTATACAGCGTGACTATTATATAAGGTATGATTTATCACCATTCCTTTGTGCCCAAATTCCCTCCCCCTCCAGCATTTTATTGTTGTGCTTTTGCTGTATCCAATCCCGGTACTACTTAAAAAGCTGAGTCTTGGAGAGCCCACTTGTTCATCTTTCTGGCTTCAGAGCATCTTATCTCCAGAAACATCTTTCTTCAAAGGACACAGCTGAGTTTCTAATTATTTGGGGAAATGTTTAATTTACAGCCGAAGTTGCCAATGAAATACCTGACAGCCAAAACGCACAGGGACTTTCCTATTCCCCATGCTAAATATCTATGAGGCACTAAGACAAGAAAAGCATGGTCACGTGACCAGCACATGCAGCTTTTTTTTTTTTTTTTTTTAAGAGCCCCACTGCTGAGCTGAATGTTTGAAGAGTCACTTTAACCACATCCTGTAATCAAACCATCTGGAACACAGTGCAGCGATTAGTCACCCTGAACATTGGGCTTTATCTGAACAAATAGTGAACGGCAATGGAGCTTGGGAGATAGGGCAGTACTAACAAAGGGAAGTGTAATGAAACACTTTATGCCCTGGTGTGTCACCACCCCAGTCATAAACCCCAGACACACACAGCTCTGGTGTTAATGTACTACTTTAGGAAAGCACAGTGTGCTTCAAGATTAAAGGAATGAAGGGCTAAAAATTGCTGGTTTGGATAGATGTTCTCTGTTGGCTGCCGGAGTATGTTGGCACCCCTCCATCTGCGTTAATTATAACCTCTCAGATGACAATTCAGCATTCCTTTTAGGGTTTCGTGTTATTTTCGGGGCATTAGGAACAAGGTTCGTTTATGGGAGGATAGTAGTGAGTCTTTCGTTGCCAGAGGTTAATCAGAACAGGGGGACATTTCTTTTTGGTTCATCCAAACCCCATCCACAAATAACAAGAACAAACATCCAAATAAATGTGCTAAGCCAACATCAAAAAGCAAAGAGCAATGGCAAAATGCTGTTCTCATCTGTTTTTGAAAGATGGTATTCTTCCTTGACTGCGCTTATCTCTTTCAGAAGTACATTTGATCGCTGGGATGCAATCTATGGAAATCTTTAAAAAAAAACAAACAAAACACTTGAAAGGATTTTCCCCCCTAAATACGTTGAATAAGNCCTTATGGGTTAATATACAAAAGAACACAGAGCTGCCTCTGTCACTGTCACCTCCCCTGCAGCCTTTGTTCTGAGGCCTGATGAGCTGTATTGATTCGGGAAAATCATTGAGCTTCTTGGAAAACTAGACTCTCACTTATTCACTGCCATCTATTTCTTTCCCATGAAGACAGGTGGTCAATATCCAGTTGACTGGTCAGCTAAAAGAGGCTCTTGCTGCTTTTCTTTTCTTGCCTCCCCAGTAACATTATCCTTTCCCACTTCGGCAGGATACAATGGCCTGTAAAAAGTCTTGTGGGTAAGAAGAGGGAGCAGAAATAAGGCTTTTGTAAGGCACCTCCGGGAACGCAGCACCGCTGTCCTACACATCTGCATGGGAGCCCGCGCTGCATCCCTATCTCTATCCGTGGCTGGTGACAGGATTTTCACTCACCGAATGTTAGGCAAAAGTTTCGGCCTTAATGGAAACTTTGAGAGCCCGGGATAAAACTTAAAATATACGCATTTTTTAATCGACACAGATCATTAGAGCTTCATGTGAACTGCAGAAGGAGACACTTTACTTCTTTTAATCATCAGTACATGTGGTTTAGCAAGCTTTCTTCATTGCAGGATGCCCTAAGTGTCCTTATAGGCATTTGGGGGAACAAGGGGCAAAATGGAAAAAATAAATACATCACACGGAGATCTTCACAAAGTAATTTTAGACATCATGAGAACAAAACTCACCCGAGTTTAGGTTAGGCAGACATACAGTCTAAAGAAACACTGTCCTTGATGGCTTGACAACATTGTCCTTATATTTTAAAGATATAAATATATACATATATATAAATACATAGATATAAAAACACAGACATACACACATACATACACACACATAACATATGCTACAACCCCTCACACCACAATACGAAGTGCTTAATATTTAGGCAGTTCCTCTAGTACTTTCTGCGAAGGTGCCGCAATTCCCCCCACCTGGGGGTAGGCAGGACAGGTTTCAGGTGATGATGCTGGGAAGGGCAGGGGGAAACGAGCCCCCTAAGCTTGCTTCCACAGGGTGGCAAGTCACAGGCCCTCAGCCACAATGCATCCAAAGCCACCCCTGCATCCCGAGGGGATGCCCTTCAGGTTGCCATCTATTAAGGCTCAGCCAGCACACAGTAAAATGAAGTAAGAAATAAAGAGATGAAGGGGCCGGGGGGTGATAGTAGAGGGAAAAAGAGAGGGGAGACAGGACGGAAACAAAATACGAAGTCTCCTGAGACAGACATTTGGGAGAACTGAAATGCACAAAGCGAACACGCACGCAGACGGAGCCGACGTATGTAGGTATACACTTGCGTGAAGGGGTTTCATGTCTTGTCTGGGATCAAACTTTCCCACAAGTAATGCCTTGAGGCTGGCGGGCATGGAGAGAAAGCTACAGAACCACTCTGACTTCTGGTGCAAAGTTCTAAACCTGAATTTTCTCCTGCTCCTTGAAGGCATGCATTAGTATTTCGGAGAGTGGAGGAGTCTCGATGAATGACGTGTGGTTCCTCAAACCCTCTCCTTTGTGAAGGCACAATTTCCCCACTTGGAGTAGCACAAGGAGTGCTCACTCCCCTCCTCCCATTCTTCACGGGAAGACCAGGATTCAATGCCAAATGTGACGGAATGGACTCATCTCCCCCAATCCAGTCTCACAAACTTGATTATTAGCTCATATGGAGACCAGTTGGTTTTTTTTTTTTTTCCTTCCTTCCTTCACATAAAAGCATTCAAAATTTGGGAAAGGTATCTTTCCCATAGTAAGGAGGCTTACTATGAGCCACAATAATGATACAGCTCTTATTCTATTCCCTCCTAACATGGTGTTCTTTTAAGAGTGTTATTTTAGAAGGCAGCCACGTACAAGTGGCCTGGGGCCCACAGCGCGTAACCAGAGCCCCCCGCCCCACCGGGAAAGACGCGGCCTCAACACAATCTCACTTTGACACCCACCTGCCGCGGAGCTGAGAAGAAAGCAGGCCTTTCGTTTCCTACACTTACAAGTAACCACAGAATCTTTCCCACTTACAATTTGCGTGCCCAGGTTCTCTAGGATGCCCTTACTTTGGCTTCAGAAACAGGTAAAGAGAAGACCAGTGAGACCAGGCAAAAAACAAGTGGTCCTCCAGGCAACAAGCTCCACCCTGGATCGCTGCCCCTACAAGAGAGCACTCGAAGGCGGAAAGTGGGGAGAAGGGCGTGAGGTGCTGAGGATCTGGAAGGTCGCTTAACAGGGATCTGTCTCCACCTGCCCATTTCCTGGTGGGGACAGCGGTCTGTTTCTGGCCCACTACTCTCCCGGAGCAGGAGCAGGGGAGGGAGGGTTAGGCGGGGAGGCAAAGTCTGTCACTGAGATGAATAAAACTGCAAGATGCCAAGCACACATGCCCAGAAGAAGGGAAAAATTCGTATACTTTGGGGAGGGAGAGGAAACTCAGGAAGGAGGGATCCGTGTCCTAGCCTTGCTCAGAAACCTCCTGCCGATCAGTCTAGATGGGTGATTAGCAGAGTTCCCGGCTTAAATGCTTGTGAATTGCTTGTCAAAATATGTGTATACAACGATAGATTATAGGACTGCGTTTTCAAGTGATTTCTTACCATCGCCAATCCTTGAGATACAAGGAGACGGTGGGAACCAATCGGCAATTATGCTCACATCAAAAAGCTGCTACTGAAGCATGCATCTCCCTGGGACCCAAGAGCCAGGCTTCAGATAAATTATGACGCTTTATTTAAAGTCAGAGTGCTTATTTGCTTTTGTGCCAGCTCTGGGCCCTTTTCATCTGGAGCTCTCCCCGGCCCAGGAGAGCACACATTCCTACAGCTCTGCTGGCCACCAGCTGTGTCCCCCATAAATCATAAATCCTCTGAACAAGCCATTCTTTACAAAGACCAACAGCATTTACTGGAGATGATCACTCTGCTATTATTCCACTTGCTGAAATTTAAAATAGCAATATACAACAGCAGCTGAAAACCAGGGAACTCGTGTGTGTGTGTGTGTGTGTGTGTGAGTGAGAGAGACAGAGACAGAGAGACTGAGAGAGAAACAGAGAACAGGAAGGCTCTGCATGTCTGCGGCACACAAAGGGCATATTTTGTGTGTCACCTACAAGTCAGCAACTCTGCAAATCTAAAAAGGAAACAAGGGATGTAAATGTCAGAGGAACCAGACTCAGCACCCTCGCAATTAAAGGCACTGAGGCGAGGGGGGTCTGTGTCATGGGTAAACCCCGCTGGGTCTCACCCGGAGGCGGCCAAGCCCCCAAGGCAGCGTGGGAGAGAGTTCATGTGATCTCTAGCGAGGCCACATACTCAGGGCTCAGGTTCAGAATGTAATAAGGAAAGCTGAAGGAATTAACTCCAATCAAGCCCAGTCTGCAGCCCATTTTATTTTGAGGACTAGGGAGGAAGATGGAATAAAAGAGTGATGGGTAATCCCAGGCAGCATCCCGAGCGCCTGGAAAGAGGCCTCTGGAGACAGAGGCACCTGGCTCCCAGGGCGCTCCGCAGCTGCTGCCTCACCCTGAACTAAACAGCTTGGTGCCTCAGTTTCCTCACCTGTAACACAGGGAGGATGCATACGGATATCAAATGGAGTGTGATTTCTCTACAGCATTTAACACGGCTTCTGGCACAAACCAGTCACTCTGCAAGCGGACTTTGGCTTCCTCGTCTTCCAGCTCCCCTGTAACCCCAGGTCACACACTGGAGAACAGAGGGAGATGCCAAAATACTAGGAATTCACGCTCAGAAATACAGCCGGCAGCAAGGCCACTGTGCTCCTTCTGGGCAAACACCCTCGGACCTGGGCATCCACACAGATCATCTGGGACTCCTGGTGACCAGGCTCTTGGGCACGTGGCACACCTATCCTGTCAAATCTCACGAGCTGCAAAACCCAGTGTTAAGGAGTTGTGTGATTTTGACACCTACCACCAATTTCAACCAACATGCAGTTCTCTTTCCTGACATACCCAACTGTTTAAGGCAGACCACTCCCCATCCCACTGCTGCGTCATATAGCCAGTAGAGAACTCCAGTTCTAAATCCCTCAAGCCTCCTCTCTGGACACAGGTTAGGGAAACCTCACATCCGGTTTTCAGGAAGAGCCACTGGAACCGAAATGCCTGGTATCATCGGTCTAAATGGCCCAAGGCAAAATGAAAAGTCCCGAGTACCTTGAGAGTAGAGAGGAGACCGTTAATGAAAGGGGAAGCAGAGGGTCTTAGAGGCAAACTCATCTTTCCAACTACCATCTGAACAGTATTCTCAACAACGGTTCAAGGCATCTCCCGCCTCCCCATTCCCCACTCTCCACTCCCCACCCCATTCCAAAGTCCCCATCTTTCAGGGAAGAAAAAAGCCCAGCAGAGTTACAAGTATTTCAATAATGTGCTTAGAGACCAGCTCTTTTCTGTAAACAAGCCTAATGAAGCGTGACTAATAGTGCTCTCCGTGAGCAGAGCAAGGGAAAAGGGCCTTTGTTAGCACTTACTGGAGCAAGTCATCATTTTGCTGGAGCAGAACAAAACTTAGCTGGTTATTGATTGACCAGCCTCGCCCGGTGTCACCGCTCTGCTGTCTATTTCTATCTACTGTGTATATAAATACATGTGCTTCTGCAAACGCAGAGACATTCTACATGCACGCACGCACAGGCACACACACGCACACAGTCACGTGCAGCCACCAAGCTAACCTCTCTGCAGAAGGAATCTAGTGTTCCAGGCATCTCGCTGAAACTGAATTGCTTTCTAATACTTGCCTATCTTCCAGCCCTTGGTATCGCCTAACATTTCTCTCCAAGCGGTCAGTACGGTGAACCTCCGCTTTAGAGCCTGTAAACTGACATGCCCCAAGGACACCTAACCGTTTCCAAAGTCACTATGATTTAACCTGACCCAGTTATTATGTTCTAGAGGTGATTTCCTGTCGTTTTGCGATACGTTCAAAATGGCTGGTGTTTCTTTTCCCCATTTCACTTTCTCCGTTCCGAAGCTCCTGAAATTTTACGCGACGTAACTGCCACGCACACATTTCGTGATGGCTCTAATTCTCTCCTGCTATTAAAGCTTCTCTTAAATGTTACCGCTGCACCCAACCACGAGGTTAGCAGGGAGAACCAAAGTTGATCTGGGCTTCTCTTCGGAACAGGCAGGAATTCAAGTCAAAACTTGCTTTCCTTGCGACTCTGAGCACAAATTTCCGTATAAATTATTGACTGCACTTTGGCCTCATCTGAAACATTAGCCCCGCAGGCTGATAAGTTCTGACCCCAGGTGGCACATCAACCCTCTCCGAAGAGGCTGGAACATTAGTGCTTTGCACTGGGGACTAAGGCGTGAGAGCCAATCAATCAAGCTCCTGACAGCTTTTACGGCCTCTGAGCATTAGGCCCAAGTCAACCTCCAAGACTCCCATTGTTCACATTATTCTCTTCTTCTCTGGTGTGATGAAGTTAGGGTTAAGTCCAAGGCTTGGGTGAGAGAGAAAGGCTATTGTTAGTAACTCAGTCTTTATTGACTCTGACCTGCAGGGCAGCCAGCTTGAAGTCTTTTCCAGAAAGTAATGCACTGTTAATTGGTGCTCATCATCAGGGTGTGTTTTATACACCTCTCTTCACTGAAAGGAGACCTGGCCAGACATTTCAACATCTTTTCCAGGTTGCCTTGTAATTCTCTCAAGAGTTCAACACACACACGCACACGCGCGCACACACACACTTTGGACACAAATCTGATTGGTACCCATCGAGGTCCCTGGATCACTAAATTGAATACCAAGGCGAACCTGGAATGTTTGGCTGGACCATGGTGACACTCAGGGTCTGGCATAAGGCACATTTACTATTTTTTTCATGGCAAATATCTGCAGGGATTACTCCGTGGGGCAGGAAAACGCCTGCTGGAGAAATGAGGTAGAAACACGTTATTTCCTTCTCGTGTCCTCTACCTGAAATAAACAAAGATCTTTCTCAGCTGAAGTTGGGAGCTGTGTGTGAGCAGGCAGCAACAGACTGCATGGCCTGGGCGGGGACAGGACACAATCCCACGTGGGCTTTGTTTAAAGAATGCAGCCTCTGAAGGGGTTGCAGAGTTACTGGACCCGAAGGCTTTCCTTTCCGCTTTCCTTTGAAAGAAAAACCAGGCAAACCATCATCTCTTCTTACCCAAACCGGCCTCTCAGGAGAGAGGGAGGGGAAAGGAAGGTGGTGGCCGGGCAGAAGTTAGGTACGAGAGCACCCAGTCTGCTTCTTAACAATCCTGGGCGGCAGGTGCCCAGGCAGGCCAGCCACACATCAAGGG
>NW_027528209.1:2973896-3017821 GCF_008692635.1 Crocuta crocuta
CAATGACACCTCTTGAAAGTACTGAACAACAGGCTACACATTGGATGCTTTGAAGGAGAAATCACATGTTAACATTTTGGAAATCAAGATTTCTTGGATGGGGGTGGGGAAGCACAAAAACCAAATGGCTTTGTTTTTTCTTTTACTTAGCTTAGTTTCAACCATGGGGCGCCTGGGTGGCTCAGTCGGTTAAGTAACCGACCTCGGCTCAAGGCTGATGTTGTGGTCCTTGAGGTCAAGCCAGATGCTGGGCTCTGTGCTGACGGCTAAGAGCCTGGAGCTTCCTTCGGATTCTGTCTCTCTCTCTCTCTGTCCCTCCCCAGCTCACACTCTGTTCTCTCAAAAATAAATAAACATTAAAAATTTTTTTAAAAAAGAAGAAATTTTCAGCCACAAAATCCTACATTTAGCCAAAAGACTGATCATGCTATTTTATTTAGTACCTCTCAGTACCTGATTTAGTACAAATAAATGAGTACATACTTTTCCAAATGAATGAGTAAGAATCCATTTTTCAATTAAATTTGTCCCATTTGTGTGTTTGAAAGTATACTAACTCCAAGATATATGACTCTCATATAAGATTTGATAAGCTTTCCGAAAAGGTGGTAGTTAAGAGAGTGTTAACATGCGTTCAGTCCTGACAGTCTCTTTCCTGCTGTAAAGGATTCCATTTTCTGGTGCCATTTGTTCGACTCCACTTCAATATTAAAGAAAACTAGAGGTTTCTAATTCACTACGAATGCACAGCCAAAGCACATTAAACTCATAGATACCATGTGCTATCAAGGCTAAAAAATGTCTGTAGACTCTTCAAGACAAAACTGAACATGGAGCCTGTTCTTATATAGAAAAACATGCCCAGTATTCTTCCTTCTTACAGCACAGACGTAAGTTAGGAAAAGATGTGGAGAAAAAAACCAACGACAGTATTCAAGCACCTGCTGTTCATAATGACCGATAACAAAAGGTAAGTCTTGAGCCAGGGCGGATGGAAACTGCAAGGGAACAAAACAGGCATCAACTGACATGTTTAAACCTAGGGGCACATGGGTGGCTCGGTTGGTTGAGCACCCCACTCTTGGTTCTGGCTCAGGTCATGATCCTGGGATGGAGCCCCGCGTCAGGCTCTATATGAGTAGTGTGAAACCGGCTTGGGATTCTCTCTCTTCCCTCCCGCGCCTCTGCCCCCTCCTCAGTTCTCTCTCTCTCTCTCAGAAATAAAGTTAAAAAGAATAAAAATAAATAAAATGTTTAAACCCACGGACAAACTGAACTCCAGACTGAATGAATCAATACAGCTTGAATATGGGGTCCCCTCTGAAGCTTCCATGAAGGGAATTCAAAACTAACACATTTTACGCAACAGGTAGTTCCCATTTGTGTTACTGTCCCCAGGGAGTAAAGACAGGAAATAAATACAAGGAATTCTGACGGAGACCTTTATTATCTGTACGCTTCGAGAACAGGATTTTTACACAGATGATCTCATTTACTTCTCAGTGCCCTACATGCCGGGATCTTTCGTTAGGACTGTTGTACTTAGGAGCAAGTCAATTCCAAGGTTTAGCTGACAGACTTGCCCCAGGGTAGAAAGTCATCAGAGATTAGAACAAGGCCGTAAGGTTACTTACACCTAAGTTTATGAATAACACGATTTCATGAAGGCACCGCACGTGCGTGGATGGGGCCCCACAAGGTGGGTGGGGCCGTCTAGGTGAAGACCAGGTGACCTCAGACACTTGTGCTATGGACATACCTGGACGACGGCACCACCATCAGTGACCTCAAGTTGGAAGCTTGGAATTGACCATGGTGGGAATGTACACATCAAAGAAAAAAGCAAACACTACAATTCAGAGTCTACCCCGCCCCCAGGCCCCAGCCCCCAGCTCTGACCCCAGAGCCAGCTGTTAACCATTTACCAGCACAGCGAGAGTTAGAAGCCTTAATTTGTTGAAATGCTATTCTTCTCTTCCATCATGTGATGCAGCAGAGAAACGAGGGGTCTGGGGAGAGCAGGGAACGTGGAAACCCTTCCCTTTGTATGTTGAGCTACTCAGAAGGTATTGAAGTACAAAACTGAGGGATGATTCTAGAACCCACCACAGACTACAGTGCTAATTTAGGATTTTGGCTGTTGCACAAGGAGTCACAATTCTCGATCCCGGGTCTCTCCTTCTGGCTAAGCACTCACACCTAATTAACTGGTCACCGAGTCCTGACTGTCTTGCTTCCCACTAATTCTTGGCTCCACCCTTCCCTCCTCCATCCACACCACGGTTCACGGTCAGGGGATGGTTACCTTTCCACTGTCACCACTCATCCCTCCCCTGCCCCACAATGCCTCAAACTGCCTTTAAATGTCCCTGGCCCACAACAGGTTCCTTCAGGCTCCACGCTTACCTATCTTCTTCAGGGAGGGCCTGGCCTGCCTTCATCTCTGGAGTCTGAGTCCTGCTGCATGGAACTCCAGAAAGCCCTCAGAACGGCTGGCTGCCCCTGTGACTATTTCTATTGCTGGACTCACATGACATTCAGGATGCCTGATTTTTACCTGCCAACCTCTGTAAGAGACCACGTAATAAGCACCATGTCTTCCAAAGCACCTGGCAAGAACCAGACGCTCAATAAATATCTTTTTTTTTATTTCTTAGGGCAAATGAAATATTGAAATGAATAAAAGTGCACAAGAGCCTCTGTGTTATTATTATGTACACAAATCAAAGTACAGAAGCAAACTGCAATGCCAACAATTATCTGTCCCCTGATTCTGTTATCTCCCGAGTGGCGAAGGAGCCCGTCTCAGTTGATTCTTCCCATTTTTAAAATAACTGGTTGATGATGTAAAGGTAAACAATTTGGTTTCAAGTGATCTTCTATTTTTTGTCGCAAACTCTTGTGAAATAAGTACTCTGACAAGGTAAAGAAACCGGGGACCTTCCCCTATGATTTCAAAAGCCAGCCCACCTTTACTGAACTACTACAAAAGCAATTGACAAGGCACATTTGCTGCTCACCTGACGCAGACGCTCTGAACACAGAGCATAACCGCCCAGCCACGGCAGACGTGGGCCGCTGGCCTCTCCCACCTCACTCCTTGTAATTTAATGAACAGTCATATCCAACAAATCTCTTCCCAATGGGCTGCCAGTGGTTATTCTCCCAGACTCTGGGGCCCCAAAGAGAGATTTGTCATTGCTTAAATAAATTTTACAGATGTAATAGATAAAGGCAATAAAGAAAACAGAGCTTTTATCATACAAAGTTGACAGAGCAGAAAGCTATCTCTCCGTAATGGGCGCGCGAGCTGGCGCGTCCTGGGCTGCTTGTGTGTACCAAAGGGAAACAGACGATGAAGGTTAGGAAGCATGAAATGACAGCCTTCTTTGCCTTTCAGGGGACGTAAATTTTATCTGCCGAATGTAAATCTCCAAGCCGTGGCTTTCAATCTGCATGCGGGATCCCCAGAAATTGATTTCAAGATGTAAACTTATCTCACTTACTGGTCAGCAATGCGGACCCCTCGCTACAGGCTTGTGGGGATCCACAGTGGGAAACCCGGGTGAGGTTCTGAGGGACGCGTTCCTGTTGTGATTCCGGGAGGCACGGATTACTTCACCTGCCCTGTGGGCAGCGTGCTCCTGGAAGTGGTGCTGGTACTCAGAACTGGTGCTAACCGGAAGGGAGCATTACTGGAAGGGCAGGCACGCATCACTGGTCCTCAACAAGTGGCCCATGACTCTTAAGTGGCACTTTCTTGGTGCCAGATGAAACGCAGACAGAGGACTTTCTGTGCCAGCGTGCCTTCTGGTGTCTCCTGCTCTACCAGTAAGATGAGCACATTCGTTTATGTTAAGGCGTCAGAGCTTCAGGCTATTAGGATCATGTACCTGGATCCTAACACAGGGAAGGAAATGGAAAGGACACTACACTTCAATCCCAGGGTCTTCAGAACGTAGTAAAGGGGCAGATTCCCCGCCCCTCCCCCACACCCAGAAGATCAGCACCTCATTTTGACTTGTTTCTTTACAACTCAGATGATGAAACTCCCAATCACGGTTGTCGTGCATGTTATAATCTGTCCAACAAACTGCGGCGTTTAATGTTTAATTCCAATTAATTCGGTGAGTCCAGTTTTATGTGAAGGCATATTTTAAGACAGAAACTTTCTAAGTCTATAGAAGTCACAGTTTGCTGGTAAATATTCTACAAAGTACAACAAAGAACACTGATTTTTTTTTTTTTAAAAAAACAGTTATGCTAAAAAAAACAAACATGGCCTTAATAGCAATGATGTAAATACCAGCCATCAATACACAGGGCAAATATGGTTAATACGGAAGCAGCTTGTCTCCTCTGGAACAGGAGAGTATAAAGATGCAAATTTTCACTTACTTATTATAAATTAGCAATTCAACTGAAAGCAAAAATGAATTGCCTGATCCCTGAATGCATGAGGTACAGAGGATCAATCCTTCAAATAACTTCTACTTAAAATGCACTTACAACCGCCATCATTACGTGAAAGGAATAAAAGGAAGAAATTTACGAAGATGGGTTTGGGGGCCGGGGAGGAGGCAATAAATATTTTTTATAAAGCATTTCCCCATGAAGCACTGCTCCCTACCATCTCTTCCTGTTGTTTACAATCTATGTGACCCCAGAGAAAAGCGGCTTCTGAAAAGGGAGGAGGGCTCGTTCACTGCAGATCCTAAACAGGGTCATTGCCTGACCATGGCTTCCCTCTCCCCTCACGGTCACCTCTGTTGGAAGGACCTTCAGTCAAGACGCCGGCTAGCTTTCTGTGTCTGTCCAAAGGACACACACGGCAGTGTTAACACATTGTTAGTTAAGCATAGGAGTATCTGCTGGTATGAGGGTCTGCCCACCATGGAGGGGGGAGTCCCAAAATACAGAGAACAGGTTGGCAGGCTAACAAAAAGCATTCCTGTCTCTGCCTAGAAAAAGATACTACTGCATTGGGAATTGCACTTTTGTTTGTCCATTTAAAAGCGCATTTAGTGTTGGGTGTTGGGCACTATTCAGAATGTCTTAGAATAAGCTCTCTAACAACCCAATCAGGAGGGTACTACATTCTCCCCATTTTACAAACGATGGTCCAATGCACCAAGAGGCAGTCAGTAAGTCACACCCCAAGGTCACAGGGACAGTGAAGTGTGGCACTGCGATTGAACTCAAGGGGCCTGGCTCCGGTTTGTGACAACTACCCAGTAACCCCATGTACAAGATGCTGGGGCAACGAGGGTGAACAAACACCCCCAGCCCTCAATTCAAGGGGTTCTTCCTCTGGCAGTAATTTGTTAGGGTGTCAGATCTAAAGGACAAGGTACACGATTTAATCAATTTCATCACATCATGTCCTGAATTCTCTCTTAAACAAATAAACAGACAAAACAAATTGTGTTATTTTGGGGCACCTGGATGGCTCGGTCAGTTAAGTGTCCGACTTCAGCTTGGTTCACGACCTTGTCGTCTGTGAGTTTGAGACCTGCATCGGGCTCCACACTGTCAGTGTGGAACCTGCTTGGAATTCTCTCTCTCTCTCTCTCTCTCTCTCTCTCTCTCTCTGCTTCTGCCCCTCCCCCCCTCTTGCATAGGCGCACGTGTGTGCACAAGTTCTCTCTCAAAATAAATAAACACTAAAAATGTCATGTTATTTTCATGCACAAAGGAATTTTAGAGCTCATTTATTCAAAACCTGCTGTCTTAATCAAGGAGAAGTCGAGGCCCAGAGAGATTAAATGGCCGATCCAAGCTCCCATGACTAAGGAGAAGAAGGCCAAAACCACAGCTAGATCTCTCGCTTTCTTCTCTTCCAGTGATCCTATGGGTCCATCCAGCAGCACCCAAGGTAGGTAGGTAGCAGCCAGGATGTCAGCTGACAGGCTCTCCATGACTCTCCACTGAACAAGAAGTTCCTGTAAAGGCACTCACAGCCTGGGGCCATTGTAGGATTTTGCCCCAGTGAGATGAACACACATCCAAGTGATAAAAGTTGCTTTGGAGAAGGAAGGGTATGTCAAGAAAAGGCTTCTTTGAAGTCTGGATAAAGACAGAGGAGTCAGAGCCTGAGCCATAACCGAAGTCCCTTGGTAGGTGACACAGGATCTAACCAATCCTCAATTTCTTGGCCCAATTAGGAAGGCAGCAGAAGATGAACGTCTCAGGTTTATGCACATGAAACAATCGCAGAGGAAGACTCGGAAGACTCGTTGTTGCAAAGGGCATATGCTAAAACACGATTCATTTAGTGTCACACTGAGTGTGCTCAAATGAGAGGGTAGACGTTGGATAAAGCATAGTCTCCCAGTGACCATGAGCATAGGCTTCCCGGGACAGCACCCTGGTAAGCAGAGAGGTAACAAGTCACAGAGAAGGAGTCTTGTGACTCCTCCTGTCCTCGTCCTCTCTCCCCCCCCCCCCCCCCCCCGCTGCCAACACTCACCACCTGCAGAGGAATGCATCCCTGTGCTAAACCACATGACAAAATACAGTTTCAATCAGCTTGCGCTGAGAGCCTCTTGCTCTACTTGCTTCATTTCATCACAAAGCTCAAAAAGTAGCCGCTGAGGCCTGAAAGGCGGGGCCGCATCCCCTGGTGTTCAGGGTCTTCTGATTTGGAAGAGGGCGTGTTCTCATAATGGGAGGGGGGTCATCACACCCTTCTGGTCTAAGGGCCATGGGTTAGGGCCGAGGGACCTGCGGGACTGAGTGGGTAAGGAGAGGCACTCCGTCCAGACGGAGCATTACTGACAGCAAAGTCCACAGGCTTCGAGGCTCCGGCTTTTTCTAAACATCAAGAATCAGGGTTCCATTTTTTAACAAACTACAGAGCAGCTTTCCAGATGTGGGTTCCTGGCTGAACTACAGAGAAATCTGTGACTCTCTTCTCTCACTCAGACTCAAACACACAGACAGACAGACAGACACACACACACAACACACACACACACAGGCACACCCCGCCCTAGACGATGGCACATCTGGGTTTCAAACCCAGGCCTATCAGACTCTAAACGTCTCCCCAAACTCCGTGGGGGCTAAAAATCCTCTTGAGTGCTTATTAAAACTACTGATTCTTAGATCTACTCCAAACACCTAAGGTGATTCTTAGCAGAGCAAGTGGATTAACCGACTTTAAAGAAAAATGTACGTCATACAAAGTAAGACACACATACACCATATTGAGTTTTCCAAGGGCAGAAATGGGGAATAAGGATTTTGATGAATTACTTTCCAACATTCTGGGGGACGGGGCCGCAGGTGGGGAGAGGAAGGCATTACGCGATTCCTTTGGAAAAGTTACCAAGGGGCCTGGGGTGAGGCTGAGGACTTTTTATCTGCCTGAGCCCTCAGACAGGAGTATTAATACAACAGCTCGACTTGGTTTAAAGAAAGGATTATTTTGCCATCAGCAATAATCGCTTCTGGCAAGAGGCAGGCTCCGCTATGGCCACTCACAAAAGATGATGAAGCCCCGCAATCCCTTCTTCATAGACAGGAAGGGGGGGGCTTTTCAAAATATTAATATAATCTCACTTATTAAGATAAAATGATGTGCTAAAGCACTGGAAATTCTCCCACTGGAGCTGCTATACATTTTTTTTTCCCGTCTTCTCTGGACAGAAAGGGTCCTAAAATCCCAAATGAGAGTGTCCATTTTCCCATCACCTCCTAAAATATTAACATCTTGATGTGTTGGGTCACTGTGTGCTCTTTTACCCGAAGTCAAAGAACTGAGCAGGTCATCTGGGCAAGATAAAATAAATCGTAGCTCAGGGCACCTGCAGGCTCAGTCTGGTTAAGCGTCCAACTTTGGCTCCGGTCATGATCTCGCGGTTCGGGAGTTTAAGCCCGGCGGCGTGGGTCTCTATGCAGACAGCTCGGGGCCTGGAGCCTGCTTTGGCTTCCGTGTCTCCCTCTCTCTCTGCCCCTCCCTTGCTCACGCTCTGTCTCCCCAAAAAATAAATAAATGTTGAAAAAAATTTTTTAAATAAATAAAGTGTGGCTCTGAGGCAAGATTAATAGCAAGGCTAGCTTCTACATTGTTCCAGGCAGGATTCTTCGGCCAGGGACCCTGACTGCCTCTGTGAGGTGGGCAAGTGCCTGAGGGCACCTTCTAACTCCGCCTAATCACCCTCCCATAGAATTAGATTTAACTAGTGCTTTTCATTAGGCTTACCGGAGGCAAGGAGGACAGACAGAAAGGCAGCAAGGGCAAGGAGCAAACAAGCCGGCCTTTTCCACACTGCTCTGCCACAAAACCCTCTTGTGAGGTCTTCAAAACTAACAATTCAGCAGAAAGTGACAGGGAGAGCAACCACTGAGTCAGCCCTTATAAGTCCTCTTCAAAAAGCTGCTTTCAGTGAATCAATTTTCAGTGTTGTTTCGGTTATTCTTAGATAGAAAACTTTCTACCCCCTCTCCTTCTCCTTTGGAAATTTGGTAACCATAGTTTCTGTATCCTGCTGAGACTTGATATGTGGAGCTGTATTCTACCTGCTATTAAGCTGCTGATAGCAGTGTTTCTGTTGCAATTTATGAGCAATGTCAGTTGAAGGCAGAGAGTATTGTACACACTATATTTTCCCAGCTGGAGATCTCCGTGAATGGAAAGCAAAAACATGAATACACATGCACTGTGGGCTTGAAGGAATAAAAAGGCAGGGAGAAAAGTCAGCAGGCTAAAATCAGGTGGGTGGTCTTGATTATAAACCAAGGAGATAATAAAATATTCAAAGGAAGCTCTGACTAAATGGCCGGGGAAAGGCGACAGGCAATATAAAGCGAGGCCTGATAAAGTCTCTTTTCTACCTGTAGGTCTCTCGCGTTCGATTCTCAGATTGGGGAAGTGCCCAGATGCACCTTGCCGCCTGGGGTTTTAAATAACTTGCCATAACCAAAGAGTCATTTGAAACCACAAAAACAAATCCCATTCCACAGTAAGTTTCTAATAAGGGCTGCAGCCGACAGTGAGCACCGCACATCTCATTTCCAACCTTCTCAATGTCTCCACACACTAGCTCACGAGTCAGGTTTTATCTCTTTTTTTCTGAACCAAACACATTTTATAAGGAGACAGCAGTTGGGTTTTATTTTTGTTCTTAAGAAATAGACACACTGCACTGTCCTTGGGCCCTGATATCTGCGTCATCATGGAGTGTACAGAATAGGTTAACGGTCCTCAAAGAGATCCAATTCTAGAGAGAAAGGATCAAATAATCAAGAAAGTGTCCAATGAAATTGTTCAAACCAAAAGATATTTTCTCTTCCTAAAAACCCTACTGAGAAATGTAACATAAAATATTAATAGGCATCTTGTTAAATAAGCTTCATTCAATTCCTTCCCACCTAAATAAAAGGCAGGACACTGCTCCATGTCAATGGGTCCCAATCCTGCATTAGAAGTATGGGAAGGCTTTTTGTTTGTTTTTTTATATAACCACCTCATACCCTGACCCCTAAATATTGTGATTTGGCTTCCTAGTACTTATTTAAAACCATGATTTTAATGTTCTCCCCCATGAAAACAAGAATTCTCTAAACAACAAGTCAAACTGTGCTCAATTGTATCAGGAGGCTCTACGCACTGGGAGGGGAAAAGAACTTGTCTCCAGGTACTAAAGGAAAAATGTGTGCAAAACAGAGTAACAAAAAGCAAAAGGATCATTTACTTATTTAAAATGGAGCATAGTTTATGATTTTTCCCAAGTAACTCTGAAATAGATATTCAATGTTTGTATTCAACTGACTTCCTCATCAGGATTCAGTGGGTGTTTTTTTTTTTTGTTTTTGGTGTTTTTTTTTTTTTGATTCAGACCCTCATTCCTCAGTACCAACAGTATAAAATAAAATCCTTGAGCCTGTTAAATTCACCAAGCCCAAAGCTAACCCAGGAGAAAAGTAATTACCATTTAAATAGCAACATGAAGTTCTTTGAAGGAACAGCCTTTTGATGTTAGCATCTCCAATGGTAAAAGGCAAAAAAAAAAAAAAAATCTCAGATCTTAAACATTGTTCATTGTTTTCCAACTCAGAGAAAACAAACGTGTCTCCTCAAAGTTCTTTCATCAGAAAGAAGTAGGAACCCAAGTTGTTTATCACAGGCTTGTAGTCAGTAACATGGTGACAAGGTCCTATTACATTTCGGTGACACTAAGAAGAATGGTGAAGTACAACGAACTGGCTTCCCACATGATAGAAAAAATATAACAGGAAAGACTGGGCACGTGCAATTCATAAACTTCTGGAGCCCCCATCCAAAGATGGGGATCGGGCTGCCACACCCGGAAGTCACGACATCCCCCACTGTGTTCACCTACAGGTCAGCACAATTCCTTCATCATTTAAAACCCTTTCCAGTAGATTCAGCACAAAGTTGGAAAAGCTTGTCCTTCTTAAACTCCCATCTCTTAATTCACAGGAGGGGGCGGGGATCTCGCACCTATCAATTACAGGAAACCTCTTACAAATGACTAGAAACACCGGACAGTACGATGTAGTGTATTACACACAGCTCCCACTCTTCATGATCACGCAAGTGACAAACCAGTTGGTAGATTAAACAGGCTGTACATTATTCAGACATGGCAGAACATCCCTATTTGTCCATAAACCACAAGACGCGATCTTACACCTTTAATCTCCTTCCTAGTGGCTCACATGGTGCTAGGCACATAACAGACACCGATCAATGCTATCCCAATGCTCGTGTCTTTTTACTTTTCCTTCTTTACCTATTTGTTTTTAACAGAATGCTCCATTCGAGTATCTCCACAAGGCCGAAATCATGAAAACAGAGAGAAACACAAACCAGGTTTTAAAATTTTTAAAAGTCTGGGTACAGGGGAGAGAGAATAAGACCTTCAAGTACAGGAAGACTTTTTTCCCCTTTGGTTTTCGCTTTTAATTACCTATGCCATCCCTACATGCTATGATAAATAGTTGACAATTTGGCATATTCCGGTGATCAAATGTTTATCTCTGAACAGGCTTTCTATTTTAAGGATATAGGCAGCCTGTAGTTTATTATCAATTCACTATAGAAAAGTAAGCAATTATTATAACCATCCAGCCAAATGACATAACTGACACTTCTGCTGCTCATATACATTTTCCTAAGTCTGAAAATCTTTTGTTTTAAGTGGCTCCTTTGCTCGGAGGCAAACCAGTACATTTTGAGGAAACTTGCCTGCAACCAGAATTTGGTAAAAAGTGGGTTCAGACCATGTGCCCCAAACTTGCATGATCATAAAAACCACTGGTGGAGCATGGGGCTCCCAATCACCCCTCTGGAGCTTGGGGAGTGGGGTCCGGGAATCTGCATTTTAGGAAGCATTCCAGGTTAAGTTGTACCAGCAGGCAAAAATGTGCAGGACTTTCTGTATCAGCTCTGGGTTCACCCAGCTCACACTTGAGAGCCGTGGTTCAAAAACCGGGGCGCATGAGTTTCATGGAAGGAAGCTTTTACAAAAATCCTGAGGCCCATCCTACCTTCGAACCACTGAAAGTCAGCGCGGCCTCACTTACCAGGGTGATTCCAGTAGACAGCTAGGTGTGTAAGACAATGACCTCTTCAAGTGCTTCTCGACCCTCACTGCTGATCAGAATCACCACAAGAGTTACAAAGAAGCTAACATACAAAAAAAAAAAAAAAGCTAGATTCCATGTGAAATCAACTGAATTGGAATACTTGGATGTGAGGCCTCAAGCCATGGCATTTTTTTTTTCTAAGTTCCTAAGATGATTTTAATGTGCAGTCTAAGTTGAAGAGAATGGGTCTAGTAGATTCTGAGGTTAATATCAAGTATTTAAATTTAATAAGCTTGTATCTAAATACCCTTTGTCTGCCCGGCCCACAATGTTTGTCTGATAGAATAAAATTACAAAACAAAACGGTCTGTCCTCTGAAGGATAGATATTGCGACTCAGCTGGTCAGATGAATAACCGACCTGGATGAAAGAATAGGAGACTAGTACAAAGTATCAGCAAGGGTAAAATTTACAGAACTCTAAATACCCACATGTAGCAAGGAAAATAAAAATGTTCTTAGTAAGTTTCCAGTTCATGTCAGATAGATGCACTCATCATCCAAAAGGGTGCAGATTCTTGATGAAAACTTACTGAAACTGACTTGGAGTCACAGGCTGGACAGAAAACACAGTCTTTTGGAGGCTTCTACCCTGACTGTTTTTTTTATCTTTAAAGTTTAAAACAATTCTGAAAGCTTTTCAATCCAAGTTCCTTTCAAGAACCTTTTGGGCTAGTATATAGTCAGTGGCAGTTTACATAATGTCAGCAACATAAATGATAACAAAAATACATCTTTGTCCTTGTTTAAAAGGAATTTATATCTACTGTGTTATACTTACTACATCCATAACCCCTTTTCACAGATGAGAAAAACAGGGCCTCAAGAATCTGATGACTTACTTTCAAGTCTCTAGTAGGATGTGTACGGGACCACAGCCATCCTTTACTTAGAAATATCCTTGGGGCGCCTGGATGGCTCAGTCAGTTAAGCATCCGACTTCAGTTCAGGTCATGATCTCACAGCTTTGTTAAGTTCAAGCCCCGCAGACAGTGCAGAGCCTGCTTCAGATCCTCTGTTTCCCTCTCTCTATATCCCTCCCCACCTCACAAAAATAAATAAACATTAAAAAAAAAATCCTTTATCTAGCTGTTATTGAAGAAAAACTCATCTCCTCGATCCATTTTTATCTTTTCCCATGCACTAGGAACTATANGTTTCCCTCTCTCTATATCCCTCCCCACCTCACAAAAATAAACATTAAAAAAAAAATCCTTTATCTAGCTGTTATTGAAGAAAAACTCATCTCCTCGATCCATTTTTATCTTTTCCCATGCACTAGGAACTATAGATAGACTCTGGGCCCATATAACACGTGGAACAAGACAAGAAATGGCAGTGGCCAGGCGGTCCAGTGGGTTAAGCATTTGACTCTTGATTTTGGCTCAGGTCATGATGCCACGGTTCATGAGATCAAGCCCTGCGCTGGGGCTCTGTGCTGATGGCATGGAGCCTGTTTGGGATTCTCATTCTCATTCTCTCTCTCTCTCTCTCCCTCCCTCTCTCTCTCCCTCCCTCCNCTCTCAAACTAAACATTTAAAAAAAAAAAAAGACAAGTAATAATAGTCAAGGAAGCAACTATAATTTCAGGTACTAAGTCCTTGAAAAAAATAAAGTAGTATAAGAGTTTAGGAAGTGATAGGAGAAGAGCTAGTTTGAGGATGGGAGTCGGGGAGTAACTTTTCGGGGAGGGAGCTGATCCAAGACTGCGAAGATGCGACAAAGTGGCCGTGTGGCAGCTCTGGGCAGAAAGAAAAAGCAAAGCAAAGGCCCGCAGGCAGAAAAGATGAGGCTACAGAAGACACGCAGGGTCCTACTTACTCAACACAGCTCACCTGAGAAGGCATGTTTGAAGAGTGGTACTCAGTTTTGGAGAAGCTAGTGTGTTCTCAACTTTACATGAGTTCACTGGAGACGCCACCCAGGGCCTTTGGTGAATGCCCATGGAGAAACAACCAGAACGCCCAGTGACAAGTGTAAACAAGAAATGCTCTACGAACTCAGGAAGAAGAGGTGAAGGCGGCACATATAAATGAAGCCGGCACTTCCTGTGGGAGGTTTGTTTTTCCTACCGGTTATCTTTTTGATCTTAAAATTCCCTTGGACTCTTCAGGCTGGAGTTCGAATAAACATTAATGAAATGCATTTTGCAGCAGCCGTGACTTTAATCTGGACCACTATTAAGAGCGGAGAAACAAAACTGTTGCTTCATAATGCTGTGCAAACATGGGCCTTTCTTTGAAGTGTGTTATCACTGGTCATTTTACAATCCAGGATACCTGAAATACTCTGTGGCCTACCCTCTTGGCAAAATAAGTCCTTTAAAAAAAAAAAACAACCCAGCATAGTGTTTAAACTAGATTGGTTTGTTTAAAAACTGCCTTAGAGACCAGAAGACATGTACAAGAATGTTCTCGGGGACAATGTTTGAAACAGCAAAGAACTGGCCACAATCCAAAAGTCCACAGGCACAAGAATGGATACATAATAACGGTATATTCAAACAACCTGACACAGCAGTGAAAATGAACCAGAGCCTAATGTTGAGTGAAATGTTGAAAGAGAATTACTGTGTATGTTTCCACGTATTTGAAGTTCAAAAACATGCAGAACACACAATGTGTTTACCTAGGAATTTAGAGGGATGCAGTGANGGGGAGGGCGAGGGCACACCAGCGGTTCTCAAAGGTCCTGAAACCGAGATTTTCTTAGTTCTTCATCAAAGCGGTAGGAAACACACATTTGTTTTCAAGTCGTTCTTTACACCGCACGCAGGGTTGAAATCGCATTTCGTACACATATTTGTTTTGCATTTTGCATACATTTAATATTTAGCAAAGCCAGTGTTTATTAGTTAAAGCTGCCTTTAAGAAGGAGCTCAGATCTTCACCCAAATGCTGCTCTGGCTTATTTCACATGTGTACACAAATGCCTTTTAAGAAACAGAAGCTCAACACTCTTTCTTCCATGTAGTCAATATGCTGCTGAACGCAGCCTGAAGAAAAGAGAAGCACCTGAGGAAGCAGGGCAAACTGTGAGTGAAATCCATTTTCCCTGCAAAGCTGCAGGGAAAGGAGCTTGCGCGTTCCTCTCGCACCAAACGTGGGGTCCATGATCTAAGGGACAGAACACCACGTCTGTGAGACGCACTGCGGCAACATTTGCTCCCAAGGGTGCATTATACAGGAAACCAAGGATTAACGTTCTCAGGGCTCCCAGGCAAGAACTTCCAAAAACGGGAACAAATAAAACTATTACACATCCGTGAAAATCAAAATTCAGAGAGGAGTGGCAGGCAGCCAATCCAGCTATTGCAGGTCTGCTCCCCCATCTGCTTGGCCTGCTAACTGTCGGAAAATACAAGCAAATCACTTCTTCTGCAACTAATTCTCAATAGGGCTCCTAAAAACCAGACTCCATGATGCAACTTTAATAAGACAGAACAGCTTATTATGATCAATAAAGCAAAGGCTTCCAGCAGTTGGGGAGCCAAAAGCTGGCTCAGACGCCTCTTTGGTGGACACGGAGCACTAACGCCATCCTTCCCCGGTCCTGCGGAAGGCCCTGCGGAAGGCCCTGCGGAAGGCCCTGGGCCAGGAAACGCTCAGATACCAGGAAACCTTCTACCGATGAACGCAAAGGCGTTCTCGTCCTGCTAGATGTTATTAGCCCCAATATATGGCAATTAATTTACTGCAGGCTCTTTATTCATAAATGGAATCAAATAAAGCCTTCCGTGGCTTTTGGCAGCTAACCCTTACTAAATTACGGTGACTAGAAGTTTGCTCAAAGGCTGCACCATAAGTCAGCCCCTTCAGCTTGTAAAGTTCAATTAGAGAGTTCTTAGCCTATTGTGTGCCTTAAAGCTTCAAAGAAGGCATTATTCATGCATTTGCCATTGCCAAAAAAAGAGGAAAGCTGGCAAAGAAGGAATTCTTGGAGTGTTGATCTAGGCATTACCAAGAGATCTTAAAGCTTCGGGCTCTCAGTACCCAAACAGCTCCACTTTGGGGCAAAACCTCAGTGAAGTGTAAAAGACTAAAATTAATCTGATTAACTGTGGAAATCTACATAATAATGAAAGTTCTGACCAAGAGCACACAAGCACAGCCACCTGCTAGAGTTTCCTTTTCTGTATTCCTCTTACAAGTGGCCGCTGGCTGCTTCCTGTAAATGTGGCCTAAGCACGCTGGGGGCTTCACCGAAGGCCAGAGAGGACATCTTGGGACCACCATTCCCACCACAATGGGCTGCCATCTTGGTTCTCACGGTCTTGTCTCCAACTGCGGGCAAAGCCAGCGCGTTACCACCCCCCGCTGCTGCAGGGGTGAATCCAACTGGCATTTTCGGAGGCGATGCGCTCGGCGCCCTGTGCACTTCCTGTGTGTGCCTCCTGCACCAGGCAAGGCTTGGCCCTGGAGAGCGGGCAAGAACTTTCGCTCTGACACTCCCCTTCCCGGCAGGCAAGTGACTGACTGGACTCTAGTTCACCTTCCCATGGGAGGTTCTGCGGTTGCCCTCAGGTATGAAAAGGGGCCAGTGTATTTTCTCAAGGGCACACCATTAAGTCAGGAAAGTCCCCGGCAGCCCAGCTCCGTGGCTGTCTGCAAAAGAATCTGGCACAGCCAGTTCTGCAAACAGCCAGCTTTTCCTACTGCCGGGCAGGAGGCTAAGAGGAAGGAGCAGGAAAACAATTCCGCTGGGAGCTACTTGCCAGCGAGGCCGAGGCTCTAAATCTCCTCCAAGCTGAAAACAAATTAGCAGCTTTGCCCGCATCAAGCCGGCCATCGGAAAGAGGCTTTTTCCCCCTCACTCCGGCATTACAAACTGCTCCTCAAAGATAACACTTTTAAGGATATAAAAATGTTTCCTTCGGCTTACCGCCTGTCACCTATTGACGCGACTGACAGAACAGCTCGAAACCCTCACCAGCTCCCTGGGAGCGCCGACAAGGCCCGAGCAACAACAGGAGGAGAGGGAAGGAGGAGAGCGGGTGGTTTTTATAGTCGTGCCGGGCCCGATCACCCTTCCCTTCACCATTCTTTCATCCATTTATTCATTCAGAGGATGCTGATTTGTTGGGAGGTTGCTCATGTGCTCGGCACTGGGGACACGTGCGTGAACCAGGCAGGCAAACACCGGCGCCTCCTAACACAGCGAGGTGATACTTACCATCATCTTTTACAGCTGTTCTACTCAACAAGGAAGTGTCCTCTGTGATGCTAACGTACATGGACTACATGAAAAAGCCCCTTTCTAGGCTGAGAAGGAAAATCTGAAAATACAAGTACATGTGCTTCGGATAAATGAGCAGAGTGCTTCCAGATACACACTGTCCCCAGGCCCTGGGGCCGCCAGAGAAGCCCAATGAAGGGAACTGGGTTTTAACAAGGTGTCTTCAATGCACCTGTCCTTTGCAGAAGGCAGAGCTACGACATCGGCCACAACTTCAGGGTCTTAGAGGTGCAGGTGTTACAGGGCTGGTCAGAAACCAAACAAACGTGACTTTTGCTAAAACACTGAAAGGAATCTGTGAAGGAGCAGTGTGGTGAACAACTTGTGTTGCTAAACAGAGATAAGAAGAGCAGAGCTCCAGCCCCCAATAATGATCTGGCCAGGACCCAGGAGGGCAGCAGGTAGGGATGGGATTAGGAGAGTCTGTTCAAGAGCTACTACATTTCTTTTGTTCAGATAACCAACAGCCAAGCAACAACAAAAAAAGCAGTTTGTTTCATTTATATGCCTCTGTTTTAAATTCCCAGATTTATAGTCTGTCTGAAAACGAAGTATAACTAAAACCACGTTGCGGGGTAGGGGTGGGGGCAAGTAAGCCATCGCAAAAATTAACTGAATGACTTGACTTCCCTACAGAGGTTAAGTGATCGTGATGATGGCACATTCCAAATCAACTAAAACGATCTCAATTTCAGGACATGAAAACAATGGCGGCTACCAAGAAAACTCAATAAAGGAACTTCAGACTCTGAGAGTTTTCTCATCTGTATGATGTGGAAAATACTCAAGTTACTTTTTAAAAAAAGACGACAAAAAAGTAAAATTAAGTTTTTACAGAATGGAGAGTAAAACCTTCACCTGTGCTTTTTCCTGAAACTGGTACCAAAAAAGTCGATGACCAGGAAATCAAAGGCGGCTTTTCTGGAGAAACTGATCAAAGCAAGAGAAAAGACGTATGGAAACCCCCAGCTGGGAGATCCCCTAGAGAGAAGATCCGCTCAGATCTTCCTATGCCATCAAGATGCCCTCCCACGTATATGGGGCTTCAAACCAGCTTCCGAGCATGTTGTCCACAGGCAGACAGTCCAGGATCATGGGGCATTTGAGGCAAGTCTCCAACAGGAAAAACCGAGAACAAAGCAAACACACAAAGGAAGCTAGAAACAAGGCAGAGAAAAGGAAGGAAGGGAGGGAGGGAGGAAGGAAGGGAGGAAGGAAGGAAAGAAGGAAGGAAGGAAGGGAAGGGGGAAGGTTTATCCTCAGGGAAATGAGACACTGTATTCATTAAACTACAACAGAAGGCTGTTAATCGCCATAACAACAACAACAACAACAACAACAAAAAGGAGCTTTCAGAAATGAAAAATTTAAGACATTTTTTCAATGAAAACATTTAAAAATAAAGAATGAGGAAAGTCCCCAAATCAGAAAATATATTAAAAACCGTATGCCAGAGGTTTGAACAAGGAGAGAAAAGGTCAGAAAAGTAGACCGATACAAGAAGTTCAGTGTGTAACTAAAAGCAGCTCCAGAAAGAGAGAACGTGGACCTGGGAATTACATCCCTTCCAAAGAGAGACATCTATAAAATTTCTAACACGACAGGGTCTGCGTTTCCAGTGAGAGGGCTGAGCTCAAGGCAAGAGACTGAAAAAGACTCCTGCCAAAGGATGTCACTGAAATACGTCCAAATGCTGGAGACAAAGAAGAAAGGAAGGCTTGGCAGATGGATGGGCCAAACAGCCATCACACTCGAGATCTCAAATCAAGATGGCATTGAACTTCTCAGGGACAACACTGGGGATGGCTGAGAGCGTGGAAGAATGCCTTCAAGTCGGGCAGAAAATGATTTTCACCCATTCTTCATCTAGCCACTTCATCAGTCAACTATGAGGGTTGATGGAAAACCTGTGCAAACATCTGACATGTGAAAATTTTTACTTCCCATGAGTGCTTTCTTAGAAAGCTCTTGGAAGACAGGCTTCACCAAAATGAAAGACAGAAACAAGGGCATATGATACACAGATCCAGGAAATAGAGCATCCAACATAAGAATGGAATCTTCAGGAAGGAGTAGAGAGAGCTCAATTTTTAAAACCATGTCATGAGGCCTCTGCAAGACCCCTACACTACCCATCCAGACGGGAGGAGATCAGAAGAGAGACTACTCCAAAAGATAAAATGCACAGAATGCTGGAGGTATTTTACAAACTTAGAAGCAATTTATAATCCTGGCATGACAGTTCATGGTGAATTAGTGATGGGTACATAGAACACTAAGCAAATAAAAAACAAGACCATTATTAACTTCAGGGAAAAAATTGGGTGAGAAAAGAAAATAGTCATAACACATGGCTGTGCTATGAATAATACACACATAGTTAGAGTCACGTAAACGCTGAATGTTGACCTGACAAAAACTCACTTGAGGTAGACAGCCCCTAAGATCATCCCAAATAATAGGTGCTTCTTGGAAGTGATACCCTTATGTGATATGGTCCCTTCCTGGAGTCTGGGCTGGACTTACTGACTTCTAAGGAACAGCATAAGCAGGAAAACGGGCTGTTCTCTCAAACATGACGTTACGCAAACACTCTGGCGTCCATCTTGGACTCCCTGTCTCTGGCTGGGGAAGCAAGGTCAAGCGCAGCCCGATGGAGAGACTCCTGGGATTCCTGACCACAGAAACTGCGAGACAGTCATACTTGCTATTCTGAGGTACTCTGTTTTGGAGTCGTTTGTTACACAGCAATGGAGAATTCAACTATTTGGGAGAACGGGTGGCAGGAAAATCTGAGAGGGGAGACGGGAGTATGAGCTACATCACCAGCTTCCACAGGAAGTTAAGATAAAATGCCTAAAACTAAAAACTTACATCACGAAACAGCCACAGAAACAGGTGTTTTCAAATTTAAGGAAAATACAAGCTACAAGAGTTTGAAGTAGCTTTTTGCCTCTGGCGAGCAAGAGCAGGTGAGGAAATGTGGGGGTTTTCTGCCGTTGTCACAGTCCTGGTAGAATGCTGGCTTTTTAAACCATCAACACATAAAACCTGAAGAAAAGTTAAAAAGAAAATTATATTCACGTGTTCACGCTCCTGCATCCAATAAAGTCTCTATTTTACAGCCGTCTTTTGGACACTTGAAGGATTTTTTTTTTTAAGATTTTATTTTCAAGTCATCTCTATACCCCATGTGGGGCTCGAACTCACAACCCTGAGATCAAGAGATGTACACTCTACCAACTGGGCCAACTAGGCACCCCAGGACACTTTAAGGATTTTTTAAAAAAACATTTATTTAATTTATTTTGAGAGAAAGAGAGAGACAGAGAATCTCAAGCAGGCTCCACACTGTCAGTACAGAGCCTGATGCAGGGCTCAAACCCATGAACTGCGAGATCATGACCTGAGCCGAAACCATGCTAAGGATTTTCTTCAGAATCCTGTGAGTCTGAAACGATTCCAGCAAGAACACTCTACGGGCTTCACAATCCATTGCTCTGTACACCTCAGGTACCTTCATCCTAAACCTTCCCATTCCGCAGAGGAGGAAAGCGAGGCACAGAGCTAAGGAAATGCACCTGGCTTTCACAAGGGATGATGTCCGCCGAAGCAGAGGAAGCAACAGGAACACTCGAATAGAACCTCGTTCGGCCACCGTACACACATGCATTTTCACAACAAATGGGATGGTAGGACGTGGGAGTTACCGACACTGGTTGAACGGCCACACAGTTTCCCTTTTCCTTTCCACTAGTCTCCCTTTTCTGCAAAGACCAATAGACGCTAGTAACGGCCAAGTTGTAGCAATCACATCATTTTGTTTCACATCATTTTGTTTCAATTTGGCTTTTCTCGTGGCTGAACCACATGTCTTCTCTCAGTACCAAGAACTCTGGAGGATTCTGCCACAGCACTTTTTTTTTTTTTTTAAACAGTCAGTTAAGGATCCGACTCAATCTAGGCTCAGGTCCTGACCTCAGGGTTCTTGAGTCCAAACCCCACATCTGGCTCTGCGCTGACAGCACGGAGTCTGCCTGGGATTCCCTCTCCCTGTGTCTCTCTCTGCCCCTCCCCTGCTCGTGCGCAGGCGCCCCCACTCTCAGTCTCTCTCAAAATAAACAAGCCAAACACTTTTTAAAAATCTGCTAAATGGATAGATTTGGAGCACTGCAGCCAAAAAGATAAAGGAGAATGTTTGATAAAAACAATTCTATGTGCCTCTTACTGTGTGTGCTCATGCCCTTCCAGGATGTTAATACACACAGCATTTTGTATGAAATGTAAAATGCTTCTCTTGCTTACTTCTCATGGGGGACTGTAAAGGTGTATAGCTTCTCCTGTGCTTTTTTAGTCAAGTACTGTCACTCAAGATGCTTTTCACAAATAAAGGAACGAAAAAATAGGAAGTTCATGTGCACAGAAGAAAGGCTTTGGCTGCCTTCAAGCAATTTTACAGTTTTCCTTTTGGGTTCTAACCAAGCTTATCATGCTTACCAACGGGCCTGGCCCTCCACCACCCCTCTGTCACCTGTCATTAATTATCAGAAGGAAAGAAATGGAGTAATGGCACCGAACGCTGAACTGTGTCAGTTGAGGCTGCCAGAATGCACGGACAGAACGACACGAATCGAGACTCTGTGACGATGCCCTCATAATATTCCTCCGGAAACACATTTTTCTACTTTCCAAAATACTCAACGATTTACCCTGTGTAGATACACAACAGTGAAGGGTGGACAGTCCCTGGCACGTTATCTGCAAGCCCCTCGGGTAAAGTGGAGCGTCAAAGCGGGGATCTACTTATCCACTGTGGTCAGGGGAAGAGTCAACTATGAGGGGAGAACATAACTTCTCAACGAGCCAGAACTCAGACCCCAGGGTGGTCCAGCCCGCCTTCTACTGAAGCCTTGAGGTGAGCCAGTGTGTCACCAGACCCTTCCCACACCATCACTGAGGCTACTGGATTCTCCGTCAGACCCCTGTCTCCATTTCCACTCAAGTCATAAATTCCCCACGCTTTATTCTCCGCCCTTTGAGGAACGAAGATGGGGATGTTAACCGCAGTCACACGCGACATGCCATGCCTGGTTGAAATTCCATCCCCGGAGATGTGCTACCGTAGGAAATCGCACGCTCAGGAGGGCCGGCGGGACGGCAGAGATCTATTTCAAGACATTTAATTTGAAAGTCAGACAGAAAGGGGGATGTCCTAGAGGCCGTGCACTTTGGATTCTCTAGTAACTGACTGAGGATTCTGTGGTTAATTGCTCTCCTTCTGAATCACTCAAGAGTAATGGGTCGTCAATATCAGCGTCAGTGCCTCACTGCGCTCTGCTTCTGTGCAAGCTGGCCCGGGATTTCCCCGAATCCCACTGGGGTCATCCGTCCCACCACCAGCTTAGAACCTGCCACTGTTTTTAGAACTCCCTGTGAACAGGACACCGCCTTTTTGGTCACCCTTCCCAAGCACAGGTTTCATGGGACAGACAAGCTCAATCTAAAGAAGACGGCCATCCTTCCGGTCTATAGCCTCATCACTTTCCTGCCCTTGGGTATTCAGGGACCCATTGAGCTCCGAACACCTCAGAGCACACGCTTCCTGCCACCAGTGGCGATCCAGGCTCAGAGTGCGAAAGCAAGACTTCCAACCCAATTATGGGTCTTCTGTGCTCCCAGTATTCACCCCGCCCCCAGTACGTTTGTTTGAGTAAGAAGTAACATGTGGACGCTCAAGGTGCTAGAAGAGTCCCCTCTCCCCCACCCCCGCGAGCACTGCCTGGGACTGGCTGGCTCTTCGTATTTCCAGAAGCTGCTGGTATCCTCGGGAAGCCGAGGAAGGTCGTGGGTTCCCTTTCAACAAACTGGCCTGTGATGCTCCTCAAGCGAAATGACACACACTAAGTGTTCTCAGTCAGCTCTTTCAACTCGACCTACTTCAAAAGTTGTCTGTCACTGTGGATATCGAGAAGACATGTACATGACAACATACAGACTGTGCAGATGTACCGCTGAGTCTCCCCGAGGATTCTGGCTGCCCACCGGGCCAGAGAACGTGGGCCACTGCCTCTGAGGTATGGCAAGGGGTTGGCCGTTTTTCCTCTAGTTATGAAATGTGTAGTCAAAAACCAACATTTTGGGTATTTTTGCAAAAATATTTGGTGAATATTAAATTTAAAAAAAAAACATGTCACTCTATACGCCGAATGAAGTTCCCACATTTCAGTCAAAACCTCCAACTGACAAGCAAATGTTTATTTGCCTTTTAGCATATTTTTAAAATAATTGGTTGCATTCATACACACACACACACACACAGATTTAAAAACAAGGAAAGGCTGATCACGTCAGGTACAAACTAGAAATCCAGAAAGGACACAGAGCTGGATCGCCCATGCCTCAGTTTCCCCACAAGACTAAAAGGGCTCATGACAGGAGCCTTCCACGCACCAGAGAAACGCTAATTAATTAGATGGTGTTGGCAGAGTGTGGTGAGGTTTCCCAGGCAAAAGCATTCAGTTGTTCAGACGTGCCAAGACTGCCACGTGTCATGTAAAGGGAACGGCCTCCTTCTAACACCCAGGGAGCAAAAATACCATCAAAGTGTTTCAGATACATATTTGAGTCACAAGGCTTAATTTGAAATGAACGCCACACATGGGGTGGCACGTTTAAAACCGCTCCATTTCCTACGCAGTTATGGGCAATTATCAAATGTGTGGCATGCGTCTTGCCTAACTCACATCGCCTTGTAGCCGACCTGTCTTGGGTCTCCTGACTGTTACATCGGACTTTGCTAGATACCCTGGCAGTTGTGACCCGGGAGCCTAATTCCTGCAAGCTTCTTTGCTGAGAACGGCTTTTTGCACCTTCAGACAGGCCAGACCTTCCCCTGGATTATAGTCTATTCTCCTTTTGCCAGGAAACTATAAGCCAGTCTTATTTGAGCACAGAAAGGGTGGGGAAGGGTACGTATGAGAACACTTTAGTAGATATTATTGTTTTTAAGTTTGTTTGTTTATTTTTGAGAGAGAGAAAGAGAGGGCAGGTGAGAGGCAGAAACAGAGAGGGAGAGAGGGGATGCCAAGCAGGCTCCCCACTGTCAGCATGGAGGCTGATGTGGGGCTCGAACTCATGAAACAAGAGATCACGACCTGAGCCGAGATCAAGAGCCGTAAGCTTAACCGACTGGGCCACCCAGGCGCCCGAGCAGGTATTACTTTTAAAAACAACCTGGAGGGGCACCTGGGTGGCTCAGTCGGTTAAGCGTCCGACTTCGGCTCAGGTCATGATCTCACAGTTTGTGGGTTTGAGCCCCGCGTCGGGCTCTGTGCTGACAGCTAGCTCAGAGCCTGGAGTCTGCTTTGGATTCTGTGTCTCCCTCTCTCTCTGACCCTCCCCTGCTCTCTCTCTCTCTCTCTCAGAAATAAATAAAACATTAAAACTTTTTAAAAACCTGGACAGTTCCTCCCACTGCAGCTGCTCAAGAAAACAGCCAAGGGAAGTGGCTAAGGGGGCAGGGCGAGGCTGGGCTGCGCTAGGGAAAGATCCACACTCAGCTTGAACACATAACGTGACAAATTACATATTATCGACAAATCACAGGGTGCAAAGGTTTTCTGTAAAGATTCTGTCCTTCGTCCATCCTTCTTCTGAAGGAGCAGAATCCAAAAGAAGATATTTGCAGAGACGGAAAGAGGAGTGGCTTAGATTGCTCGCGGTTCCGAATGGATACTTGACAGACCAATTTGTGCCCCCAACTGTTTGAATTCCTCATGCCTCAAAGTTTTTCTTAACTTCCTTCACGGGGGGGCGGCTGTAAAATTTCACTCTAGACACAAGCATTAGTGGAATCTAAACCTCTGTGTCATCCAGAGCAAAGCCCGGCCAGGCCATACCCCTGGCTGCATGCCAACTGGAGACCCTTATTGGCACGCCTGCTTTCTCTGCTGAACCAGTGGTTTTTACTACAAGGGAAAGGAGGTCTCATTCCCTTTCTGGGTAGGGACCCCGGATGTGGGCACTGGAGACTATGCATTTGACTCATGACCTCATCCCTTTGTCATGAAAATGTCAGAGAGCCCCAAGTCAGGAAGGCTATATGAGGACAGCATTCTCAATCAGGGCCAGGTAAACTGGTGCAACCTTTCGGGAAAGCAGTTAAGCAAAAGCCTTTAATAAGCCTACAAAAACCGTCTGTGTCCTTTGACTCAGTGACTGTTTCCCGAAAGCTGACCCTGGAGTAATAGGTGCAAAGTCCTAAAACGATACAAATCCTTCACACACAAACATACAGGATGCAGTGTGATACTTTTTTTTTTTAAATATTTTATTTATTTCTAGGAGAGAGAGAGAGACAGCGTGAGCATGGGAGGGTCAGAGAAAGAGGGAGTCACAGACTCTGAAACAGGCTCCAGGCTCTAAACTGGCAGTCAGCACAGAGCCCGATGCGGGGCTCGAACCCACGAACCGCGAGATCACGACCTAAGCGAAAGTCGGACGTTTAACCGACTAAGCCACCCAGGCGCCCCTGCAGTGTGATACTTTTAACTAAGAGGCTGAAGGCAATGGAAATACCCATCCTTACAGGGATTCGAATTAAATTTCATGTGTCCATTCCATAAAATGTTTTATATCAAGAGAAAAATGTCTTGGAAAGTGGTGTAGTAACATCAGAAATGCTTATGGTTTAATGTTAAGGTTAAAAGAAAAAGCAATATTCAAAAGTGTATTTACCAAATGATGTCAATTACATTTTTTAAAAATGCATATTTTAAAAGCTAAGGAGGGGCGCCTGGGTGGCTCAGTCAGCTGAGCATCTGACTCTTAGTTTCAGCTCAGGTCATGATCTCACGGTTCCTGAGTGTGAGTGCCACGTCCAGCCCTGCACAGACAGTGCACAGCCTGCCTGGGAGTCCCTCTCCCTCCTTCTCTGCCCCTTACCCCACTGATGTGCGCGTGCATGCACGCGCATGCCCTCTCAGAATAAATGGATAAACTTTAAAAAAGTAAAATAAAATAAACAAAAAGCTAAGGAGTAAACCAAAAAATAAAGTGGTTGCCTGAAGAGTGAGAATAAAGGTGATATTCTTCCTTCTCATTTTTGGGTGTTTCCCCTCTGCAAGTGTCCTACAATGGCCAGGTATTCCTTCTATCGTTAGAAAATTAAAACCATACTGAGGATATGAAGGACTGAAGGGAAAAAGCAAACCAAATTATTTTGTTGCCCCTTTGTTTAGAGATTGGTCTAGTCAGAGCAAGGTTGGAAGGCATATTATAATACAATGTAATCACATTCTATAATGGCTTCCCTCCCCACCCCTAAAAAAAAAAAAAAAAAAATTCAGGGAGAAAGTAGATTTCCAGAGCTACATTTTCCAGATCGTCGAGGCCAAACTTCATTTAAAAGGAACATATTCTTGCCTAGAAAGCTATGCGACGCAAACTTAAACAGGTATCAAGACCGTATCACTTTGTTCCGTGAATTTATTCAACATTCAACAAATATGTACGGCACACTGACTTTGTGCCAGGCGCTGGGGATCCAACAGTGAACAAAACAGATGGGATCTGTGGACTACAGAAGCTTCCAGCTTAGTGGGGCAGAAAGGGATGGTTTGTAGACATCCACCCAGCTGAAGCTGACTCGGTGACTCCTGCCAAATCAGATGCTCCCACTATAAAGAATTTCCTATCGTTCTGTGCTTAAAAAATAAAAACTCCAATTACTACATCACATCTCACGCCCACTTTCCCAAGAGTGCTTCGTGAAATATGTGGGTGCTTTTGTGCAGTGGAAATCCCACAAAACTAGGTAGGAGCAGGTGTGAACAGCAAGGGGTCTCCAGCATGCCTGGGTGGCTCAGTCGGTTGAGTGTCCGACTTCAGCTCAGGTCATGATCTCATGGTTGTGGGTTCGAGCCCTGCGCCGGGTTCTGTGCTGACAGCTCAGAGCCTAGAGCCTGCTTCGGATTCTTTGTCTCCCTCTCTTGCTCTGCTCCTCCCCCATTCACTCGTGTTCTCTCTCTCTCTCTCAAATAAACATTAGGGGAAAAAAAAAGAGCCAGGCGTCTCCAGATCCAACCAAGTTTGTTGCCTTGTACAGGGAAATCCCTTGCTAAATCTCCTTCGTAAAAAAACAGATACTAATGGTTTACTTTGGATTCTGTTCTAAGGATTAAAGGAAATTACTATCTGGAAGGACTGTCTAGCACAATGCCTGGTACAAACACTCAACAAATCAATCCTTTCTCTCATCCATAAAATACACATAAAAGCAATGAAGAGTCGAAGACGAAGATGTACTAAGCCAATGAAATGGGGGCTGGGGTAGGTGGTAGTGACTTCTGATGGGTACAGGGATTCCTGGACGTAATGAAAATGTTCGAAAGTTAACTGGTGTGATGGCTGCAGGACTCTTAATACATTAAAAAGAAAAAACACTGAAGTATCCACTTTACGTGGAGGGACTGTATGCTGTGTGAATTAGATCTCAATAAAGTTGCTATAAAGACTGTATTTTAAAAAGTTAATGAAATCCTTGCCATCAATATTCCCAGGTCTGCCAAAAACTATTCTTTGCAACCAATGAGAGGATCTTCATTTTGTGATTAGAAAATATACCTTCTTCAGGGGCGCCTGAGTGGCTGTGTCGGTTAAGCATCTGACTCTTGATTTCAGCTCAGGTCATGATCTCATGATCCTGAGATCCAGTCCCTTCTGGGGCTCTGTGCTGGGCATGGAACCTGCTTAAAATTCTCTTTCTCCCTCTCCATCTCCCTCTGCCCCTCCCCCGTGTGCCCCCTCTCTCAAAGAAAGAAAGAAAGAAAGAAAGAAAGAAAAGAAAGAAAAGAAAGGAAGAAAGAAAAGAAAGAAAGAGAAAATAAAGAGAAGAAAGGAAGAAAGAAAAAGAAAGAAAAGAAAGAAAAGAAAGAAAGAGAAAGAAAAGAAGAAAAGAAAGTATATCTTCAGTTCAAAGTCACTATAATATTAAGACTCAAGATTTTCTTACCAACTTACTTACAGGGAAAAGAAAAGCAAAGGACAAAACTACACACGCAAATCTTATAACAGAGCTTCTTAAGTCCCGTATTATTATACTCAAGTCCTAAGGGAAGTTAAATTTTACATGTCTTACATTCTGTATTCACATCTAAGAGTAAGTTTAGCTACCATATTAACCACCCAAAGGTTCACAAAAACCCTTTACACACTGAGTTAAAACTGACTGCTTCGTTACTTAACACCTAATGTCAACAGCAAAATATACACACAAGCGACACAAAAAGAACAAATGTTTGGTCTAAACACATGAAGCTGAATCCTACCTAATAGCAGCTTATTTTTCACACTGACAAGCAGTGACGTGACTATGGTATTGCTTTCCAGCAAANGAGAAAGAAAGAGAGAAAAGAAAGAAGAAAGGAAGAAAGAAAAGAAAGAAAGAAAGAAAAGAAAGAAAAGAAAGAAAAGAAAGAGAGAGAAAGAAAAGAAAGAAAAGAAAAATAGAAAGAAAGAGAGAAAGAAAAGAAGAAAAGAAAGTATATCTTCAGTTCAAAGTCACTATAATATTAAGACTCAAGATTTTCTTACCAACTTACTTACAGGGAAAAGAAAAGCAAAGGACAAAACTACACACGCAAATCTTATAACAGAGCTTCTTAAGTCCCGTATTATTATACTCAAGTCCTAAGGGAAGTTAAATTTTACATGTCTTACATTCTGTATTCACATCTAAGAGTAAGTTTAGCTACCATATTAACCACCCAAAGGTTCACAAAAACCCTTTACACAGTGAGTTAAAACTGACTGCTTCATTACTTAACACCTAATGTCAACAGCAAAATATACACACAAGTGACACAAAAAGAACAAATGTTTGGTCTAAACACATGAAGCTGAATCCTACCTAATAGCAGCTTATTTTTCACACTGACAAGCAGTGACGTGACTATGGTATTGCTTTCCAGCAAAACACACCATCACTCATCGTATCACATGGTGGCCCCATTACCTCATCAGGAAAGCAGAAAACAGGTAGGTCCAGAGGAAAGGAAAACCCAGGAAGATGGCCCAGACGAGCCTTCCTTTGGTCCCTTCCTTATACTCCCCTTCATTCACAAATCTACAGAGCGCCCACTACACACACCTGGCCGCCATTTTTAATTTCTGCTTTTTCTGTGAAACTGGTAACCCGAGTTTCCGTAATGTTAAAAAACCAAATACCTTTGGTATGTATTATAAGTGTTTATAATATATATATCCTCAGACCAAGTTTATTTTTATTAAAAAAAGCTTCTCGCCACTGATCAGAGAATAATCAGATAACCAAGGCGGTACGTGGCCCAGCAAATACACAAATATGGCTTACTATCTGGGTTGCCGTTCGCACGTCAAAATATGTGGCACTTGTGCGCTTGGGAAGGCCCATCCTGGAGCTTCTCTGCCACCAACGGTGACCAACGTCCACTTTTCATTGGCAACCATCACTGCAAGACTGCCCAACAGGGTGAGGAGAAAATGTATGGCCAGTACACAGAGCGGCCCTGACTAGTAGGTATTTCCTCCTGCCCTCTCACCCTCTGTTGAGTTCTCGTTGAAGAGCAAGGCTGGATGCCTTTCCTCCCTAGCTCAGTGATTAACTGACTGTGCCCACCTGCCAAACTCACAGACCGGGGACTGGTTTACCTCCATTTAGCACATCGCTGAGAGGAGGAAGATTGCCCGTTAGCAATCTTCACGTTCCCCATGACTGCATAGTTCTGATCCTCACTGGTATGGCAGCTAATGAAATGCAGAAGCGAAAGCGGGCATCTTACTCGCCTTGTGAGTCAAAGCGGAATTTATAATATCACTGGGAAATACCTCAATAAGTAATAACATTTCACTTGGTAAAAAAAAAAAAAAAAAGAGAGAAAGAAAAAAAAAGAAAAAAGAAAAAAAAGTATCCCACCAACCCCATGCTCCGATACCGAAAACACAGTGAGCCTGGATCCGTATTTAATCTCTTCTCAAATCAAAACTGAAAAAGAAAGTTCGAGTTCCAGTAATGAGTTTGGTAAGTCAAGACCTCAGAATAGGAGTAACCATACCATATGCCAGATCTGTCATCAGTTTATACGGTATCTTTTGCCTTTGAATGAATGAACTTGAAACCCCTCTACTCCACATGTAAACACTATCCTCTTTATGACTTTGGAGATGCAGGGGAAGCAGAAGAACTGAACACTTCTCGTGGCTTGAAGGCAATCACTGACTTCCCCAAGACCGCTGTTCTTGGAAACATTAATTCCCGAGACCGCTGTTCTTGGAAAACACACAGAACATCAGACGAAGAAGCGCAAAGAACCATTCTTCCTCTTACGCCAGGTGTTAATAAGTCTTCTCTAAAAAACACACACTTACTCACTTTAATAAGCTGCCATTTGCATTTTCACTGTCCCCTCTGAAAGCTCCCAGTGAGGCTGGGAGTCCAATCTTTTATTTGCTACTTTACTATTAACTTTTCTTTAATACTCTGGGTTTCTGAACTCTTTCAAAAATAATTCAGTAGGGACCACACGGAAATGAAGCTACCATTTCTGGCTTGGTGAAGAATCACACAGGAAGGTCCGGGCTACCATATGAATAAATCAGGAAGAGTGGTACAAATTAGATATTCATTATGCCCCCAAACCTGTGTGAAGTGTAGGTTCAGGATTAAACGACGGACCCTCTTTCTCATCAGCACAGGGAGGAAACGGTGATGCACCAGCCACAGTATAGCACCCGGACAGACATTATCTACCCTGTAAGGTAACTAGAGCAAGGCTGTCTGTCCATCTCATCCCCGAGAAAATGAGGCAGTAACCCAGTGACTTCCTTAAAGGGAAAGGGTCAAGCAGCTTGCAAAGGGTTAGGACATCCCCTCTTTCCCCTGAGACATTGTCTGCACATTAGAATCCCCTAGGGAGCACTGGGGGGGGCGGGGGGAGAACCCACCAATGCCAGGTCACCAAACCAGACCAAACTGCGTCCCAGACCGAGCAAACGCCTGGAAGTGGAGCCTGGGTGTGTTTTAATAGCTCTCCGGGTAATTCAAAGGCACAGGGTTGAGAACCCCAGGCCAACACCTACACACATTTTAAAGGCCACAGTAAATGAGAGTTGTAACAAGCAAACACAGCTTCACAGCAGAACCAGGTATGTTCTCGGGAGAGGGCAAAAAAACGGGGAAGGAGGAAAAGTCCAAGAAGAAATATGATTTAATAAAACTCCAAACGAAAATGCATTCCTAAGACTTAAAGAGCCAAACTCAACAGGTATGTATTTACACACGCTGCTTGTACACTCCAAATTTTTTCCCAGTTTTACCTCCCCCGCCCCCCCCCCAAACGAGCAAATTTCCAAACAAATAACTATACACAGGCATGTGTGTCCCAAATGTCAGGAGTGAAATGCTAAGGAAATTCTTTCCAACATCTGAGAGTCATTTTGTACAATATCTCATTGCTCCTACGCACTCACCTTAAAGAAGCAAGAACAGAGTAGAATAACTAAACATCCAAACGCAGTAATAGTTTTTCTCTCCTATTAAGCACGCTCTGAAACCCACTAATTATTTCCAGAGGGAACTTCTCTCGTAACACATTACTCCCGAGGACAGTCTGGTTCTCGGGCAAGCAGGACTCCATGCGCTGGTGGTAACACTAAGGGGTAAGTCTGTGACTCAAAGAACCCTCCACAAATGAGGAATTCCCAGCACAAGAAATAATGAGTATTTAGTGGGGATTTCAGAGTTCAGTCTTGCTGTTCCCCACTACCTTCCCCCAAATCAAAAACAACAACAAAAAAATCACAAGAACACTCAATGTTCCCCAAAGCCTACAGATATGAGCTCTTAAAACTTCTAGGATCTTAAATATAGACGTGCACGTGCGTGCGCACGCACGCACACACACACACACACCCTTCACACACCTACGAATGCACATAATGAATTAGGTTTATAAAAAAACACCACCAGGTACACAATAACCTCAACATGAAACTACCAGGGAAGAATTTTTTTTTTCAACTCAATCTATAGGACTTTAGGACTAATGTCCTATGGACTGAGTTTCCTGCCTGTTTCCTGAGTGCTCCACTTGCCTTTTGTGAGTGAAACCCCCATTCTAGAACACTAATGTGGCTTCCTTTCCTCTCCTTCTTCCCAAACCATCCCCTTGTAGCTCTGCCCCATAACCGGCTCCAGACGTCTTTGTTCTGTTCCTCTCCTTGTTTTTCCCCAAAGGGAAAAATGAACGGCCAAGTGGGTTTAATTTTTAAATTGGTACAAGAGCTTCAAACAAGCTCTACTGAGAAGGGGGGGGGGGGAATGCAAATGGAACGCTCTTGAAAATGGTTGTGCGTTAAACACACATCTTACGGTCCAGGGTCTTACTAAGGAGGGTTCTTAAATTCTGAGGAGGTCGGAAGTTTCGTTTATTCAGCAAGAATAACTCTATTCACTGCTCTAGCTCCTTCCTGTCACCACCGTCAACATCCATACATTCCAAATCCTGGATCGTGGGAAGCAATAAAAAGAAGGCTTGGAGCTGCAGAAGGTTCCACTCCTGTGTGTGAGAAGCACCTAAAGCGGTCAGGGTGCCCCAGGAGGGGAGGGAAGACGCCCTCGGGGACGGATGGATGACAGCACACAGAAGCAGGTGCACAGACTCAGAGGAGATGTACTTGTCAGAGAACAGAGCAGAATTGGGGAGGCCATACCTGCATCGCCACCAACTAAAACCAACCAAAACATAATCATCGTAAGAATGAAACACCACAAAGCTCTGTGACCGTTTGCCCAGAGTTACTACGGCTTTTGAATACAATTCGCTTTTTTCTAAGTAACCCCATCTCTCAGTAGAAGCTGAGGTTCAAGTCAAAACCAAGCAGACTTCTAGGCCACATGAAAAATAACCCGAGACTCACAGGCATTCCAGAAAGTTTGTGGCTCATTTTACAACATCTACCGCCCAGTGAGGTTGCACTGCAGGAAAGTCGGTCCTGTCCCACACGGGAATAAATAAAAGTATGACAAGCAATAAACCGATGGGCGCTGGGTCGTAGCTGAGAAATCAATGGAAGGCAGCCCTTCACCCAAACGAGTGAGAGACTCAAGTACAAGAAAAATCTTTCTTTCAAGTCTATGGAAATTAACGCTTAGCTTTTCCACATCTTCTTCCGTTCCTGAAAAATCGGTACCTAGACTAATTAACTACAACCTTAGATTCATGTCTTGAGTCCTTCTCTGTACTTTTCTCGCCAAGATACCAGTCAGACACCCTTAGCTGCCACTTCTGCTCTAAGGAAAACCCGAGAAGGCAAAGTGTGTGCAACGCAGAGAGCCAACAGGAGAGGAGCTTGCTCCCCACACGGGATCCCTTGCAGAGACATAAGCAAGAAAGAAAACCTTGAATTCCAGCTTTTATGCCAGTTCCGCCCAACCTGGTTGCAGAGAAGCCAATTCAAATGGCTTCCTGGTTAAAAGAACACAGAGCACGGGGGCCCCCACCAAACACCAAACATTTCTAAAGCTAAAAGTAAATTTTAACTAGCACTTTCGGTTGAGCAAACAGGAGAGCTCTTCGTATCTGCCGCTTTCGTTCACCTTCTCTGAATCCTTCTTATAGAATTATCTTTCCTTACTACGTTGTCTACGAAATGCTGTAACCAGTTACGAAATCTATCTTTCAAGATTTTGGAGATTTTCCTACGAGTTTTGCTTTTCTACCTTGAAACAGCGTGCGTTCTGTTCCGCCTTCTGACGATTACACTCACATCTGTCACCTGATTTCCATTCTTCAGGGTTGTCCTCGCCTTTCGTTCCCTGGTATGGCCCTATTCTTCGTTCTTTTTTCTCAACTACTTCTTTCCCAGCAATGACCTCCAATATATCCCCCCTTCCCATCCAATCAAGTCTCCTTGGCACGTATTTTCCTTTTTCTCCTGCGAGTCTGAGCCCTCCATTTTCCCCCTTGCTACATCGAGCCCTGAACAGTGATTCTGAACCTCAGACCTTTCTGGTTACCCTTGTCCTTGCCCTTACTCCTCTCCCATCTGTCCATGACATTGACACCTGTCACCTCCCTGCTCCTTGACCAATCTAGCTTTGAGGCAAAGAAAAGGTTTCTCCTGTGTTCTTCACTTTCCTTTGTTCGCCTGGGGCACGTGTGCTATGAGATGGGGCCCACCATAGTTTGGGTCCACAGTAGGTCTGCTATATGCCACATTTATGTTTCTAACAGCAATGACAGACTAATCCTAATCCACTTGTCTTCTGACTATTGGATTACACTTGCCAGATGGCCTGCTGAACTTAGGGGCAGGGAAGGTGCTATGTCCCCAAGTCAAAGAAGAGAAATGACTGGTTCGACGGGGGCTCAAGCCTCTGACCTTGGGCTTCGTTAGCCCTGAGCACTGACCAGCCGCAGCCAAATCACGGCCATGGCCCTTGCTACACCAAGAACCCTTGCCCGATGCAGCAGGTCAACTTAAACCTTAACAACCCAAGAACAACCACATCAAGACACAGAGACCGGCTGGCACACCGAGAAGAAAGTAAACCTGAGATTGATCCATCTTCCCAATTCCCATGATCCCCCTCAGGGGAAAGGGTAACCCTCGCCCTTGCTTCCCAGTCCTTCTGTGCTGGCATCTGAAGCGCAGACCACTTTTAGGGACACCGCACCCGTCCCAAGTGTCAAAGCCGCCATGAAGGGACAAGAGAAACATAGTTCTTATTTCAACAGAAATCCAGACGGTATGAAAACCACGTTTCTTTCCTCTCTGAATACGGCAAAACAAAGTCCCCTTATCGGCGGACAAAAAGTAACACATCAGGGGGGAAATAGATAAAAGTAAATTGTATTTACCTTCTTCTGTTTCATGCCACACGATCCCTTCCAAATTCACACTGGTCCCAGGTTCACAGGGCCCCAGACACTCTGGCTCTGTCACTACTCCAACTTCACATGTATTGACACCCACGGAACGAGTCCGAACCAAAAGCTGTTCAACCGGTGCTGCAATATTGGATGAAGATGGGGAAAAGTAGGAGGGCAGAATCTGAGGCGTGAGGCTGCTGGAAATCGGCGGTGGCGGCGCTGGCACTGTAAACAGGGGGTCAACCTGAAAGACAGACAGGCTTACTGCAGTGGTGCTGCATTCTCTGAGCGCTTTTTAATGCAATCTGTTTACATCACTTCTAGAACACATCACCATTCCAAATTCCATTTGCAAGGAGAAGAGACTTCGAGTGCTTTCGTGGGACCAAAATATAAAGGAGACTAGAAATGAGCGTTTGATTTTTTTTTTTTTTTTTTTTTTTTTTTTCNTAAACATTGGGGCTCTTGCTTCCTGAATAGACAGGCAGGATTTCAAGGTCCTAAATTCACCGACGGATGACAGTTAGCTTCGGCCAATGTGCGTGACCTATGCTCTGCAAAATTAAGACTCTTCCCTATGTGTAACAAAATCTTACGTGCAAAACTACGATAGCTTCCAAAGGAGGAGCTCCAATAAATACCACAGAGGCACCAGTGGACACTTGAGCACAGGAGATGGACTAAAATTGTTTTCAAAGTACTTTATAAACCGTAATGAATTAAATCACTACGAAAATACATTAGCTTGCTCTGCTGAATATGTAAAATACATAAACTTGATTATACACACTCAAACACATAAACCGGATATTATTAGCATGTATTAAGCATCAACTCCTAATTAAGTGTTCTACTGCAAGGTTTAGCAGAATTCATATAAATGGGGAAATAAAGGCCTGTACCCAACGTCAGCAGAATTAGCAGTTTCTCCAATGCCACACGTCCCTTTGCAGTTCAACTTGGAAAAAGATCCCTGAGGAGTTTGACCAAGTCCCAGGATTCCGCCCTCAAAATCCCAGGAAACAGACCTGACAGCCAATATAAGAGCTTACGGTGCAATGCTATGTCCTTTGCACCCCCGTCCTGGAGAGCAGGAAAAGAGATCTTTACCATAAAACATTCAGAAGCTTGGCCATAACAAAACCAAAGGCGATGCATGTACTAAGTAGGCACATCTCCAACCAACTCATTCTCTCAACCGACCTGTTTCAACTACCGTTATCACTGGTACAGAATAGTTTTGGCCCTGCTGACAGGTGGTCAAATGTGGAAGACCCCAATGCAAAGCCCATCTGCACCCTGACTCCAGATGGCTCTCCCATGTCCTCAAGCTACACACAGATAGCACCTAGCTATAAGGGAGGACCCCCTTGTGCACTTTATCAGCTGACGTAATCAATCATCTGTGTAGAAACGACACAGAGGAGGTTTTTCTGGTAAAACGCCATCTTGGTCTGCAGTTCATATATCCCCAACTAACGTTCGTTAAGAAATCAATGCTTAGCTACAGACGTGCCATTACATAGTCTTTGTTGTTGAAAACACACACACATACACACGCAGGGTGCATTTCAAGGCAAGTTACATGAGGAAGTGTGCTCCTGATTAAACAGCTTAAACAGTCATGTGTGTGGGCTCCTTGTTCATATGACTGTAGGAACCATTTCTACAGTTTGCCTTTCACTAAAATGATCAACTGACGTTCACTTGCCTGAGTGATCCAAGATGCAAGAGAACAGCCCTTCGCCCATCTGCATGCTAAAGAAACTTAATTTCCTGGTCTCAAAGCTGCCATAAAACTTCTTTTGCTCCATGCTTTTTATTGTTCTGCATTCTTGATCACAGAGCCCAAGAAAGAAAAGCATTTAACGGTCCCAAACCTCAGATCCAGTAATTTATGCTTTCGCGTAAATGCGGCTTAATGTGGATCAAAGTTCACACTGATAGTTCCTATTTTAAAACTGAGCTGACAAATGTAGAAAGGGGTTCCAAGGGAGGAAATGCGGGGCGGGGGGGATGCTAAAAACTCCATTGCTACCTTGTAGTCTTTATTACAACTAAAACGTTTAGAACCACTTTCCAGAATTAAAAAAAAAAAAAAAAAAGGCCAAGAAAAATGATAAGCCGGCTACTGTAGTTTTTTTTCTTCATGTTTGCCAACAAACTGTTAATTTGTATAGTTAGTCATAAAATGGCTATAATTGGTTGCTACACATAGAAACTGGAAAGACAAAACGGAACAATATTCTCAAAATACTCTTTATATCACTTGATTGACAGCCGGCGTTAATTGTAAGAGAATATAGTTTCAATTGGATAAACAAGAAAATAAGATGAAATAAAAGAAGGTAAGGCAGCTAAGGGAAAGCATGAATTCCCTTTGGGAGATGAGGATACAAGAAGGCAAAGCCTGCAATACAAAGTCTTAAGGACTGGGCATGCTGGACGCTAGGATTTTGGCTCAAACTCTGATGATAATTATAATTAGCATGTGACTTTGGACAGTTACTTAACCTCACTAATGGCCGTTTTCCTCAAAACAGGAATCCCTATTTCAATATAACCCCAACTCTGACTATATCTGCATACAGACACACACACACACACACACACACACACACACACGAACCCACTACCTGGATATTTAAGTGACTCCAAAGATCAAATTTCTAAAGAATGTAGAAGGCTTGAGAGAAGAGGCCAAGGTATCCTGGGTTTACTAGCAGCTTAACAGTGTTTATTTCCACTCACACAATCCAAATGCGGTGAAAAACCCTTAGCTGATAGCGTTAATCGAGGAGACCTTGGAGCCCTGTCCCCACATGTTTTACAAGGACAAGCTAAAGTTCAGAGAGTCCAACTATAAATATGAACTTAATCATCAACAGTCCTCTAATGCAATAATAGGCTTTAAAGCACTTCCAAGTCGACAGGAAAACTCAACAGGTAACACAGTTAAGACATTCAACTGACTTAACAGCGAATTTCTCGTTATTTCCACAATACTGGCTTCAAGACAGCTCAGAAGCTGCCATTCCTACAAGCACCACCACTACCAGTGAGAGAAGAAAGGGGAACTTTTCTCCCTTGGGATTTCAGAATTTGGAGCGCAGCATGAAGATCACACCCATGTGGCCTCCTGGAAACCCCTCTTCCCCAGAGCTCACAGAGGAGGGAGGGGTTTCATAAGGGTAGATCTGCTACCTTTTAAAACATGACAATTTTTTGCCAGCACCAAAAATTAGGGACAAGTCTGAATGTCTACTATCTCTTAAAACAATAATTAGATAATGTACGAGGCTTGGCCTACGATTCCTCGTGGCATCAACCGACAGGACTTAGGCCCTGCAGGGACCAGCTGAGTTTGCACTTGTCTCCCCTGAGATAATCCCAGAATGTCTGCCCTTAGAAGACCACCTCGTCCAGCCTCCTCATTCTAGAGAGAAACATGGCTCACATTTGCACAAGGGCCATAAGGTACCTCTGGTGACAGCCCAAGGGAGAATACAAAAGCATTCTATAAGCAGCAGGAGTTCAAGTACGCACACAAGGAGACAAGAGGGAGGTGGAAGGGAAATAATTCAGTGTTTGGGACGCCTGGGTGGCTCAGCCGGTTAAGCATCCAATTTCGGCTCAGGTCATGATCTTGCAGTTGGTGAGTTTGAGACGCGTGTCGGGCTCTGTGCTGACAGCTCAGAGCCTGGAGCCTGCTTCAGATTCTGTGTCTCCCTCTCTCTCTGCCTCTCCCCCTCTTGCGTTCTGTCTCTCAAAAATAAACATTAAACAAATTTTTTAAAAAAGAAATAAAACAATATACAGCGTTGCTAATTCTTTCTGCCAGCCAATGCCCACAGTAAGAGGTGCCCCCCTTCAAAAGGTTTCAGTTCTCATGTGAATCTTACGGCGTCTAAAACAAAGCCACATGCACCATATGTAAAGCAGGATCTGGAAGGATTTTCAGTAGTGTTTTTACCTCCCACAAAAGATCAACTCCACTGCACCCTGATTTCCAGGTCATTCATCCACAGATGGAACCGTAACTTCTTCAATGAGGCTCATGAAGAGGCTGGCGGGGGGGACGGGAGGCAATGGTCCCTAGGAGGGCTTGGTAGTGGTGGACCTGGGGTTGTGAGGAGTTCGAACCCCTACCTCCCTGTTACTTGCTGTGGGGGACCCCTGAGCAAGGAACCGGGCTACTCAGAGGCTCCATGTCTGGATCTAAGAAATGGGAGTAAGAATAACAATCGCACCCACTGGGTCACAGCGAAGACTCAATGAGATAATTCATATAAAGTGAAGGCTCAGCAAAGTGCTTAGCTCAGTAAATGCTGGCTCTGAAAAAGAGGGGGGGGAAAAGTCCCAGGTCTGATATTACAGTTCTCTAACCCTGCATGCAACCTTACAAAGCTCTTTTTATATCCTACTATATTTAATATAAATCTATAATCCCCTCCAAATGCATGGTTAAGTGCAGTTAAAGTGTGTTAAAAGTATAAGAAAAAGGGCTTAACCCTGAGAAGCTCAGCCTGGGGAAAAATACTGCTTCTTTCATACACTGGCATCTGGCAGCATTCGACCCAGCCAAATCGCCCCCCAATTTTACACCAGATCCTGAGGAGTCCCGTACCCCTACAAAATCTCCTACTAATCTAAGGTCGCACCTCTTTTTCATGTGTTGCTGCTCCCCCAAAAGTCGTCTCTGAGTTGTCGCAACTTGATCGCATAGCGCCTCCCCCCCCCCACCACCACTAGTAAATAATACCTACACACCCTCTACGTGCCAAGCATCACGCAAATTGCTAGCGGGACAGGAGCAGGTCCAGCCCAAGCTGTCCTGGACTTACTGCCTAATTAGCAAGACTGTGGCACTCATCATCAGATACTCACACAAGTACAGCAGAATTACATCTCTAATTTCAGAACCACATCCCAGGGGCCGTATCTAGGGCCTGAGTGCAAAACACAGCATGTAGCGCAAGGCAGGGCAGTGCAGGGATCAGTCTTCAAACTTCCGATTCCTACCTCCACCTTCAGCTACATAACCTTTAGGCAACGTCACCTGACCTGTCTGGGACTCAACGGCTTCATCGGAAAATGGAAATAATCCATGCCTGAAGGGACTACTGCACGAGATCAAACAAACAACCCTGGTTTAGGTCCGGGTAGGGAGCTGTGCTCCATAAACATGAACTATCGCCATTGCCAGTGTTATTATCATTATTACAAATATACCTGAGACCTGAACTGAAAAGAAATCAATGTAGGATTTGCTACATTCAAAGACAATTCCCGAGAGGCAGTTATGAATACCCTTTGCAGGGGGAAGGTACTCTACAGTGGTTCTAATCAGATATCCCAGGTAAAAGTCAGTGGGGAATTATGGGGAATTATTAGTCTAATAATACTAACATGCAGAAGAAAAAGACCAGAATAGAGAACTGGCCGGCGTTAGCAGTGGTTCGTTTGTCAAAGCTCTTCTCTGTCATCTTGATGGGACACTGATGTAACCTATTAGAGCCCAAAAAATAGAAGCAGGGAAACAGCCATCACGNGGGGGGGAATGCGCAGAGAGATTCTGGCAGTATTTTCTCAGTTCACCTTATTTCAAGGGCTTCCTGAATGCCGATGGGCAAGGAAGGCTCCAAAGCAGGGGTGTTCGTGGTAGCAGCCCTGACTCACTCCAGCCTGACTGTGTCGGCCAGTGACGGGCTCCAGTACCGGGAAACCGGCAGCCCACAGGGAAGGGTCGGCAGAGCAGGGCTGGAGGCACCCTGGCCGGCACTCCCTCACCCCTCAGACCTGACAAAGAGACAGGTGATCTGCAGCAGGATGTGGTGCAGCCAGGCAGAGGGAGACGGGGCGGCCAGGGGCAGGGGCAGGGACAGGGACAGGCAAGCCTCAATGGAAGGTCTGAACCCTGATGCGGGAGCCTGCCCTCGTGGTCTCTTCCCTCTCTTGCAAAAGTCTCCACGCGCATCTGGCTATTAACCCCTCAGTCACGGAATTCTCTGAACAACAGCAAGCAGGGGGGAAACGGGGTTCTATTTCGCTCCATCAATATTTTTTACATTCCGTGAGCATGCTAGGGCACCATTACTTAATGCTCACATTTTCTCCTGATCGTGGTATGTGGCTGTTTTACGAGATTGCCCATTGTCACCTCTTTAATTTAAAACGCATTAGACAGAGACTGCACTTCATGTAGGGGAAATCACAGCTCTTTGAGGGTGACCACGGCCACAGTCTCTCGCTCTGCATTTTAACCACCCTTGATGCCTGACATGGCTGTTGCTTCATTAGCAAAGAAGGGAAGCTTCGAAGAAAAACGGATCTCTTCTCCTAAATGAACTGTCAAGGTTGAATTTCCATCCCCGATAGAGAAGCCTGAACAAATGCCGGCCACTCCTAATGCTGTCTTTCCTAAATGGGGTGGAGACTTCTCCTTCCAGACCCACGATCAAAAAGCAACTTCCACTCAACAGCTTGGTTCTCTAACCAACATGGGGGAGCTCTCAGTTAACGGCACCACACATCAGACATTTCCTATCTCTCTTATGTCTCGACATCCCCATTTTATAGAGGGGAATGCTCAAGATGTTGCGGGATAGACAACTGATTCAAGGCCAAACCTCGGATTTTAAAATCCATGGGCCTTCTTGTAAAATTACTAGCAACGGGGGTGGGGGTGGGGTGGGCAAGATACAGTTTCACCCCTATTACGTAGAGGGATAATACTATACATGCTCTCACTCAGTCTTTGCAAGATTATGACAGGCCAAGTATTTACAGATGGGGAAAAAGGAAATTTGGGAAAAGAAACTTCAAAGGCCACTCAAGGGACATCTGGGTGGCTCAGTCAGTTAAGCGTTCAACTTCAGCTCAGGTCATGATCTCGCGATCCGTGAGTTCTAGCCCAACATCAGGCTCTGTGCTGACAGCTCAGAGCCTGGAGCCTGTTTCGGTTTCTGTGTCTTCCTCTCTCTCTGTCCCTTCCCTGCTCACACCTGTCTCTCTGACTCTCAAAAATGAATGAGTGTTAAAAATTTTTTTTAAAAAAGGGCCACTCAAGGTTGAACTTGAACCCACAGTAGTCTAAGAGGAAAAGCCATCTCTTCTAAATGTAAAGTACGACACAAGGAGATGGAAAGAAACCTTCCTCCTAGGGTGATTTCTGACCCTTGTCTGTATATTAGAAGCCACACACCTGAATCGCTTGGTTTTTTGTTTTTCGCATAGAGTTCAGAACAGTGCCTTGTGGGGCATCTAATGAGCAAATACTGCAATCCCTTCTGGAAAACTCACTCAAAGGCCTCAATGAAACCAAAGCTCTGGTTTGGTTTTGTTACTTTAAATCAACCAGCCCTAAAAGCTACAGCTACACACAATGGCTGGGAATGAGACCATTATTTTCACTCGCTCATTTCCAGGTGTGAAGACCAGAGGCCGCCCTAAATAAAAAAAAAATAAAAAAAAAAAAACACAGATTCAACTGCTAAAGGGCTTTTACGGACCTGGCAGGGTGGGACTCCGGGACCGGACCAGGGCTCTGAACCCCCAACAGCTGATTCCATTTCCAATCATGCCAAAGTCATCGAGTGCCGATCCGGGGTCACTCTATGGTACCGCCTGGATGACTGCAGGCAGCACCGGGGGGAGGTCACTGTGGGGGTGTCACCTCAGAACCGGCCCTATGTGCAGGTCACAAAGCACAGACACATAAAGGCCAGCAACGTGACTTTCCACAACAGTGACCAGACGTTCATTGTCTAGACGTGGCAGTTTTCAAAGCCAAACAGAAGGTACAGAGTACAGAGAGTATATATAATTCAACTACTTGATTCAGTGTCTTAAATTTGTTTTTGTTTTGCTGCCAAATGGAATTCTCCCGCAGAAGGCCCCCAACTGGGCAGGGCTCCAGCACAGTACTCAAGGGCAGGTGCAGCGGACACGATGGCTCCGTCCCGGAGGGCTGACGCCACCAGCACACATCAGGTGTCATGCCCTTAAGTTTCATTTGCGTCCTCTGCAAACAAAACAGGTCCTACCGTGGAGGCACAGACTCCCCCTGTTTGAAAAGTGCCGCTGACATCTTTGGCTGCTCAGAGAGGACCACGAAATCGACCAGTGTTTTCATATGTTGTCCGTAAGGGTTCTCTGATTTTCTCTCATCCTGCCCATTTCCAAAGTTACTTAAAACACAAAAAGAAGCGGCAAAAAAAGGAGAACACAGCAAAGGTTCTTAGAAGTCTGTCTCCTTTCGCTATTTCTTTTCCCGAGTTCCTGGATTTCCCAACAAAAGCTGCAGTCCTGAAAATTTCCACATAAATCCCATTTCCATCCATTCGACCTGGTTCCCAGTCCCCTAGGAGTAAAACGAGAAACGAACCAACAGCTCAGTGATAAAATTCTGGATTTTTAACTCTGGATTTGGCTTTAACAGGGGTGCAACTATCATCCTAAGCAAATCAATTTCAAAATACCTGAATGAAGAGCTTAGCAGACACTGCCCATCTTTTTATGACCTGGACTTCTCCTTGAAATTAGGGACCAGTCACAGGGCTCTCATCCTACTGCACACACACATTTTAAGGAAAAAAGGGAGGAATAAAAGAAAAGAAGGGCCTATTTGGGGAAAGTCACTTTATTTTTTATTCTCAAGCAACAGTGGTTCTTTTCTCCAAGTTGTATTAGGGAATCTCACTTGAGACTGCTAAAAAGAGTAGCTTCCCAAGGGAAAAAAAAAAAAAAAAAGAATATCTTCCATTAAAATCTGATACACTTAAATTATAAATGCAATACATGCACATCACAACAAATTCAATAGTAAAGAAGTGCCTGAGTCACACTGTATGAGAACCAGGATGGTACCTTGGCCTGGATCAAAAATCTGCTTCTCCCAAGCATGGAGGGTCACCTACAGAAGGGGACAACTCTGCCCAGGATACCACCTTGGTGCCATTCGCTCTCCCTCCTGCAAAAATCTAAACTCTGCCCACTTACATCCATTTCATGTCTAAGAGAGAGCGTGTGAACATCTCGCCTCTCTTTCTTCCATACTTCCCAAATGCTGATCCGAAAATCTGATCAATTTCAGTAAATTCATGAAAGCTTTGAAATTTTAATTCCATAGTGAATCGAAACAAACGACTCGGTAAAGCTTTCCACG
>NW_027528209.1:3017945-3019316 GCF_008692635.1 Crocuta crocuta
ACAGCTTCTACCGTCACCTACATACCTACTCTCAAGGACACTTTAGTGACACATTCATTCTTATTTCGGCTCAACAGAAAGGCAAGGGTATGTTTTCTCATCTGAAGTCTTAAGAGAGAAGTGAGACCTCTCAGGGTCAGGAACCAAACCAGAGGCCATCACTAGCCCAGGGTGGGCTGCTCTGACCTCTACTAAGTACCTACCCTAATTACTACTTTTAAAAGTTTCTTCTCACAAAGCCCCACACAGAAAGAGCTGCTCACAGGACCAGAATTCTGTCTTCCCTCCTGAGAACAAAGATTCTAGAAGCCAACAGGTCACTCTCTAGGGAGAGTCTTTCTCCTAACAGTTTCTTACGCATCCTTCTAAAAATGTTATCCATATAAAAACATGAAATGGGGGGACAGGGGATCACTTTATTTTATTTTATAAAGAGTTTTTATTTTATAGCTTTCTGCATGAATTTTAACATGAACACGTACTACTTTCATAATTCATTTAAAAAACTAACGCTTTAATAAAAAGATGGTAAGCCATTCTACTTTAGGATAAAAGTAAGCAATTACCAACGCAGAGGGGAGAGGGCATATGATTAAGACCATTATTTCAAGCCCTTGTGCAAAGGTCCTGAAATCGACAAGCCAAAGGTGGTCTGTGACTGGAGGCCCGTGTACTGTCCCCAGGTCCTCCCCTGTATAAAGGCTGCTGTTTAAACCTACCTCCTTCTGACAAAGTGATTCCCTTAAAATCCAGCAAATTCTTGCCCGGGTACCACTATGTGCATCGTATTGCTGCAGGAGCTCTCAAGGGGCCCCGAGCCTCCAGGGGAGACCAGAAGCCTGTGGGTAGGGCTGAGGTGGCCCACCGTGGCAGGGTGGGGCGTGTGAAAGACGAGCCTTAAGGAAGTGCACAGTGCAGTGTGGGGAGGAGATAGGAGATGAGGGCAGAGCTGGTCCATTCTAGATATCACAGTCGGTTAAGGGCCTGAAAGCCCTGGAGGGAAGAAAGACAAACCAGAGTCAAAGCTGGAAACGCAGGCCTCCTGGGGAGCCTGGAGAGTGCTAAGAACTGGGTGGTAATTGCCAAGTGGGAAGGGAGTCCTAGGGATTTCAAGTAGGCGCATGGGAGGGTCGGGTTGCTCGTCTGGTAAAAAGCATGCGAGGAGGTGTGGGGAGAACAGAGGCGAAGGGCAGCTGTAGGAAGGAAGGCAGTTAGGAAGCCATAACAGTAGTCCAGGGAAGAGGTGGTGGCCGCGGTGTGGAAGAGAGGACAGGCCACGCTCCGCTAGATGGTGGACAGGGGCTAAGATCAAATTGGTCAGAGAGGTCTGGTGTCCAACACTGTGCAGCGGTCAAGAGAAGGCCGTGCGCC
>NW_027528209.1:3019331-3066227 GCF_008692635.1 Crocuta crocuta
GGAGAGCTGGCTCACCCCCTAAGCCCACTCCTCCCAGAAGAGTTAAGACTGCTGGCTCTTTAAAGGCGAGTGCCTCTCAATAAAGAGAGCCCTTAATTTCAACCTAATAGCTACTACCAGCCACATAGTATGGCTCCAATGTGCCCTTGGAACTCTGTCTCAATCCAGCTGAAGAAATTGTGAAAATTAATAAAGGGAAATCTCATTTCTTAAAAGAAGTCGAGAAACTCAGCAGGAGGAACTCTCATGCCCTATCACTTGTCATCAACTGCAGGCGCAAAGGAAGACAGGACCTTGCAGGTGCTTTTTACTTGACTACTACCCAGCAGGAGGAAGAAAGGCTTTCCTTGTCGCCCCAGCAACAGCCCAGCCAACGAGAGACAATCATGACTCAGCCAGTGAGAAGCCACCATACCCAGCTTCCAGTTTCCTCCAATGGACTCTTTGTTTCTAAGAGCCCTTCAGACTTGCCCCTATCTTCTATAAAAGAGCTGTCCCCTCCTTTGTTCTCCAGAGATGCCTCTGATTTTTGCTGTGGCTTGCTGGCTGACGATCACAATGGTCTCGCATTCCCAAATAATCCCATTTTTGCTGGTAAAATAACTGGCAGGTTTTTTTTTTTTAATATTTTTATTTATTTCTAGGAAAGAGAGAGAGAGAGACCGTGAGCAGGGGAGGGTCAGAGAGAGAGGGAGTCACAGACTGAAACAGGCTCCAGGCTCTGAGCTGGCAGTCAGCACAGAGCCCGACGCGGGGCTCGAACCCACGAACCACGAGATCATGACCTAAGCGAAAGTCGGTCGCTTAATCGACTAAGCCACCCAGGCGCCCTGGCGGTTTTATTTTTAAGTTTAACAAAATAATGACACAACAGGGCTGCAGCCACTTCTTTTCCATTAGATTCTTTATCTAAGTTAATTTCGAGAGAGAGCACGAGTGGGGAAGGGGCAGGGGAGAGAGAGAATCTCAAAGCAGGCTTTGCTCCGCACCTAACCTGACAGAGCGCTCAATCCCACCACCAGGAGATCACGACCTGAGTCGAAGGTGTGTCGGACACTTAGCCAACCGAGCCACACAGGTGCCCCCCATCAGATGATTCTTGGTCTTTGAAAACCCAAACTCTACCTCCAAATACCACTTCCCTCCATCTTTTGTTCCTGGCAGCCAAGAAGATAAGGAGACCTTCCCTTGGGGGGGGGGGGCCTTTATCACAAAACCAATGCATATCCTGAACGCGTTTTTTTCAAAGCGTCCTCACCTAATCCTGCCTCTCCCAGAGTGATGCTCTTAAGCTTTCAAGGCACCTCCCCCTGAGAATCACTGCCCAGCCACAGAGGAGAGATAAACTCTCCTTTCCTTTTCTCTTTCTACTCTTGTACCTGATTAAGAATATGTTCCCTTATCCCTTATGTTCTTACCCCCAGCTACAAATTCCATTTTCTCCGATGCAAACACTTTCCCTTTCCAGTCTTGGAGCAAAGAGCCCTTGTAGAGGAAGAGTATCAAGGGCATATTGCCTCGCTTGTGACATCAGCCCACAGTCTAGTACAAGGGTTGGCAAACAAAGGCCAGAGGGCCAACCATGGCCCATTAATCCATTTTAGTTATTTCCTCTTTAGAGTCGAAAAGGAATGAGGGCCAAAGGGGAGTAGGAGACAGGATCACATTATCTTAGCATTTGTATTTCCAGAAAATTTAATTTTACATGGGTCTTATTTCAGAACAGATTTTTTAGATGACTAAAACAAATCATTAAGAATAATTTTAAGGCAATTCCCTCAAACTCATACCTACCACGTAATTAACCAGCTCTAAATCTTGGTCCTATAAAACAGGAAGATACCAGATCCAAGTATACGAAACACTACATATATTTGTGTTTAAGGTGGACGCTAAAGCCTGTCCAAGGTTTCTTACCAAATGAATAAGACATTTTGTATAATGTAGCCCCCCCCCCAAAAAAAAAAACGAGAGAGAGAGAGCAAAAACAGTATACATACGCCGTATACTAATATCAAACTACAGCACCAGCGGGCAATGTATATATCTTCAAATTTATATTAAATTTATTTATGTTAAAATGTATTTCTATTATGCTCTCCCTTAATATGTCAGTGATTTCCAGTTAGTCGATAAACACCTGCAGGCAGTGATAGCATGAGACCAAGCTAAATTTAAATCAAGTTAATTTGAATCATGATTTAAATCATCAGTCAAGAAGAACTGGTGTCTTTTTTAAAATTAAAGGATGCCTTAAATTAGTTTTTGCCATAAGAGTAATACACTTCATAAAACTCAGAGATACGTATACAAACCACTTTCTTAAAGAAAACATTATTTAAAGATGGCAAAAAAAACCCCTTTTAAATATTCCGGTTCTTTTTATCTTTACCATTACCATCCAGCCTTTACATATGCACATGTATTTTACACAACCAAAACCATACTCAATCTTTCAATAGATTTTTTTCATATTTTGCAGCTACATCAGGAACTCCAATACAGCTGCTATATGTATCAAAACTAAAGACTCCATTTATATCACTAAAAGACTATCTTCTCTAAGTGAGTCATGAATATTTTTCTACAGTGTATTAAAACCACATAAGCAAAACAACTTATAAACAACTGTTTTCTTCAATTAAAAAAAAAAAACGGTAGGGGTAATTTCCTTCAACTACGATTTAAAATAAGAAGCTTAGTTTAGTATCTTTATCTTTCAATGCTAATCAATAAACATTATTCCTTGATGATAGTGCTTATTTTAATTACAACCCTAAAACACGGGATGGTAGGGGGTAAGTACTCATGTCGAAGCCATTCGCAAGCAGTTAAGGATTAAATGGGGCACCTAGAAGTGAGGACACAAGTTAGAGACGAAAGTGGAGAAAACGGTTTCACGTATATAAAAATTCCAAATATTACAGAAACGCACATCAGTTCAGCATTCAACTCACAATTTTAAATATCTTTAATAATAACTCTGAAGCACTTGGATTGCTTATCAAACTTCTGTTTCTCTTGTTCTGTTTGGCTGGGCTAAAGGAAATTTGTTTCAGGTAGCTTTGGTGTTAAGTCCATTCTCCTGCATTCTTATATTCTAGAGCTCTACTAAGTCTTTAAACTGTAAACTGTTAAACTCTTTAAACTGTAAATTGGGGCGCCTGGGTGGCTCAGTCTGTTAAGCATCCAAATTCAGCTTAGGTCATGATCTCACGGTTCCTGAGTTCGAGCCCCAAGTCGGGCTCTGTGCTGACAGCTCAGAGCCTACAGCCTGCTTCAGATTCTATGTCTCCCTCTCTCTCTCTCTGCCCCCACCCTGCTCACGCTCTGTTTCTCTCTCGCGCGCTCTCAAAAATAATAAACATTAGGAAAAAATTTTTTAAATGAACTGTGAACAGGTTATTAACAAAGCACTCTGCCATTTAAGTTCATTCTGAATACAAGTTTTCAGAATTTTATACATTTTGATAAAATATTTAATGTCTGCCACACCCTCAAACAAAATAAGTACCTCTTAAATGCAATGTGCTTTTAAGCCCAGTAAAAGAATCCTATGTCTTAAAAATCAAGTAATTATGACATAACTACTTCTTTGAAATCGAATATTGCATCCAAAAAAAGTGAAATAAATTAACTAAAGTTAGCAAAAAGACTGCAGGGCTCTGGAACAGCACAGCCCAAGGATATGCAAAAGTACAGAAGGAAAACACCAACATGATCTTGGAAATTATTTGGCTGCCTTTTTTTTTTAAAGTTTCCTCGATAAAGAAAGTTATATCAAAGACACATGAGTTTACGGTAGCAGAGGTTGCCGGTCAAAGCCCGCCACGCATGTGCCAAGTGCGACCTGGCTGCATTGCTGCAGTGTCCAGACCTCTGGGCAGATGGGGGGCTCTGGCTGTGCCTGGAACAAAGTATCCCCACATGGGCAGTGAAGGTGGACAACAGATAGGATTCCTGTGGCGGTTACCTCTTCCCCCTATAACACCCTCTTGCTTTCTCTTGCCCTTCTATGAAAGCAGCAGAGCCAGACCTTGACGCTTGGGTTCGCTACATGCTATGACTGAACAATGAGCACAATCTCACAATTCTAGACAGTCGGCCCCAGCCATGTCACAATCTGAAAATAAGCCCACATTCTGAGAACCTCCTCCCCCATGGCCCTTTTCTTTTTCTTCCAGAGAGACACTGCGCCAAGTAGCATGGCCCCACTACGTTCACCTTGGTGGGAGCCGCAAAGGCGAAAAAATACAGCCTGCCACCCCACCCTGTCCATCTTCCCCGGGCATCTTTCTCGGCCTATCGTTCTCCAAGTGCCTTGTTAGAAGGACCAAAAACATTCTCTTCCACATGCGTTAGAAAGTCTAATATTTTGTCAAAGAGAAATGAAAAATAAACCTAATCTAAGCTGTCACAGAATCATGAAATGCCTCTGGCAATTCTATCAAAGTGTGTAGACATGTACGGACTCTTTGAAGAAACGAAACTACAGTTTATCAAGTGTGATTTATAAGCAACACTGATGTAGCTGGTAGATAACACTGCTGTCTAATCATTAGTAGTCAGACAACAGCCATGTGAACACATCAATTATGGGCCCCACTGCCAAAAGCCCTTGAGATCTTGGAGATTAACAGCCAATCCTCTGTTTTACAAGCTCACATCAAAAAGAATATTAATAAGAGGAGGGGCGATGTGAAAGCTTGTCAGAGTAATTCAGCCACTAAAACGAGGCATTTTTTTCCCCTCTCCTCTCTGTTGAATTGGCCCAAGAAAGAAGCTGGCATCCGCTACAAAGTACGTCGCTGCCAATTTCTTGGAAAATGTTTTTCACTAACATATGGGAACTTGCAAGGGTCTGCAAAACTGCTATTCGGTGAAGGAAGACAGGCAAGCCTTCTTCGCATCCCTTTTTGAATGCTGAAATGAAACCGGTGCAGTTATTACTCAATTATTTTTAAATCAATATGCACGGTACCAACACCCAGGAGCTCTTCGTCTACCCTCAAAATCGAAAAACATGTTGGAAAACCTCACGTATTTCCTAGCCTCCCACCATCCACCAAAATTTAATTAACGAAAAGAGACTACTGGTATCAACCTGCACCTTAACGAGTTTTGTCAAAGACACAGAGTTCTTCCCAAAGTAGGACAAAAATCAAAATATGTCACCTCTGACTCTGAGGACGGAGATTCCTTCTTTCCAACTGCCTCCGGACCACAGATAAAAATCTCACTGATATTTCTGCAGTTAAGGCTTAAACCAGTTCGCCCAGCGCAGACAGCGAAAGCATCTGCAAAAATCTATGCCGCGGGCCTCGCGTTTACTTCCGTGATATCAGCATTTAACATATGCACCAGTGAGGATTGCTTTATTTTTGTAAACGATCAGATTAAACCAAACAGCTGGCAGCTAACCGTTTAGTGGGGTTCCAGCAGGGCCCCTAATATATGAACGTCAGCCACCCTACAAAACGCACGGCCTGGGTTTCCCTTGCCACTAAGAAACTGGCTTGTCATTTTCATTTGTAGAACACTCTGCACTTACGGAGTGTTTTCCTAATATTTCAGTTGTTGTTCATCATTTGAAAATCAGCGTGGCATCGTGGGAAACGCATGAGGGGAGGAAAAAGAAGCATGGGGTTTCCACTGCTGCTCAGTAGTCCAGCTGTTTGGCCCCTGACTAAGTCGCTTAATTCAAGGGCTTGCTGACAAGCAACTGTTAAATCAAAAACTCTTTACCTAGGGTTCAAAGGCTTCGTGGCGTCACAGACGCCACGTAATTATCGCAGCAAAGGTTTGTGTGTTTACACCCTGCTGCACTTTCTAATTTTCCTTTCCCCAGAAGAGAGAGCTCATAGATGCTCAATAAAACTGTAACCCAAAATAGACCGAAGAGGCACTAAGCTAGTGTTTTGTAAAGTCGGGGGCAAGAGCAGGACTTCTTTTTCATTCCACTGCATACTGCACACACACTGAGTCATCAGCCTCAGTTTCTGCACCTGTTAAATCAGAGCAATAACAAGCCCGCTAACAGCCTTGGAGCCCATCATACAACCAACAGGAGGGGTGGCTGGGTGGCTCAGCCGGTGAAGCATCCAACTCTTGATTTCAGTCACGATCTCACAGTTCATGACTTCGAGCCCCGCGGTGGGCTCTGTGCCGACAGAGTGGAGGCTGATGGGATTCTCTCTCTCTGCCCCTCCCCTCTGGCACTCTCTTTCTCTCTCAAAAACAAATAAACTTAAAAAAAAAAAACCCAAGATATGGCTTCCGAAGTACTTAAACATATTCTGAGGTGTTTTTGAACTCAACAGACATCCCTCGCACAGCTAAATGTTAGTGGTTGTACAAAGCTGAAGAATTACTGGTTGCCTTTTTGATATTAGAAAGGAGAGGGGCGCCTGGGTGGCTTAGTCGGTTAGGCGTCCGACTTTCGCTTAGGTCATGATCTCACGNGAAAGGAGAGAGCCTTCTGAGTAAATAATTTATCTGGGAAACTTACTTAGTTGGAGGAGGAGGGGCTCCGAAGGAAATTATCCCTAGACCTTGTTGAAACTATACTAGAAACTCACTCCAAAAGATGCTAAGTTCTCACCAATGGGCATCATCAACAGCACCCTCTAATAATACATCCCGTTATAATATTTTTCACAACTTTTCTAGCAAAAACTCTCAATGTCAGAAAAGCATATGACTTAGCACTAAAAGAACCATGCATGTGCCCTGGCTACGTAACACAGCAATGTATCAGAAAAAGAGCCTCGGAAAAAACAGGTACAGTTTCAATCTATTAAAATGTATACTAGCAAGTGTATTTTTTGAAACATAGTTTTTAATCACATGTTGAGTTTAAATGGCCAACTTCAAGGTTAAAAAATCAAACCACTGTTCCATTTAACAACAGCTGTGACTATTAATGGCCAACACTGTAATAAATGGTTATATACCAAAGTCGCCCAAATGGGCCATGCTCCAAGTTCTTAGGCAAAGTTCATCAAAGATAAAGGGGCCAAATTCATCCTTGAGTTCCTAGGACCTTATTACACTCCAAACTCATGGGCTGGCTTTTTTTTTTTTTTTTCCAAATTAGATTGTTAACTTGGTTTAAACAATTTTCCCATGGTCACACCTAAGTTTTCAGCTGTAATTGGCACTTCTCTCTTACTTGAATAATGACCTTTTTTCCCCCCTCTTAAGAGTAGCCTTCCACTTCAACCCTGAGGGTTTGGTGAGTGACCAAAAAAAAAGTGATCAGACAAAAATCAGCCAGCAACCAGGATGCTCGTGTAATCTGTTATTCTGACACAGCATAACCCTTCTGGCTAAAGCATCTTTATCTTTATTCTTTAAAATTCAACAGACACACTCTACCAGACCCAGCAAAACAGGTGCAGTGTAACCGACTTTACAGATGATGGTGCTTTACAGAATTACAAGTGCCACATGAATGTGAGATATTAAAAGGTCCGGATAATTCCCAGCAATGCTTTTGCCTGTGATCTCTACATGGAAGAAAGACAAAAGACGTGGACATGGTGGAGACAGCCTGGAGGGCCTCCCGTTTCTACAACCCTGCGAAAAGCAGACCCGGCCGAGCCGGCACAGTGCTAGGTGCTAAGAACATAAAAGTGCGTGAGATGGCGTCCATCCCCTCCAAGGTCTCGGGCCGGCGGGAGAAACATGCGTGCACAGAAAACAGCAATAGACGGGAGAGGCTCGAGTCAGAGATTCGGTTTCCGGCGCAAGACAAGGAGCGGCAAGGGCACTCAGAAAACGTAAGCCCAGAAGATGCTAAGCCCCAAGGATATAGTGACATTTACATCAGATCATGAAAGAAGTCCAACCCAAAGCATCCAGTGGGACCCGGTCTCCCCATTCCCGTTCCAGATTTCATGATCCGCCTGGATCACGAATGAGCCAGGCAGAAGTCGGAGCCAAGGGCTCCGCTACAGAGAAGGTTCTACCTGCAGACCCCACGTGGCCACCACCGGCAGGATTCACTGGCTGCACTCTCCAGACTAAGAGGACGGGCCAGCAAACAACTGGCAATTTTCTGAAGCTCCACTGACCAGAGGAGATGACCCCCACAGATCAGACCTACGGCAGCACTACAACTGCAGGCTTTATACACTCCCAGAACATTTCCTCGGGCCTGCATGGAAATTATCTACCCGCTACTAAACCAAAGTGGCCAACTAAGCAAAACTGTGGTTCATCTTTACTGCTTAAGCACTTGGCTGTGCAAGACATCTGCGCTCTAGGACTAGAGGACACACAGGGGAAGGTACTTACCTGGCTGTGAATATTCCTAGGGCCGCTGCTGCAAATCCTTAATCCTTCCTGCTCTACCTCCCATCTGACCAAGTACACTAATTAACCACCTGTAAAACACTTAATGAAGTCGTATTTAAAGCAACAGCGTGGGGATTTTTTTTAATAGCTTATTTTATTTTTAGGTTTATTTATTTATTTTTGAAAGAGAGAGAGAAGAGAGCGACTGAGGGAGGGGCAGAGAGACAGGAGGAGAGGCAGAGTTCCAAGCAGGCTCTGCGTTGTCGACGGAGCCAGACTCAGGGCTCGAACATATGATTCCCGGGATTATGACTTGAGCTGAAATCAAGAGTTGCTAGCTTAACCACCTGAGCCACCCAGGACCCTTGGGGGGGTTTTCTATAAAGAACCTTAAAAAAAAGAAATCCATAAACAGAAGATACTAATAACCATTCCTAACATTTGCTTTTGAGAGAGGGGGGAAAAAAAGACATCTTCAAATAAGCTATCTGAAGTTGTTTCTAAATGCACACAAAAGAGCACCCCTGTGGAGCTAGAGAATCAGAATAGGGGTAGGGGGCCTAGAACTGGGTGTTTGGGGAAAGGAAAAGAATTAAGCACTCTTTACCTGATTCAGATGCACAGCTCTGGTGAAGAAACAATGGTTTAAATGAAGGGCTTAAGGATTCTGGATATGTGATCAAACCCTGTGTTTTGTTATTTATTAGAGAGGATCAATAAACACTATTCATTATAAAAGCATGATCCCAAAAGCCAATGAGATCATATCATACTCACCTTCCAGCTGGAGACTATAAAGACAGCCAACTACCACCAAAGCGGTAAGAGAAAAACATTTTTTTAATAATCTCAGAAGAAAAAAAGGTCTTCTTACACCAATACAAAGCCCAGAAGCCACAAGAGGAAATGAATAATAAACCTGACTACACAACTTAAGATACTTACACAGAGGAAAAGCAAAAACTTGCATAAACAGCATCAAAAGGCAAATGAAGAGATGGGAAAAATATTTTGCAAGCACATGAGAAAATTTGCAAAATGTAAAAAAGAAAAGTATTAATACACATGGAAATACTTTAAATCAATAAAAAGTGGCCCAAGAACTCACTAGAAAACGAGTCAAAGGTTATGAATTGTCAATGATAGGAAAATAAAGAGATGATAATGGTTTGTTAACATGAAAAAGGGAAAATCAACAAGGTACTATTCGATTAGCACAAATTAAAGCCAAATTATTATAATTCACAGTATGAGTTCACTTGTAGAAATACAGGCATTTCACGTCCCACCGTTGGTAGGAATGTAAATCATGCCATCAAGTTAGGAGACAAATTCTGAGATCTGTGTGTACAAAGATGTCCACCACAGCGTTCTGTAGCTGAAAAAGACTGTAAACACCTATGTGCTATTGGTGGAGAATCTGCTAGATAAATTATGAAATCAAAAACAGAAAGGGAACATAGGATATGCAAGATGCCCAATATGAAAAAAGCAAGGTGCAGATCTGTTTCTTTACTATACTCCGATCTGTATAAGGAGAGGAGATAAGACAAATATATACGCTTGTACATATGGAGACTAGTTCAGGAAAGACCTACAAAACTGTTCAGAGTAGTTGGCTCTGGGGCGCCTGGGTGGCTCGGTCAGCTAAGCGTCTGACTCCGGCTCAGGGCATGATCTCACGGTTCGTGGGTTCGAGCCCCGCGTCAGGCTCTGTACTGACAGCTCAGAGCCTGGAGCCTGTTTCAGATTCTGTGTGTGTCTCTCTCTCTGACCCTCCCCTTCTCACACTGTCTCTCTCTATCAGAAATTTAAAAACAAAAAAACAGAGTAGTTGGCTCTCTGCTCCAGAGAGCAGGTCTAAGGGGGAAGTAAAACCTACTTCCCATTATATAATATTTTAGTGCAGTTTAAACTTTTATAGACTCATGTACTACTTTCTTAATTTTTTAAAAGTCAATTGAAAGGTATTTTAATAAATGCAATTAGTTTCTCAAGGCTATAGACTAGTCTCCCAAACTGGAGCATGTTAAACACCCAGCAGGTATGGAAGAGGTATCTACTGCGACGCAAAAAATATATATATAATTTCTATTTATACTAGTACCCCATCATTTTAAGGTCTTTATTGTTTGGCGGCACCTGGGTGGTTCAGTCAGTAAAGCGTCTGACTTCAGCTCAGGTCATGATCTCACAGTTTGTGAGTTCAAGCCCCGCGCTGGGCTCTGTACTGTTAGCAGAGACTGCTTTGAATCCTCTGTCTCCCTCTCTGTCTCCCCCTGTCTGTCTGTCTCTCTGTCTGTCTGTCTGTGTCTCTCTCTGACCCTCCCCCACTCTCTCGCTCTCTCTCACAAGTAAACATTTTTAAAAATCTTAAAATTGTATTGTTCCTAAGTTTAATAATGATCGACTATATTCGTACAATGACACATGAGAGAGTCTCTGTCCGCACACAACTAGAGACACCTGAAAAATATTCGCTCTGAGGAAAGCGCCGGTCTCCTTTCAATGGGGGAAGGTACCATTTTGTCCACTCTCTGAGAAAACAAACAAACAAAAACCCTTCACGATCTTGCCTGAGGAATGGAGGCAGAAATTAAGCTTAGGGTAGAGTCCCAAACACTGAGATCCTTCTTTACACATCACAGCCTGGCCCTCCCTGCCCCTCGTAAAGCCCCACCCCTTCGCATCTCTGACTCTTACTTGGTTCCTCATGGCTCCCTGGAGCCTGACCCCAGGCTCCTTCGTGAATTTCATCTCAAAGCACCTCTGCTTTCCCTCAGGGAGGCTCCAGTCACCCAGGGTCTCCTAGATGAACCAAACACAATCCCTCCTTCAGGGCTTGGCAAGAGGCTGTTCCCTTCTTCTAGAAACTTCTCTCCCTCCTCAGGGGCTCCAATGGCTTCCCTCACTGTTTATCAGGTCCCTACTCAAACACAAAAAGGTATAAACTCTCCTTGCCCACCCTCCCTCTCTACCACCTCCTTCCTTCAGGATTCCCCTTGAAGCACCTAACACCTACCAAAACACATTCATTCATCCAGGATAAACTAGAATAGAAGCTTCCTGAAAGCAGAAACTTTGTTGGTTCACTACCCTATCTCCAGGACCCAGACTGGGTGTGGCATACAGTCAACATTCAAAAACTGTTTTTTGAGGGAGGGAGGGAGGAAGAGAGGGAGGGAGGGAGGGAAGAAGGAAGGGAGGAATAAGCAGAGATCGCATTGACACCTTCCCTGTTTCTAATATTTCTACCATCAGAACACAAAACAGTCCAAGATCGCGAACCGTAGGAGGAGGCAGGGAATGAAAACTACTGTCACTGCTGTCCACAGTAACTGTAGGAAAAAGAATTCCTGGGGCACCTGGGTGGCTCAATCAGTTAAGCGCCCTATTTTTTTTTTTTTTTTTTTTATGTCTGAGAGAGGGAGAAACAGTGTGAGTGGGGGAGGGGCAGAGAGAGAGAAGGACACAGAATCTGAAGCAGGCTCCAGGCTCTGGGCACAGAGCCTGATGTGGGGCTCGAACTCACAAACCGTGAGATCGTGACCTGAGCCAAAGTTCAACACTTAACCGGCTGAGCCACCCAGGCGCCCCTAAGCGCCCCACTCGTGATTTCAGCTCAGGTCATGATCTCACAGTTCCCGCATTTGAGCCCTGCATTGGGCTCTGCGCTGACAGCATGGATCCTGATTGGGATTCTTTCCCTCTCTCTACCGTACCCCCCAACACACAAACCCCACAACTGCCCCCCACCCTCCAGCTTGTGCTCTGAAGAAAACCAAAAAACAAAAAACCTCCTTAACATAGCAACAATGTCCTGCACAAATGATAAAAAATGGTAGGTTTTTGCACCACAAAAACTACCAAACTCCCTGCATCTATATGTTTTCTGACTTCCCTCCTTTGCAATAGAGGGCTCGTCCCAGCTCCAGAGGCCACAGCTGTACCCATGTACCAGGTCTCTCCCACCACCATCCCTGCCCCGATTTCAGGGCACCTTATCCCCCTCTCTCTGGTAGATTATTAGCTCCTCTCTTCAACCTCCCCTGTATCATTCCCATCAGCAAACATGCTATTAAACAGACAAAAAAGCTATTTTACAGAGTGCCCTACTTTTAAAAATGACAGAATATTCCCTGACTCCACGCTGTCCCTCAAAGAAAAGCGGACTACACTCACCACGTTGTTTTCTTCACCTTCCACACAAAATCCAAGCCCTCCAATCAGACTTGTAGCCCCTCTGTCCCCTCCCCCACCCTCACCTAAGACCACCTGTATTAAGATCACCAACCACAGGGGCGCCTGGGTGGCTCAGTCAGTTAAGTGTCCGGCTTCGGCTCAGGTCTTGATCTCATGTTTCCTGAGTTCAAGCCCCGCGTCAGGCTCTGTGCTGACAGCTCAGAGCCTAGAGCCACATTCAGATTCTCTCTCTCCTTCTCCCTCTCTCTCAAAAATAATAAAAAACTTAAAAAAAGAAAAAGATCAACAACAGTCATCTCTCCAAAGGCAGTCCTCACTTCTGAGTCTCCTCTTAACCTGACTGCATAGCAGCTTTTGACACATCATTACATCCTTCTTGTTAGAATGTCTTCGCTGTCTTTCCAAAACACCAGGCTGGATGGGTTCTCTTCCTCCTCAATGGACACAGTGCTGGCTTCCACCTGACGCTCGAAGGCTCAGCCCTGGCCTTGTCGTTCCCGATTATACTCACGAGGTGACCTTTCCCAGCCCCCCAACCGTAAAGCCCACCTATATGCCCCCCCTTTCTCCCGATCTGTGTCTCCAACCACCGGTCATCCCACGGAGCATTACCATTTGGCAGCCATGCAGGACATCCGAAGTGTGTCCCAAATCTCGACTCCACCCACCCCAACATTCTAGATGTTATTCCATTTTTGTTAATGTTTATTTATTTTTGAGAGAGAGAGAGTGAGCAAGGAGGGGCAGAGAGGGGGAGACAGAGGATCCGAAGTGGGCTCTGTGCTGACAGCAAACAGCCCAATGCAGGGCTCGGAACTCACGAACTTCGAGATCAAGACCTGAGCCAAAGTCGGAGACATAACCAACTGAGCCACGCAGACGCCCCTACATGTTAAGTCTTAATTCTCATCCACTCGACCCTCATTATCAGAGACAAAAGGAGCACTTGTCACCACCTCCATGACCAAATCTATCCCAACCTGTCTTGCCAGAGCCACTGACAAAGCCTTGTAACCTTGTCTCTCCACAGTCAATTCTCCACAGAGCAGTCACACACGCCATTTTTTGCAAACAAACTAAAGCATGTCACCTCGTTGCTCAAAATTCTCTACAGGTTTCTCTTCATATTCAAACTAAAATCCAAACTCTTCACCATGACCTACAAGGCCCTGCATGATCTGGCCCGCACCCAACTCCCAATCCAATCTGGGCATGGTCTGCCTGGAACACATTCTAGGTGTTATTATCTGGGTGGATTTAACAGCACGTGCAGTCAGCCAAGAACGAGACCGGGAAGCACATCCAGAAAAACAGTGCAAACATCCAATCACTGGGAGAACAGGCTTTGGCTCCCCTCAAGTCACCATCAGGAGCTGAATCTCTTCTTTCTCTCCCCCATCTCACGTTTGTGCTTGACATGGTCCTTCTACCCTGTAACTGGGCTGCAAAACCAGAGCTACATCATAGCTGCTTCAACCTCACCTCTTAAACACGTGGTTCCCATCATCAAAGACCATAAAGAAACGCCAACAGAAGGGATTCTCAACAAGGAGGCAAACCTTCTACTCTGTCTTCCTAAGATGTGTCAGGATTTCCAATGGAAAGAATACCTAACTGTGTATTTCCAACTCAAAGCTTCAGAGGAAATAAGAAGTATCACTGCTTGCACAAACTCTGAGGACCTCTGTCCTGGGGTGAATTGGAAAGAGTTGAGAGGTACGCTGATGAGTTTATCTTTCTGACCTGTGTCCTTCGAATTCCAGTCGCTTTGACCTTGACCTCGTACAGCTGCCCTCACAGAACCTTTTCAGTTACGCACATTATTTCCACTATTTCTGTGCCTCAAGTCAAGTTCATCAGACGTATCAGAAACATACAGACTAAGAAAATACAGCTTATAAAAACATGTATGTATATATAGGATATATTAATGTGGCAAACAGAGATATAAGACATTTACACTACGCTCAAGTCTGTGACTCGCTCCGTAACCTAACAGCAGTACCAATGCTTATTAGAATCTCCTATGCCTGTCTGGTTCCTGTTTGAAAAATGCTCCTTACGTTAGTTATAAAAGTCCCCCTAAAACACCCACTGTGAAATCAAGGTGGGGGGTGTGGGGGAAGCCATGCCAGACCCTGCTTCAACCTCATCCCTTACACCTTGTCATCCGCTTCAAATACACTAAGAAACATCTGCAGAAGAGGTTCTCTCCAAAACCAGCTGTGGGGGCAGAAAAGATAACGGGCCCCCAAAGGTGCGATACAATTAAGACCCCAGGAAAGCTCTCCTGCTTCTCCTCCTATCAGGAAGTCCCTACATGTGAATTCCATCCCTTGGGGTTTCACAGCTCTGCTCACAAATTGAGGGAGTGTGGTACCACCACTAAATCAGCTGAAGGGTCATTCAATGGACTGCTAGCAGAGGGCGAAGCTGTTGACAAATGGAGAAAAATTAGGCTATAAACAGACACGGAGATACCAGAAGGCAAAAGAAGGGTATTTTTATAGAAGGGACTTCACCAAGGAGATCAAGGCAAAGACCACTTCTGCTGTGGGGGCGGTGACTTTTTGTTCATCTTGCTCTCCCATTCTACGGACGGTAATGGCCTCAAAGATCTACACTCACTCCTCCTTGGGAAGCACCTTTTCCTGACTTCTGTAACACAGGCTTTCCATAATCTGAAAATCACTGGCCCAACAGAGCTGGTCTTCTGATTATCTTCCTTACCATGGAAGACAACCTTATGGACATTCCTTGTGCCACTTTAAAACACTAAGGGCTCAATAATCAAATGCTGAGGGGCACCGGGGTAGCTCAGTGGTTGCATTTCCTCTCAGATCATGAACCCAAGGTTGTGGGATCCAGCCACGCGTTGGGCTCCATGGTGAGCATGGAGCATGCTTAACTCCCTCTCTCTCTTTCTCTCTCTCTCTCCCTCTGCCCCTCTCCCCACTCATGCTCTCCCTCTAAAAATAAATGAATAAGGAAACAAATAAGTAAAAATAATCAAATGTTAGGGGCACCTGGGGGTTCGGTTGGCTAAGCATCCAACTCAGTTTTGGTTTCGGCTCAGGTCACCATCTAGCATCTTTAGGACTTGGAGCCCCAAGTCGGGCTCTACAGTGGCAGCACAGAGCCTGCTTAGGATTCTCTCTCTCCCTCTCTCTCTTTCTCTGCCCGTCCCCCACTCGTGCAGTCTCTATCTCTCTCAAAATAAATAAACTTTAAAAAAATAATAATCAAATGTTAAAACAACAGACACATGATAAATGTAGCACATAGAAATTTGCCTCCTTTCTCCATTTGCCTCCTTTCTCCATATTTTCTGAATGTTATTTAACGTGTTTATATATAAATACATGGGCATATTTCCATTCTTGTGACATAAATGTGTTCATCCGCTTGCCTTAGAGATCACGAGGCCATGAACCCTAGCCACGGCCCTGGAACAAAGCAGATCATATCAGAGGCCCAGGGCCTAACCTTCTCCTGTCCATGGTACATGACTCTTCTTGCCTGTGTCTCTCCTTACGATTCCACGTAATATAAATAAAGCTCAAGATTGAGCCCTATCAGCCTCCCAGGTTCAAAGCTAATTTGGTAACCCAACATTTAGGCCAGTGGTGTCCCAACTACAGAAGACGAAGGGGCCAATTTCTACCAAAGCTCTGATCTGAAGCCACAAGAAGAAGGTCTTGAGTAGGTTTAAGAGCTTTGGCTCACGGCATCAGTCCCAAGAACTGTGAAGGATAAATGGACACTCACAAGGGGCCGCCTCCTTCCCCTGCACTGACCGCCATCTAACCACCCCTTCCTGCCCGGGCTCCCTCCGTCAGCTGCACGGGGTGGCACGTCTGGAAGGGGGGGCCGGCCCAGGCCTCGGAGAGCACCACAACGAGGGGGAACACCCGCCAGGGCCCGGGCAAGGGCAGTGCTCCCCTCAGGTCTGATGAGCTAACTGCCACCTCTCTTGAACCAAGAGTCGAAGGTGATAGGAAAGCCCTCTATTCTCAACACACCGGAGAGGAAACCTACTTGGAGCCCAGGGAAGGCCCAACACACACAGGAGCCAATACCTTCAACAGGACACACGAAGCCACGAAACCTGAAAAACTATCTCTCGCTCCTACGTGTTTCCGCTGACGAGTATAATAAGTCCTCCAAGCTCCTCCTTGACTGTGCACACATATAGACGTGGAGTGAACACGTTTCAAAATAAAAAATGCACAAATACGCTATATTTAGGGACTTATCGTTACTTTCCCCTCTTTCTTGGTGTTCAGTTGTTTCCTGCACTCCCACAAAGGGGACTTTGAAATCTTTCCAGTTTTTACAATTAAACCTAACCATCTGGCCTAAAATCTTCACATTCACTAAATTAGTCACAGATTTTGTGGGTAAGCTGAGAAAGTAAATGCTGCGCTCAGTGCTAGGATTTAAACCACATCTACCACAGCAAAACACTCTGCAATAATCTCTCCAATTATGCACGCACAGTCAGGCTCAAATAACACAGTGGCAAGCAGACCTCGCTGCAGAGAATCTTCTCACAGTGAGTAGTACTCTTAGGTCACGAAGTGACTTAGGACGCATCCAAAATGAAATTCTTTAAAAAAAAAAAAAAAAACTGTCAGAATTCACTGTACAGAGAGAATAATAAGACAGCATCCACTTCCCCACCCACCGCTGAACGCCCTTCCCGCTCCCTGTGTGTGCGGACAAGCAAGCTGTTCCCCAAACTCAGAGGTGATCTGAGAAGATCTGCATCCAGGACGGGGACACCACCAAAAACAGGATTTGAACACACCGGGCAGTTTCTCTAGATTTACTTCAAGAGCAAAAGTCTTCGCTCCTCTTCAGATTCCACTGAAAGGGTCAGAAAAAGAGAACTCGACGTGTTTAAGATTCAGTACAATGAGGTGCACCTGGGTGGCTCGGTGGGTTATTCGGCTCAGGTCATGCTCTCCCGGTTGGTGAGTTCGAGCCCTGCCTCCGGCTCTGCGCTGACGGCACGGAGCCCGCTTCAGCTTCTGTCTCCCTCTCTCTCTGCTTCTCCTCTACTCATGCTCGCTCGCTCTCTCGCTCTCTCTCTCTCCCCACCAAAACCAAAATAAACATTAAAAACAAATCAGTATACTTAGCAGAAAGCCAAAAAAGTCCAGTGATCGTGTGCTGTCTTTCTATCACTGGTAAATAGTGTAGACATGACAGAATTCGAATGCATCTAACACAGGACAGTGTGGTCTAACCAACTGTCTGTCCGTCAAACTCTGCAGCTGTACCAACTCCAGCTACGTGAAACTCCACTGATTTTCCCAAGGACGTAAGGCACTTGAATTTATACTCAGCTTCTGGACTCCTATGCTAGGCTTTCAAAGAAGACTTTAAGTAAGCCTTTAATATGACTAAATACAAAACACTAGACTTTGGCATAAAAGTCATTTTCAGAACATCTTAAAAAGGTTAGCATTCTCCCTTTCACATTTTAACGGGCAACAAAAAGCTCCCAATTAAGCGGTACACAGAACAGGTCAAAAAGGAGGAACCAGAGACAAGGGGAACCCTCCTTACGATGCAGGATCTCAGCACAAAGTTCCCATTGTTGTTGATTTTTTATTATTTTTTACTGTTTTTTTGAGAGAGATTGAGAGAGAAAGAGAGACAGAGAGACACAGAATCTGAAGCAGGCTCAAGACTCTGAGCTGTCAGCACAGAGCCCGACACGGGGCTCAAACTCACAAATCTAGAGATCATGACTTGAACCGAAGTCTGATGTTTAACCGACTGAGCCACCCCGGTGCCCCCAATTCCCTGTTCTTTAGGTACCTGTGAACGTGGACTAAACTCGCTGAAATGCCCAGGACGTTCAGGTGGTTTTTAAAGCCCTCACAAGCATTCACACTGTGGACACGCTGACAATTTGGNTACTGTAAAGAGATTTCAAGTTTGCAAAACCTCTAGGTTGTCATAAATATTAACACGCACCATGTTTATCTCTGCACTTTTGGTTTGCCAAGTAAACCTAGGTTGAGCACGTATTAACAGTCAAACAAAACCCCAAGAAATCAAATTTAGGTGAGCATTTGCAGGGATTTACCCTCTTTGGTAAAACATCGATTTTTTGCACGATTTTTTATTTACTTAAATTTTTTTGCATGATCTTTTAAAAAAAATCTTGACACAAATGTCATCAACTGGTGACTGTAACAGTGCTAGATTTTATGAGATTTCAAAGTTTACTATTTTGAAATTATGCTGGGTGCTCACAGAAATAAAATCCAGTTTCAGTAATATACCAAATAGTAACAGAAAAGCAGGAGGAACAAATACTCATTCCAGAAAAAACAAAAAAGGACAATGAAAAGTCACTAGTCTGACATGACGGAAACCCCGCAGACCTATATGTAACCTTCATGCCGTCTTTTCCTCCTGTTGCTCACCACCACCCACAAAGAGAAAGATTTTCAAAATGAAGCTATCAGCCATGATTTCGACTCGAAAATCAACCCTTTTTAAAAATGATCGTGATACAAAAATAGTAGGACCAGAACTCAGGAGAAAAACAGGGGGGAAGAAAGGAGGAAAAAAAAAAACCCACACGAACACGTTAAGCCAATCTGGCATATTTAAAGTTTAAATTTTCACATATCTGTCAAAAAATAAATCATCTTAACGTTCCAGAAGGAACGGGCTTTTCATGGCCAGGTAGGATACAAAGACATCCTAAAGCAACCATTCTTGTAAGTATTCTGAGTTGTTATTATGGTGACAGTTTATACACAGAAGAGCCCTTGGAGCTAAAGGGTTTCCACTCCCAGGAAAATGAACGCAAAAATAAAAACAGTGAACTGAAGTGCATTCAAAATGATACTTCCAGAAAACAACGCTTTCCCAGGGATTTCCTTGAACAATTCACACAGGGATTAGAGGGGCAATCTACAACCACAATGGGAACAAAGCCATGATTTCTGGTCTCCTGATGAGTACCATCTAGTCCTAAAAAAAGACATCCTGAAATGCTGGGTGCCAGGCAAACAGCCTGTCCCCCCCACCCCCAAACTCGTACACCGCTTCACCTCCGAGGCTGGAGAGTTACTCCCCATTTAGTACCGTAGCCAGGAACTAATGAAATAGTAGGGAATTTCTGTAAACGGTCCCAATTATTCAGGAGAATGCATTGTCTGGGGCTGTTTTCACAAAGGCTTTCCGTTTTCCCACACGCCTTTCTTTCTCATGTTTACTCCCCACCTCCACCACCACCACCCTGTAAACCGGTGCTCCCCCCTCATCTGAACAAACAGGAAAACTCACGGAGAGCCACTGTCCCTCTCTCAGTTGGAAGAACCTTAAGCCAACAAGGCAGAGAAGGAAGGACAAGGTGCCTCTGCCTCCCTCTCTCTCCTCTCTCTTTACAGCCTACCAAGTACACTTGGCCAGGCAGTTCTCACCATTAAACAGTTCAGTCTCCTTTTGAGAAAAACGGGTAAAAACAGCGGAGCATGATCACAAAACAGAACACTGGGCATTCAAGCTTTACACCTTACAGCCTCATTCTTTCACTTCCTGGTCCATAGGATTGGGTGACCTAATAAATCTTAATCTGTAAACAAATGGTTTGCTCTACAAGTAAACCATTCATTCTTTTTTTTTTTTTTTAACTGCTTGGCGGCTACCCAATCCAGAGACTTCTAGGTTCCTCCATTATTTAGTGCTCCCAATGGTTAAAAGGCAATAAGCTCATTTGGAGTTTATAAAACTATGCACCATCAACAAAAGCGCGTAATGCTTCCAAGACCCACGGTGGTTTCTGCAAGCACAATGGGGAGCTGTGTGTAGTCTCCCCCAAAACAAAACTGCCCAGCCCCAATTAAGCACCCTGGGGGCCTTCAAAGCAGTTGTGCTAAGTTGCAAATACAGCAAGATCCACTTGAACTCCAACTGTCTTGTGTGCTTTTCCTCTCCCAAGGTAGGGAAAAAGCCAGGGCAGACTGACCTCATTAATGGGTAATTAGTGAACCCTGGGACTTGAGGGGCGAGCACAATCGTGGCTATTGTGAGCATTTCACTATGGGGCCACTAATTTCTTTTCTTTTCTTTTTTTTTTTAACCCAGGAGGTCTCTGCAATCTGAAAGGCCCACATTTTAAATGTTTAAGGATTTCAATCTGGCTATGTTTTCTACTCCAGTCATAGAGTAGGAAGAAAAGAAGCAATACAAAGAGCGAGCCTACTTCTTTTGTGGAAGTCTGGCATAGCTAAAAAGTACTAAGTAAAATAACTTAAGTAATTTATACTCCATACGTAGGAAATACTAAAATAAATTCTGTTTCAGACAAAGGGAAATAAATGCCCAGCTCCTGACTACATAGATTGAAAACAGTCTGTACAAAAACATTATAAATCAATGTAGGGCTTTTATGATTATACGTGACCATGTCGGGGGGGAATGCCCCAAATGATCTATGTGTACGTGAAGGTGTTACTTAAAACAAACATAAAGTAATGTGACCGCCATAACCACTTTACCATCACTGAAATTCTCCACACCTCTTCAAAGCTCATTAGTACTGTTGATACCGATCTGCCAAGATGCTGAGGTCTAGAAAACACACCAGTTTACACTGTTTAACGGTACCGTCTTTCTGCATATACAAAGCCAGGGGGCCAACGCCTTGGCGCCAATTCGCTAGTATATGAGAAAATAGCTTTTAAAGCCAGTAATAAATAAAGCTAAACTTGACCTTCTCAGCAACTAAGATCTAAACACCTCTAATATTTACATAGATCAGGTGAATCCATACCTTCCTTTAAAAAAAAATTAAAAAATAGCCACTAACAAGGAGTAAATGGAGTTGGGAAGAATGATCACCTTCAAAGGAGAACCATTCCAAAACCCCCAATCCAGCAAACGGTCTAACAGCGGATTATGCACAGGGAGAAGGGGTTAGCCAATGACTATGCCCACTGTGGCCCCACAGTTCCAATGGCTTCCAGAAGGCAGGCTCAGGGTCCAGGCACAAACTTGTAGGATGTAATACTACCGCCCACAGTGACATCTTTAATGTATTTGGTAGGCCTGTTAATCACCCGATTTGTTTATCTGGGGTTTATAGCTTTTGAATACCAATGGAAAAAAAAAAAATGAAGTGTATAACATTTCTTTTGTGTTTCGGCCAAACAGACAAGCCATATTTAGAATTAAATTTGTGTGTATCTGTGTTGTATTAAAACACCACACTGGGACCTCTCCGTTAAACTTAGGCCAGCAGCCTTGTTTTGTTTATTTTAGAAATACTACAAAATTTATTTGCATAACAAACATATGTAATACATTCGAACAAATCTTGAAAAGATGGAAAAGGTTTATTAAGAGATGGGGAGACCCCACCATAATTGCTGGGTGTGTGTGTGTGTGTGTTAAATAAACCAAATATATGANGGCTCAAAAAATAAATATTCAAGAGCATTAATTTGTTTCTAGATGTGTGCGTGCAAGTAAAACAGCAGTCATAATGTGGAAATTTCAGTCACATTTTGCAACTAATTGGAAGCAGATTAGAATTCCGCCTCGGGGGAACGTTGTCAAACTAGAAGCTGGAGCAAATGAAGAAAGAGGTGAGGGCGTCGGGAAGAGCTGACAGATTTACAGCGCTCAGGGCTATAAACGGGTGCGGGGCGGGAAGGAGGGCGCGCCCCCGGCCGCGNGCCACGCCCCCGGGCCCTGGCACTCCATCTGCTGCCGCCTGGAACAATAAACGGGCCTTCAGAGCAAAGCAGCGGTCCTGATAAGATAGAAAACCTACAGACTGATAAACTGGAGCATGCAAAAGTCGGAGGCAAGGAAGGTTTCTTTCTTTTAGAAGTCGGAGGGGGGTGGGGGGGGCGTGGAGAGAGAAGGCAAGCAGATTGTGGAGGATAATCCAGCAATGGAGTAATGGAAACAGCTGCTCGCTTTCTACTTCAGTGTCTGGCATCTGCTGCGGCATCATGGAAAGGCTGGTGGAGGATTTGGGCAAGGAATGTAAATGGAGACAAGTGGCCAAATGGAGTTTGAGGCGGAAAAAGCTCGATTGCTGTTTTTAAATCACGCTGTTCCCTTCGGGGAGCAGAAGCAAACCGTATTACTTAACTCGGATTCCACCTTCAAAGCGGTGTGGAGGTTTGGGAATGGGAATCGCTTTTCAATCAGTGCCCGAAGATGGGAAACAGCATAAAGGGAGGGAAGCCTAGCTGTTGGAGTCGCCTCCACTGGTCAAAGCGTTCGGCCCATCTGCCAGGGATCTTCACGGAAAAGTTAAATTCGGGTACTTTTCTATGTATTTCACTTACTTTGAAAAAATATACATAGATTCTTCCATCACCTCTGCTTACTTCTCAACCGGCTCAAGGGGCAGTTTCTGTTTGTTGTGCCTATTTTCCCCTTGGTTGGAAAGATTCAGTTCTAATTTCATTTCCATCACAAAGGAATTGGCATAGAACGAAAGCGCAGAAACAGAAGTGAAGGGCTGCTGTGCTAGTCATAAGCCTATAATAAAGCACAGATTTGATAGCATTATCCATGTACTGTGGTGAACCACACACAAATAAACAGTTCTCCGTGAAGAATGAAAACCCGAGGCTTCAACCCTTCCAATTCAAACATTATTGTTGCTTTTAACATGAGCCATCCATAAAATCGGCCAAGGAGGGGACAGGAAATCCAAAAGTAATCTGGCCTGGCTACACACACTTTGCAAAACAAAAGTCAGGAGATGTTTTCCAACTCACCCTGATGATGTTCCAAGAGAAGAATGGGTAAAACTGTAAAATCGAGGCATAAAAATAAGTTGGGATTTTTATGCCAAGCGAATTCTAACGCGCAGTGGGTGCAGCAACCCGAAAAAGCACAGCCTTCCAGAAAGGGGCAAGCTTGCTAACCGAACCAGGAACAACTTAGACGTGACCTCTGAACCCTCAGTGATGGAAGGCGAAAGAACAACAAAAAGGTGCACCTAAAGGAACCAGAGGGCCAGACGTGCTTTCCTAAGAAACCGAACCAGTTTTCTTTAATCAAAAGGATGAAGGGTGACTTCTAGAAGTTTATGAAAGTGTGACCAATTGGAACGTGATCGTCTGTTGCTAATTGAAGTATATAAAAGAGTCCATTTCTTAAAACATACTACAAACACTTGTTTTGTTGTTTTTTTTTTTTTTTAATTCGCTGCCACATGACAAAAACCAGAATCAAGTTGACTGGTGGAAGATCAGTGCAACCAGAGACCACGCTATTATTTCAAACTGTCAGGGGAAGGCAGTAAAATTGCTACCAGGTCTCCTTAAGTTACCCTTCAATAAAAAGAAGCCATCAGGGAAATAAGAGGAAAAGAAAACACATCAAAACCTTAAAAGTCCCTTTAAGTAAAATTATACGTCTGTGGCACCATGCCATCTGCTCTCTGGTTAACATAATAAGCCCATTCCACAGCTTAACTATCTGCTTTCTAAAATCATTAGACACAACACCAAATATAATCAATATATTTTCAAACTGTAAAAGCTGCATTCACATGGCATTATTGGAATATGCCTAAAAGTCTCTTGTAGGCACATTTTTCTTACGGTCCTAGCTGACAATGAGGATTCCCAAGAGGCAAAAAGCTTGGTGGTTGAGCTGGAATAGTCACAGTGAATAATAATCAAACTGAGGACGAGGGTGGGGATGAAGAGGAGAGAGCAGCTTTGAAAAAAATCAGCAGTCGTATTTACTCATTGCTTCAAACTCGTTTGTTCTAACAAAAACACCCTTTCCCTTTGAGTTCTCTCTTCCAACTATAACGTACTGTTTTTTTAAGTCTTCATTTAGCAGGGCGCCTGGGTGGCTCAGTCGGAGAAGCGTCAGACTTCTGCTCAGGTCATGATCTCACCGACCATGAGTTCGAGCCTGGCATGGGGCACTCTGCTCTCAGCACGGGAGCCTGCTTCGCATACTCTGCCCCTCCCCCCACTCACGGGCATGCGCTCTCTCAAGAATAAAAATTTTAAAAATAAATCTTCACTTAGCTTCACCGTAAGGGGGGTGGGGGGCGGAAAGCCTTCTAAATACCAAATGCGATCCAGGTACTTCAAGGCCCATGACCCACTGAAAAGCATTTGCTTCCAAGATCCTTTATTTCAGTTCTTCAGGCAAAACCCATGATCTCTTTTCATACCGTACGTACCACAGGTATTTCTAACCAAAATCTGGCACATACGCAAAATTCTGCCTAAGGTGCAATGTGCCAATCTCACTCCCTTGAAGATACTCTGAGTTCTCAAGTAAACATTAACAAATAACCCAACTGCTGGTCAATAGATGAGGAAAGAGTTTAACTTTCCATTCAGTTGCTAAAGCTTTGTTCCAATTGCCAAAATGCTTTAGTTTAAGTTAAAAAGAACTTGCAACAGACAGCAAGTAGGCACTTTGTGAAACTTCATCTGGTTCAGGCCCACCCGGAGGGGCCGGGGCAATGAGGTCCCCATTTACTCTGTAGCAGAGTGGAACATAAAACCGACAATGACATTTCTGGTAGGGAAAAAAAGCCCATACCTACTAGATATTGTCAGTCTACTCCCAACCCACTATCTACATATGCAATTATAACCTACTGCTAAAAAAGAAAGCACAGGCCCAAAATGGAGTCACTAATGCCAAGCCCCACGTCAGCGAAACAAATGAACGCATCAATTAACTACGGCTTTAGCCTCTGCGTAGGAATGCAATCTTTAACTAGGTGATCTGGGATTACCTGGTCATGGTCAGCACGAGACAGAAAATCTATCCAAAAGACCCCTTCTCTCCTCCTTAGGAAGGCAACCCCACCTAAAACAAGGTGACTCTGCCAATAAACTTCCTTGTCCTACACACTTTCTACCTTTAAAAACCTTTTCTTTTCTATGACTCTCCAGAGCTCCTTTCTGTTCACTACACTGGATGCTGATTCATGAATCCTTCAACAAAGCCAAGTTGATCTCAATAGTTACTCAGTGGTGTTTTGCTGCTTAACAGATATGGCAAGAGCACTGCAGATGAGGAAGGAGAAACACAGGTGTGGTAGCCGCGAAGAAAACTTTTGGGTTGTCTTCCTCACCATTTCCAAGGACAGGGCCTCAGGTGAGTTCCTCTCGGTTCTGAGTTCTACTCCCTTGCCTATCTAACTGGCTTTCTGCATTTCCTCATTTGATTGGAAGTCCTTGCCAAATCCTCTCCCCACTCTACCCAGATTCCACACTGGGTCATGCTAGTGGTTACCAGATGGGGTCCAACTTAAAAAACCAGACTGGGTCCGATTGAAGCTGTTCTGGGTCCAATGCGAGGTCTGAGATGAAAAATATTTGGTTTTAAGCTAAAGGCTGTTGCTTATGGGAATCTCTGAAGAACAAAACAAAACAAAACAAAACAAACATACACACAAAAAGCCACAAAACTGATAGCATGGGTCAAGCCCTTAAAAGCTGTTAGAGCACTCACTGCCCAGCGCAGGGCCCTTCATGCTAGGAAAAGTTGATGAAACATTGATGGAACAGCTTTAGATGGACACTAGGTCGCCTGCCAACCTCCAGAAATGTTCCACGTCATAGGGTGCCATGTAGAACACCCACACGATCCCTAACCCAATGACACATCCCTCTTAGTTATCAGTTTGGCTCCAAGACAGCCAGAGACTTAGCCAAAAAAATGAGACCCTTAAAACCTAAAGAGTTAACTGCACCACTTCCAGGCATACCTGCTTATTTGGTGTCTAAGAACTAGGGTCCCAGAAGCCATAAATCAATATAAAAAATGGCAACAAACAAAACAAAACAAAACGTACTGAGCTTGTCTTCTGTCCTAAGAACTTGAGGACATAAGCATAGGGTTTGGGGGCTCCCAAACAGAGCCAGACACAAATGTGGGTTAATCTCCACTTGTGGCCAGGGTCCTACCAAATAGCTGCCAGCCCTCAGGGGACTTAGAATGGCCACCAAGAGGAATGCTCCTATTAGATAAGAACATAGAAGAAGTGTACTTAAAAGCAATGATTCCCAAATCCAACAAACAGAATGGATTACCTATTTTAAGCCTCCAAAGTCTTCAAAATTCCAAAGTAGCTACATTGAAAGACTCACTGCAAAGCGCTAAGGAAAAATTAAAACTACAAAAAGTACACAAAACAAAAAACTCTAAACCTAACCCCCACTGCTTCCCTACACCCTTTGAGTGCTGATTCTATTGATCCTTTATCTACGTCTACTTTTCACTCTGAAAAGACTATTAAATGGTTTTGAAATAAGACCACTGGAGGCTACAGGTGACCATCATCAGTTATCTTTCACTCCTTGGACAAAGGGCCTCAGTTTAAAAATTTCCTAAACCCAGGGCACCTGTGTGGCTCGGTCAGTTAAATGGCTATGCATCCAACTCGTGATTTCAGCTCAGATCATAATCTCACAGTTTGTGATATCTAGACCCACATGGGGCTCTGCATTGACAGTGTGGAGCCTGCTTGGGATTCTCTTCCCCCCACCCCCAACTCCGCCACTCGCCAGCTAATGGGCTCTGTCTTTCTCTCAAAATAAATAAATAAATGTTAAAAATTAAAAAAGATGCTCTCCCTCTCTCCCTCTGCCTCTCTCCCCCACTTGTGCATTCTCTCTAAAAATAAAAAAATAAAATAAATTTCCTAAACCCAAACGACATCCTCAAAAGTGTCTATAAACAGATTATCTCCTCAGATTAATGAATTAATAAAAAGGCAGAAAATAAGCTGAGGTCATGACAATAGGTAAGCACTCTAAAAAGACTATGGAACATGACAATAGACAAAATCTGCCAAATTATAAGCTTTAGGGACAAGCCCTCAAATGCCCTTGGAGAATGTCATATAGGACCCTCCCAGAGTTGACAGCGCTCAGGAATTTTCCCTTTTGTTCTTTGGGGTTTTTTGGTTGTTGTTGGTTTGTTTGTTTGTTTGTTTTTTAAAGAAAGAGAGAGCCTAAGTGGAAGAGCGAGAATCCCAAGCAGGCTAAGAGCTTCACAGGAGGCTCGACCCCACAACTGCGGGATCAGGACCTGAGCCAAAAATCAAGAGTCAGACACTCAACTGACTGAGCCACCCATGCCCACCTCAACAAAGGAATTCTCTGGTAAATTGCTGTGTTATTTCCCTTAAAACGCCAAAGGCAAGCCAAAATGAAAATTAATGAAAAACCTCACCAAATTCTGGTGCATGCTTTAAACCCCCTCGAAGCCTGCAGATGGGGTCCTGGGAAAACTAACAAAAGCCAGCTAGGGATGAAAGTTCTTAACTAGAGTCACCTCTCCCAGATCTCTGTGGCACCCAGCAGAAGGAGGAAAATAAGTTTTGCACTGTCTTTGGGGACACCTCTTACGTCCAAGAGGTTGTTCAATATTGCCAGAGATATTTACTACTTATCCCGGGTGAAAACTGTCAAGATACTTTAAAGAATCTTTTTTTAGTAGATCGCCAAATTGGAAGCTTTTATTCAGAACATGATAACATGTTTTTAGGCGTTTTCCCCTAAAATAAAACCTCACCCAGAAGAATACCTTTTCTAAAGTCTTTGTGTAAGGATCCCTAAACCCTTAGAAAACATAAAAACCCCAGCATTTTTTCAAGTTCAACAACTAGATTAACGTTGTTGGTTTAATTAAAAATAGGCATGTTGCTGGAGTTATTAACATTGAATCCAAAGCAAACATACAACTTTTTATTCTGCCTGGGTTTGTTAATCGAGTAACTTCATGTTATCTCTGCTACAAAATTTGTCAACCAGAAAAATGACTTGGGACAATGACTGAATTGGTCTAATACCTAATGAAATTTTCATAGGTAATTAAACATAATTGTTAAGAACAAATGATTTAAAAATAGATGCAAAGGAGATAAGGTTTCTCTGTGAACTTTTCAGCAATTAGTCTTCAAAATTTTTTGGCTGCTATTTCTTAGCTACTTTTGCTAAGTTAAATGATAAGTCCACTGAATATCTAGATCATCTACAAATTAAGTACTGAAACATTACTAAAAATCAGTTTCTCCACTTTGGGCTTCTTTTACAGAGGAACTGAAGATATCTGGGTCTAATAGTAAACATGTTTTGTGCCACAATGGAGTTACTATGTGAAAATGTGTATTTCTACAAATTAGGAAAACTACTTATAAACTTGCCAAGCCACAAAATGCTAGTGTAACAGTACGCTATTATTTATTTCTTGAGTTTCGTGAGAATATAATTTTTAAGGGCTAAAAATTCTAATCTATGTAAGTGGAGCTACTCGAAATAATAAGAGAAACATCCTGTATTGCAAAGAAAGGAGGCTGTGCAAAAAAAGAAATCTGTGAGTGGAGATGCATTTTGTTGAAAGAAAAATAAAAGTAATTCTTTTGGGGGAAGCGGTTATTTCAGGATGGGCAAAAGGAAAAACAGATGACAAAATCTGGATGTAAAAAATAAAGTCTGTGGGGCGCGTGGCTGGCTCAGTCAGTAGAGCATGCTACTCCTCATCTCAGGAGTTGTAAGTTTTTTCGGTTTTTTTCTTTCTTTTACAAACGTCCCCGGATTAAATCCTAAATGAAGTCTTTGTGGCTTAGAACTAACTTTGAGATTTTTCAGAGGGTCCCTAGAATATCTGAAAAGATCTGTTTTCTCTTCTTATAAAATGGGAACTGTTAAACTAAGTAGGCTTATCTGGGTCCCCTGAGTGGCTCAGTCAGTTGAGTCTCCAACTTCAGCTCAAGTCACGATCTTGTGCTTTGTGGGTCTGAACCCTGCATCAGGCTCTGTACTTACACCTCAGAGCCTGGAGCCTGCTTTGGATTCTGTGTCTCCCTCTCTCTCTCCCTTCCCCACTCAAGCGCCTGCACGCTCGCTCTCTCTCTCTCTCTCTGCCTCTCTCTCTCTCTCTCAAAAATAAATAAACTGAAAAAAAAAACCTAAGTAGGCTTATCTGATATGTTAAATTACACAGGAAGCATTGTCAGATAAAAGACAATACTAAGACTTCTTTTTTCCCTTTCCCTTGCCCAATACCAAGACTTCTTTATGTTGTATTTGACATGACAGACATATATGATTAGTATTCCCGCAACTGTATAAAATTCAAGTCCAATATGTCCTGCTATAACACTGTCATAATTCCAGCTCTCATTTTAAAATGTGTCTCATAGAAATAACCAAATTTTCTTCTCAATTTCTTATAATGAACTTTCAACAGATCTTTAACAATTTTTTTTTTTTAATTTTTATGTTAAGTAGGCTCCACACCCCATGTTGAGGCTTGAAGTCATGACCCAGAAATCAAGAGTCGCCTGCTCTACTAACTGAGCCAGGCAGGCGCCCCTAACAACGGACATTGTTTTTTAGTCTTTTCACTGTCAGACGGTTACTGTTTTACTCAAATGCTTTCGAAAAAGTGTTCCTGCAAAGGTATGTCATCTTAGACTTCACAGAAAGAACTCTGGCAAACAGGTTTCTGATAACTTAAGATCGTAAAAACTAACTGGTTAACAACTTCCAGAGCTAATGGAAAAAGGGGATTCAAGCAGAACAAAAATTAATAACATAGGGCTGAATGAAAGGAGGATGATGATTATAATTTTTATGATTTCTTCGCTGAGACAGTGCTAGTTCTTTAATGTTGTTTTTCCAGATTTGAGGGAACTGTTTCCCTTAAGCTATTTATGACTTAATAATTTGGTGAAGTATGCCTTTATAAACAAAGATGAAATATTTACTTTCCCCGATTCCTCCAGAATTTGGAAATTCCCGAGTATTCTTTTAATGGCAAAATAGTTATTTACTTAAGCTCAATGAGAATCCGTTCTGTTTGTAACAGGACACAATTGGAAACTGTGTTATATCACCAAGACTTTGACTGGAATCTTGTATTTGAGAGACATGTGCTTAGACTTGGGACCAGAGTGTTTTTTAAAAAACGGGTTGACTTTATGGAGCTAGAATAAAGCCCTTGGAAAAACTGGCATGGTACCCTGCTTACAAGGTGCCAGCAAAGCAGTCTTAAAAAGAGCTTTTTTGGTCAATCACTATTCTTTCTTTTCTTTTTGAGTTCATTATTTATCTGAGAGAAACAGAGAGTCAGGGAGGGGCAAAGAGGGAGAGAGAGAAAATCCCAAGCGCGCTCCATGCGGCCATGGCAGAGGCCTTCGTGGTGCTCGAACTCACGAAACCACGAGATCAGGACCTGAGCAGAAACCAAGAGTCAGACACTTAACCGACTGAACCGTCTAGGCGCCCTGGTCCATCACCGTTCTTGTTGCACTTATGTAAACGATCAGACCAAGGTTAAAGCAAACAAATTACTTTTACTGCAGTTATCTTTGGTATAACCTGGAGAGAACTGGAGGGAGAAAAAAATGTTTGCACCTTTAACTATATGTTAGATTCCAATCCTATTAATTGCCTTTGAGGTTTTGTTATTTACCTATACCTGGACCAGGCCCTGAATTCTTCCAGTTTCTTACAATATCTGGCTACAGGTCCAACAGACGTTGCTAATTTTCTCCCACCCTTCTGATTCACAGTCACTAAGAACAAAGACCACCCTTCAGTATCCTTGGAAGAAATGCACCAGGTCCTCCTTACGACTCAGCTGGCAGCCAAACTTGAGAGACTTGAACCTCAGATACACAATGTCTCTCGTAGCTGAAGAAGTCTCCACCGACAGCTCCTGTACTCCGTACTCCTGCCAGAGACCTCCAAATCAAACTGACTGCTTAGACAAGCAGCCGACGCTGAGGTACACTGCTTCTTTCATAACCCAACCTCCAAACATCGGTTGAACTTGCCCCTGGGCTCCTGCGCCTCAGTTTCTCGCAAACAAATCAGCCCTTCCTCTATTTTCTCAGACTCCCTAACCCGGAGGGTCCATTTCCATGTCTCTGGTTAACACCCCCAAGCCCCGGGGAACCTTATACCCTGGTTCGGTACAAAGAAAGGGATACAGAACCAGAGTAAGCAGAATAAAACCATCCGCATGCTCTACAAACCTGTACGTTTTACTGGCTCCCACAGCTGTACCAGGGGGCTCTCAGGATTCCAAATCAGCTCCCTTTGGCAGGTCTCAGTTTCCCTGATTAGCGTAAATATGAGGCTATGATTAGGAACCCATCCTTAACTCTTGAAAGCACTACGGAATCCGCTGCTAATGCAAAAGCTGCCCGCCAGACATTCTAGACTCTCTGGCCAACATTATTCTGGAGAATAGGGCGGCCCATGCTTATCCTCGACCTGAACAAGGAGGTGTCCATGTTACAGCCAATACTGCCCGCTTCGCCTGAATTAACGTTTCCCTCAAAGTTCAAACTCGGCTATCTAAGATGACTGAGCAGGCCACTTAGCTTAAAAACGGACTCCTAGAGCAGTGTCTTTCTTTGACTTAGTGGATTTTGTATTGGTTTGGGTGTTGGGGACCATGGCTTCAAAGTGCACTCCAGGCACTGGGAATTATCCTACTTACGATATTCACAATAATCTCCCTGGCCAGCGATATTCTCTCAGAAGCTTTAAAGGCATGTTCGCCACCGCTAACCACCAAGCAGATGAGCCCCCTAAGACTGGAATGCCAGACAAGCATTGAAGAAAATAACCAAGTAAAAACTGGTGAGCCTGAAGCCGCGCCCCAAGAATACCACCCAAAGAATCAACTAAGAACTGGGAGAACGTCAGACGGTTCACTGGCAGCGCTGCTAATACCTTAAAGTCTGATCACATCTCTCACAGTTTAGCTAAACCTAATCAAAGGGGAAAACTGAAACAACAGGTACAAAATGGAGTCACTTGTGCTAAACACCACATCAGCAAACCAAGACTTAATGCTAATCTAATTGCAGTTTCAGCCTCTCCCAGGAATGTAGCCTTTAACCCATCATTACGGGATTACCTGGTCAGCTCCAGTGAGAAAACCAAAAGACCCCTTCCGTCCCCCTTAGGAAAGCACTCTAATATAAACTTCCCTCTCCTGCCTGCCCCCTTCCCCGCCTTTCAAAACCTTACTTTCCCTACAGTTCTTTGGAGCTCCTTTCTATTTGCTAGATGAATACTGCCCAATTCGAGAATCCCTGAATAAAGCCAATTTGATCTTTCAATTTACTCAGCTGAATTCTGCTGTTTAAGAATTTTACATACACCTAGGAAATGTGAGTTACAGGGCAGCAAGCTGATCCGTATATTAGCCTCTAAATGATGACCTAAGTCATTCCCGAGGCAAAGATTTCACCTGTTCTCTTTCCCTATCTATATGCTGAAATGTACAGATTGAGAATACTCTTCATTAACCAACAATCCTAGTGACGAAGGCTTCTATCCACCGTGATGTTAGCGACTGCCCAGTATCTCCTTACTTCTGGCTTCCATGTTCTACAAGAACGCTACACAAGGGAATAAACTGTTTAGTATTCAAGCGAAACCCGTGATGTTCAGATCACTGGCAAGTTCAGAGTGCTGGCAATCAAAACTATGTTGTGCTGCGGTAATTACTATGAAAAACTTTCAGTGCTTAATATTAAGGAAGAGAATAACATGATCCTTCCACCTCTTCTACACCTCTAGCGTGTGTTCAACATGGCAATTATCTGTGCTCAAGAAGCAGAGTTTAAACTGCAGGGAAACTCAATTATACCCATGACTTTTTAAGCATACACTTCAAAAGGCAGGTTTCATCACCTTCACATCACTGCACAAAATCTTGTCCCCAACTTCTAAAAAACAGATTTTTTTATGCCTCTCCCACGAGGCAAACGTCACGTATAAAAATGATTTCTTGTTAGCTTCTGGACCCACTTTTTTGGTTTGTAAAAACAGAGGGATGACTAAGGCACGAGGAAAGACAAAGAGAGCCCATCTGATTTAGCCAGTTCCCAGGGCCCCTCTCCCAGACGTCATTACCACCCAGCCTAGAAGCGCCGCCATTTAAAAAGAAGAAAAAAAAAAAAAAGATCATACACTTGTTAACAACAAACATACACACTACTTCGCTACTTTTAAAAATGTAAAGAAACTAGGAGCAGTAGATTTATGATTTAAGTGCTTGTGGCTAAAATAGCTTTCCAATTATCAAGGGCCTCTTAGGAAGAGCAAGAATGCATTATGTGTTAATGACCACAACCAGGGTCCCTTCTTGACTCTTTTGTCAGAACCCGAGCAGATCTTCCCCGCAGCCTCACCATTAACATGTCTGTTTCCTGTCAGCCCACTCAGAGATAATGTCATTTATCTCTGGGAGGCACAAGCCCAGTCATTAGCTTCTATAAAAGACCTCAAACAAAGGCCGGATAATGTTTCACCCAGGGCTCTTACTAAACCCAGAACCAAGCTTAATGTCTAAAAGTCAAGGACTCAAAAGTTATCATCGCTGAAAGAATATTTTCCCCATTATCAACAATCCTAGATACAGCTCTAAAGAAGAGCAAGGTCTGGTCCAGTAAACACCAGTGCAAAGTGCTATCACACACAATTAGATTAACCGATAAACGCTGAACAGAGTTAGCCTGGAAAGAGCCTTTACCCCTCCGGCCTCCAGGGGGAAAATTGACAGAATAATTCAGGTACTGACTAAATAGTGAGATCTTTGAAGAACTGACCCCTCATTGTGATTGCCTGCAGGAACTGAATAGCCATTATAAAGTGTTCAATGGCTGGGCTTCTGGAAATCTTTTAAATAAAAGTGGAACTGGTTAAAATAAATGTAGGAACATGTGTTTTCACAGCGTTGCTCATATTACTGCAATTTCAAGTTTCTATGAAGTACCAGGTGAACTTTTTTAAATTAAAAAAACACGCACTCACACACAGACACAGTCAAAATGGGAGCAAATCTCAGCCATTCAATCCTTGTTTTTCAAGCTGAAAACGAAGAACAGATGGTCCTTTCCATGTTGTTTGAATCTGGTTATTGAACACCTCTGTGGTTAGGGAGATTTCTGCTTAGCACTTTCGGCATATAAAATGCTGCTTAGGAAAAAATAAGTCTTTATAACACTTTAATTAAAACCATCTTGGAGCCAAGCAATTTCACCTGAAGAACATTCTTAACCTGGTGACACTTGGACAATGACTCCCCCACCCCACACACACACTCTTTTTTTCCAGACTATTTGCAAAGTTATTAAAAGTTGCGAAACACTATTTATCTCCTTTAGCCCCTTGTGCGTATTTTTTTTTTCATCTCTCCAGCACACCCGACCCTGATACATTTCCAATGCCACGTACGCTCAGGACTCAGTGATCGGCTTGGACACACAGACGCTCCCCAGTTCCTTGGGTTCTCACAGAACATTTGCTCGGGGAACGGATGGCCTCCTCACCCACCTCAAAAAGCCCTGTCCCCCTCAGAGGCAGCTTATAGAAAAGTAAGGAGCGGGCTCAACACTGACTGGGAGCCACCCTTAGTTACCAACGTTTTTAACCGCTAAATCCCTTATGTGGCTTTCAAAACAGTTTGCTGTCTGACAACAATAGACTTTGTTCTTTAATTACAGCAAGTGACCTTTCTGCCCTTTTATTTCACAGTAGATAAACTGCACTCTCTAAGCAGAATTTGTAGGGCGCACTAGCTTTGGGGGCAGAGGGGGGACGCACATTGTCCACGAAACTCGTTAATCAAAATATGTTCTTAAACCGCTCCCGCTCACTTAGAAAATGTGCCAGAATTCCCCAGTGAAGTGTAAAAGGCTTCTAGGAGAGAATAAAATAAAATGAATGATATCCCTTATAGACAGGTCTATTTGCAGACACCACCTTTAGGCTGTTAAGGACCAGCTTAATGAAAGCAGTATGATTATCAGAGGAGTAATTCTCTTTTCTGAATATGTACTGAGTCGTCAGGGCCCTGAGACACAACTGTAAGATCTCCCGTGCCTTTCATGTGTCTTTAAGTATCAGGTATTTTTAAGAATTCTTCTACGTAGTTTTGAATTTTCCGGCGATCAAATAAAACCACGTACGCTATTTAGCCCCGGCCGAATGCCTGTGTCTGATAAGTCAAAACTGTAAGACAGCTCAGAAGGATACAGGCAGAAGAGCCTTAATACAGGCCATTATGCTTCAAAAGAAAGGGGGGGTAAGGTGGAGAAGCAGGTTTTAACAACCCAAAGCCAACCCGTCAAATCTACTTATTCAGACATGTCACTGGTGGCTTAACCACAAAATAGGCTATAGAAATATAGCTCAAACATCTTAGAATTATGGCATGTTTTGATTTTGCTCACGTATTAAGGGAGTGGCGACTTTTACAACATACTTGTGGTTTCCACATAAAGGAGAACACTCATTGATTTAATTAGGTTTCATAAGGTCCAATTTATCATGTTTTACATGACTTTGTGTAGTGTAGAAACAGAATAAACAGACCAAAAATAGACATTTAAGCATGCTGTGAAAATTAACCGGTGACAGCAAGTCTTATGAATCTCCTGTGAAACCTTTTAGCCAGGGAAACACACACACACACACACACACACACACACAGAAGAAAAACGTGAACACATACAACCCTTCTTCCGTGTTCACACTTGGCCGCGCCATGAGCCACATCTGATTGCTGAAAATTAATCATCTTCACTTTTGAGGCACTTACTCCAGAAAATCAAGCCAGGCTGAAATGAAAACATTACACAAAACGTCACAAGAAACCTTTCTCAAAGATGCCTCGGTGCTGAAATACTTGGTCAGGTAAAGCGGGTCCTACGAAATCTTTACCTGCTCAACAGAGGACCCTCCTATCGTTAGGAAGCCGTCCCTAAATTGAGGTCTCATTTTTCCATCCACGAGTTAGTGGAATCAGAGTGACTTCCCTGGGTGGCATTTGTCCGAGCGAGTGCCATCTCGGGGAGCCCAGGGAGCCGAGGAGGCAAGGATGCTTAAGTACTGGGGGAGGGGGGGCGCAGGGGGAGGGAGGAGAGCCTAAGGACCCAGGTCCCTGAGCCAACACCCCCCCGCTTGACAGAGAATGGCCAACATAACACGGCAGGATTCGAGCCCCTCGGAGCCATCCCTGAAGGGTCCCTGTACCAACACCGGGGGCTCCGGCTGGCGGCCGGCTGGCGGTGGAGGGCGTCTAAAGGCGCTGTGCTCTCTCCCCTCCTCCACCCCCCAGCCCCATCATGACTTGTTTGCTCTTCACGTATGTAATTCACATTATCGCCTTTATACTGCTCCCGACTCCAGATGAGTTGCACGTATATGAATAATTTAATTCTTCCATTCTTCATGCAGTTTCCTCTGTGACTGGAAAGTGAAAAGAACACAAAAACTGGAGAACCGACACCGTGCTCTAATCTCAGTTGCCATGACAGCAGCCTTTGAGATACAGAAATGTTCCGACTGCCAGCTAAACAAAATTGTTGAATGTGAACATTTGGCTGGAAGATTAAAAGGCTAAGGGGAATGCAAAAGGGCAGTACCTCCCACATTCCAGGCAGCAGTGAATCCAATCAAATGGTTCTGACTCCTTAACCACAGCCATTGTGAGCACTGGATTAGGGCAATTCATCTAGATAGTTAGAGCAGATTAGAAGTGCAATTTGAAGACTATTGGCAACAAAAGTAAATGCCCTACTGTACTAAGTAATAAGAAGATTTCAGAACGCCTTTTAGCAGAAATGATGTGCAACCACGCAATGAAATGGAAGAATCGAAACCTGGGATTTTTAAAGACGCATTTAAAGTCATCAATGTAAAATGCTGCCTGCCCAAAGGCATACGAATAAGAGAAGCGACCACTGGATTTCTGTGAGACCGGCGTTATCTCCACTTGGATGGACCTTCAACAACTTCTAAAATCATAAAGTCAGAACTTTCTTCCTGCACTCCCAGCCCTGAAGTCTTCAGCACACAAAAAACGAAAACCCTAAGGTCTGAAGACCTTGAGCAGCGGATAACTGTCCACGGAAATAGTCATCCACAGACGTCTTACTGTTCTGATCAAGTTAGAAAGAGCAGAAACACCGAAGTATTTAACAAGCACATTTCCAAACAACCATGCCATAAATCACAGGATATGAATCTTTGCTTCTGCAAGGCACTGCCTGCAGGATTAATCTAAAGACTGATTTCACAAAAACATTACTCACACCCCCAGCTCGCTCCCAACCCGCAGGGTGGACAGCACTTGCGGACAGGACCCAGCGTACCACCATCACCAGACCAGTAAGTCACAGGCCTCCAGCACCAAAAGGCCCGGCCCTGGGGGCAAGTTTTGCAAAGGCAGTGCCTAACCAGACCTCTGCTCAAATGCAACCCCCAATTCTCGTCTCCTCTGGCGGTTTTCAGGAACAGTAATCGGCCGGCCAAGCCTATTTTTTCACTTGTCTGAACCAACCCTCCCATCCCATCCCATCCCGTAGGCAAGCCAGAAACCCACGGGAGAACACTCAGACCTCCAGCTAAGAACTGGGCGAGGGAACCAGGGTATAGTCCTAAAAAGCCACCAAAACCATCCCAGTTTTTCCACACTGGGGAAAAAAACCCCAACGACCCATGGACACCGAGGCTGGGGTTGCATTCAGGACCAATGAGAGGAACCCAAGCAAGGGTGATACCCTTTGACAAAACTAGTTTGGATAAAGTACCCAAAATAAAATAAAACAAAGTAAACGAAATAAAAATACACGGGCTGAGGGAGGAGTGTAATTGAGAATCCTCCACCTACCTCCCCAGGGAGGGACCATGAGCCCTGCCCCTAAGGACACACTACCAGAAATACTAGGGCTCTACATTCACACGTAAGACAGCTCTCCTTGGGCGAGAAACCAGGACAGGAGTCAAGTGGGTACGGGAGCAGGTTTGCTATTAAAAGCACGCCACAACTGGCTGACTGGCCGGGAGCCCGGCTGCAGGGCAAAAGGCACTTCGGGAACAGCCAGGCCCTCCCACCTGGGGACTCGAACCCTCAGCATCACAAGCAGCAGAAGCAAGCGCTAAAATCCGTGCCCCCAAGGAAGCTCCCCCATTCCAAATTTTCGTGGAAGGGATGCAGAGGACAGAAGCCTCACAAAGAACCAGAAAGCACGAAGAGGAAGTGTTAAGGCACACAGAAGCACAACCGCCCCCCCCCCCAACACGCACACACAAATGCACACAAAGAGGAAAGTGGGAAGTCGAGGAAGGCGACTTTATCCTACCTTCTCGGTTTTCAGTTTCTTGATTCGCCTGTGGCTCTCCTCCTCCTCCTCTTCCTTCTTTACCAACATAGGGTTTCCCATGAGCCCTGAATCCGGGGCACTTTTGCTAACTTCCCCTGCAGACGCGCCGCTGCCACTCCCAGCGCCCCCGCAGTGGAAGGGGCTCGCGCCACCTCCATTGCTCTTGGCCCCAAAGCCATAGAGGTGCCCCCCGGAAGGCGCCTGGCCGCCACTGCCATTCTGGTGGCCCTGAAGCAGGTCGTGCTTGTCCTTCCTGGATTTCCCCGCATCCTTATCCCGCTTGGCGCCTCGGCTGCTCTGGCTTTTACCTGCCTTCTCCTCTTTGCTTTTCCCACAGGAGGCCGCCCCCGCGGTGGCCGCGGAGGTGCCGGTGCCGGTACTATTGCCGTTTGGGTTGCTGACGCCGCCGCTGCTCACACTTTGACCCAGCGCTGAATTCATGCCAGTTGCCTCTCCAGGGCGCCCTTGGACTTCCTGCCTCTTGCCAGTGCTGCTGATCTCGGGAATCCCATACAAGGCAGCAGAAGGCAGAGATTTATTAGCATCCTTAGAAGTTTTACTCCTTTTCACTTTTGATTTGCTGGTCTCTTTGTGTGAATTCCCCTGGGGAGCAGAGGGCTGAACAGAAGCAAATTTTAGGCCATCAGCTAAGGCTGCGGTAGCCCCGGCCCCGCTGGAGGCCAGACCTCCGCAATCCTTAGAGTTGCTGCTGCTAGTGGTGTTGGTGGAATTATTCATCTCAAATTTCTGTCTGTCCTTCTCCAAATCAGCGTCCAAATCGATTATTAAATTTCCAACCCCGATTTCCCAATCATCACCACTGTCATAAGTATCAACCGTATTTGGATCCACACCTTTTCCTGCAGTAGAAATGTTCACTGACATCCTGAAGATGAGCTCTCTAGTATAAAAATCCGATGAACTTTCCTTTGGAGATGAGGGGACATCCGTTTAGCTCCGCTGGGCTTTCTCTTAAAAAAAAAAAAAAAAATCTTCTAATCTTCCTCTTCTTTTTCCTGCCCCAGGAATGTGTCCAGGGATTTTACACCCTTTAGTCCAGGTCCACCTTTTCCTGTGAAGGGGGGAAAAGTCGAATATTTCTTGTCTGGGTGTTACCAGAATAAAAAACGATTAATACTGGGGGGTCAGTAAGGGGTACAGGGAAAATCGGAGAGAGGAAGGTGGCTCCTATATTGTCTCCACAGTCCAATACCAGGTTTAAAAGAAAATAACCAAACCCAAAAAACTTACCCATGATAGTAAGCATCTTACAGTAGCTTTAAAAAAAATCCCTTTAGCAACAGCACAAGGATAATCACTTTTTTTAAGTAAGGTATTAAAATATCTTAAAGATCTGAGTCAAGTTCAGAAAGGTAAAAAAAAGAGAGAGAGAGAGTTTAGGTTCTCTTTTTTCCCATACATGTGATACTTAACCCCAGAAACACAGCCTAAACACTCTGACGAGGGAGGAACACAGCTTTAAACATCCCTAACCATGTCCTAGATCTTGCAATTTCAAAGACCAGACCCTGGAAGTTCTCTTGAGGCTAGTTTCAGAATTATGTTTCTCAATTTTCCTTATTTCTAATTGTATGACTTCTTTTTACAAATTGTCTGGGCAATCAGTTTTTTGTTCCCAGTAAGGAACAGGAAAAACAACCAATAACTAACTCTCCCCCCCCCACCCAGCAAACGCATACTGTCTCTTCACCAACAGTTTATACAATGTTATTTTTGAAATACACACACATCTTTAAGAGCATTTCTCTATAAAAAGGCAGTGTTTTTTTTTTAAAAAAAAGGCTGAATACCTGCCTTTTGAGGGAAAAAAATTACATGTAAACAATTCTACCATATTCCTAGGTCACAGACTTGCTCAATCTGTTAAACATGGGGCCACTGACTGTACGGGGAAACTGATTAAGACATGTACTTTAAGTAGTCTGCGCCAAGGTGGCCTCAATGACCGCAAATGAGTGTGTGTTTGACAAAGATCAGTTAAAACGGTTTTTAAAGGGATCAGCCCCTTTTAACAGTTGATTGTCGAGAAAAATAAATAAATATACATACACACACACACACACACACAGACATTGCTTACCTTTAATCCTTTATCATTTTTTAATTAGGCCAGCAAATCAAAATGCCTTTCCCACTCCACTCGGCAAACAAGCCTGTGCCTCATTTTACTTAAACACCAAATGATCAAGAAGGAAGAAACCAAATAACACATCTCAGCCAGAATAATCACTCGATAACATTATTCCACCTCCCCACCCCCCTTTTGGCAAACGGATCAGGAGTCCTTTTCTCCTTAAAAAAATGTGTCACTGTACAGCTGGAAGATAATGTTTCACATTCACAACAGAAGCACCAAAGGTTTTTTTTCCTCTTAACAAGCATCGAGAATAATAGTTTTTTTTATATCTATATAAAAAAAAAAGAGAGAGAGAGCTTAGAGAAAAAAGTTTTCCCAACTTCTCATTCCGCCTTCAGTTCCAGACTTCAGAGTCACCGTGATCAGTAAGTAATGATCCCATGTAGCAAACCTACAGGCGTCCGCTAGTAACAAGACAGAATGTGCTAACATCGGGATAAATTAGTGAAAGGGAAGAAAGAATAAGACGAAACGACTGAAAATCTGGGCTGGATTCCGCCTGTTAGTCGGGAAGTGGCATTTTTCCGCCCGTCCTGACAGATTTGATTTCTTGAACTAACTTAAGAGGAAAGGAGGGGGAAGAAGAGGGGGAGGGGGAGGGGAGGNTCGAAACCCAAAGGATGTGATGTTTTCCTGTTTTATGTTGTTTTAAGAAAAAGGAACCCAGTTCCTAGTAGTCCCCTGGGGGGGTGTGGGGGGGAAATCCGCCGTCGCTCAAGCCAATCACTCATGTGGTAATTCGATAATTAGAGTCAAAAAAAAATTTTTTTAGGCGACCTTTTTTAGGACAGTTTTTCCCATTGATAGTCGCAGCAAACGGTGCGTCTCCCTTTTATTTATTTTTCTCTCCTCCTCCTCTCTCACCCACCCCCTCCTGTGTTTAGTCAGATGGCCCCGGAGCTTGGCTTAGTATTTTTAATTAGCTGGCGTTTGGAAGCTAAAAGCAGTAATGAATTGTTGATGGATTGGAAGTGGAGAGTCGCTTTGCTGGAAATGTCGGGGCTGGGAGAGGGGGATGGGCGAGTTAGCAACAACCAACCATCTAAAAGGAGCGATTTTGTTACAGTGCAAGCCTTTCACATCACGTGAGGATCAAGGGCTCAATTGGTTGTCGTGAGAACAAAAATGGTGACAAGCGTATCAAGAAAATACTGATCTGGTCTTTAAAAAAAAGCTGAAGGTCTCCTGCCTGCNGAAACATTTCTCGCAGAGATCTAGGCTCTCGGAAGTTCGAAGGAGTGAAATGTAATGAGCACAAGAGCAAAGCAGATGTTTTAAAGAAACACCTTATAAACCTCTCCTCAACTTATCTCCAATTTGTCGGCTTTCCTGAGGGGCCAGGGATGGGGACGCCTAGCAGAGGGGGGAGGGCACCTCCAAGCTACTTGGGTTTTAGGGACCCCCTCACGTCTTAAACAAAGAAAAACATTTTGCTAGCTCGCGAGCCAGGTCCTGTAATAAACACACCATTGTTGCTCCATTTGTGGGTTTGTTTGGGTTGGGTGGGGCTTTTTTTTTTTTCTTTCCTTAATGGTGTTTTCGCTGCTTGCTTTTTTAAGGAGGTGGAAAATGGTAATTATAACCATTACATGTAATGGGTGACTATTCCCTTGCTTAATATTAAATTATTGGGAGCTAGGATGTGGCAAGAGATAGAAATCGGCTTGTTCTGCCCTTGCCCCCATTTTCCTGGCTCGGGTTGGAAGAGGGTCTTGCCCGGCTAGGACAGGAGAGGGAGGGGGCGAGGTGAACTAGGGAATGGACACTGCAGATCAGGATATGTAACTGTGTCACTTTTATTCTCCTTGGGCTGCAGCCCAAAAGGTAATTTACTCTAAGTTACCCCGAGTGCCCAGTCAAGCTTAATTTGTGTGAAGAAGTTACAAATGCTTCACCCTCCACTGAATAAAATTCACCCTTCTTGGGTTGTTGTTCTCAATGCAAAAGCCAAACCCTGTAACTAGTTCCTCATTTCAATGCATAAAACTCGCACATTCCCCTGCATGAAGTCCCCGCTAAGTGCTATATAGAGACACACCACGCAACCGTACTTACGGTCTGTATTGGATCGAGTTGACCTTTTCCTTCTAACTGCATTGAATGTGTTTGGTTGCAGCCGCTTTATTTTGGAAATTATAATCTCTTCAACAAATTTATTATTAAAGAAGATGGACCATCAAATGTCACAGACCGTCCTGTGTATTTTTTGTAAAAGCAAAAAATTAAAATTAAAAAAAAAAACAAACAGAAAGAAAACAAAAATCCCCCTGGTGCACACACACAACAAGCTTGTTCTGCAACACTGAAATCAGGACTGAAACACAACACACACACAGGGGGAGTGGAGCAAAAGGAGCTCTCAGCCTCTATACCTGAAAGGGACTTTTCTTTGTTCCCATTGCCCTTTCGCATCGGGCCAATCAGAGAGCAGCTTTTATGAAACTGGGCTCTCTCATTGGCTAGCTGCTTTCTCTTGGCTACTGTAGGGGGTTGAGATACACACACGTATAAAACACACACTGAGAGCGGGTGGGGGTGCGGTGGGGGGTGGTTGTGGAGACAAAGCGTTTTATTTTCCAACCAGATTGGGGATGGGGAACCTCCTGCAGTAAGAAGGAAAAAAAAAAAATGGTGCGCCCGTTTCAATTACTACATCATTCACATAAAACACTTATTTATTAAAACAAATCTCAAACAGGCTGCGAGGAAAGGATGTCGGTAAATACAAGTTTGATTGTGTTATCTTGGGGGAAATAATGTATGTGATCGCTCGGTGGCACAGGGAAGCCAAATGAGCCACTAGCGCGTAGCGAGGAGAAAAGGGAGGCTGGCTGTGTGGAAATGACTGCGAGCGTTTTGCTGGCTTCCCTTCCTTGCTGCAAGGACTCAGGAGCGCGAACTCCCAAAGACTGATTTTCTGTATTGCAGCTTGTGGCTTTCAACCCTCCCCCACCACTTTGCCCTTCTTCCAATTTTTTTTCTCCCCGTGTCTCTCTTTTTACTCGCTGATTAAATAAGAAAAATCGATCTGGGGGTAAAGGCGGCGGTGGGGAAACAAGTAACCCTTTTGTTTCCAGTCTTCTTGCTGTACAAGCACTGAAGTGTGAAGGCTGGCAACCATTTCACCACCACGACGTGAACACTTCTTCCCTGGAATTTGTAACAAATCTTTTCCACCTGGTCCTAGGCGGCTCCAAAAAAAAATTAAAAAACAGAATAAGGTCCCAGCCAACCATATTAACACCTCGGGCCAGCCTCATTTGTTACCAAATCGATTTGTGGGAGATAAATTCACTAGAAAGATTAACCCCTTAAACAGTCCCAGTATGCATTTTTAAACGGAACGATGGTCAGAGTTCCCCTTCCCCCAGATCTTTAACCCTGTCTTGGGGAAAGGGAGGGGAGGGGAGGTCAGAGAAGGGGTGTCAAAGCCCTCTGACCACTACTGGCTCAATCCACCAAGAACAGAGAAATATTTTACAATTTATTACAGGACGAATGCAAACAACCAAGTTAATGGGACTCCGAGGTCACAGGATAAGAGAGGTTATAGAAAATACCAAGTGCAGTATTGTACTGTAACAGCTAATATACTTAAATTAATGTATTTATATATATTAAGCCTTTAAAGCACTTTTATTTTTTTTAATTTTTCACTGTTATTTGCCATTACTTTTAGGAGCTACAGTGTGAAGATTTTAAAGTCAAAGTGTACTCTGAATTTCACGGAAAGCATCATGATCCCAAGCATTAAAGACCCGGCACTGAGGCTGTGTCTTCAGAGTCAAATGGACATAGAAAGTGGATTATTGGTAGCAAAAGACAGCTTATGATGTAAACACTCAGTGATGACTTTGTGGGTCAATAAAAATATTTATGTCACATGTTTTACGTAATGTCTATTGACTCATGTTTGAGCTTTCAATATATTTAGTTCTTTTAAAAAAATGGCGATTAGTTGTTTCACTACCCGCGGGGAACTCAATTTAATGCTGCAAATAGTAATAAACAGCACTTTGCATCCTTTCCTGAGGTATAGAAACGAGAGGAACACAATCTAGAATAGCCCTTAGATCTCCCTTAGATCTGTATTCAAACCAACGCTGTACATCAACACAGAAAATGGGGCAAATTAGCCACCCTCCATTTTAGCTTTGATGTTTGTTTCTATTTTTAAATGTACGGATTTTTACCATTTTTTATGTTCCATTGATAATAATAGCACCATATGGTGATTTTTTTTTTTTTTCTAACTTTTCTTCTTTTCGAAGAGTGGTTCCTCAAACCTCCAGATCAGTCTTGGGCACTTTGAGTGTCCCTGGAGTATGCACTCCATTTCAGCCATTGGAAGACCACGGCCACCCCAAATGTTATATCCGCTTGGAAAAATCAATGACGAGCTTTTACAACTGGAATTTCAAAAGGCCCAGAAAAACAAGACCTGAATTTGGTGAGGTTGGAAAGGGTAGAAGCATCCCTCTAACACTGCTTTGGGGGAAAAGCAGATCACTGGGTCTGCAGCATAGGCTCAGCATAACTAAAACCAAAGCTCCTAATACTCAATCTGATCTAACCCTAACACGACCACCTAGCCTTAAATCTTAAACTTTTTTGTTAAGTAAGCAAAGGGAGAGGCTCAACTGGTCAAAGGTAGAGGCTCACGACAAACTCATCCACGCATTTAACCCAAACCATTTTCCCGTCTTCCCAACGTCTCCGCACTCCATTTGCACCCCGCCCCCATCTCCTGCTCTCCCCACTCTTCTCCTAAGATTTGAATAAGCCAGAGTTGTTATGCTGGCTTTGCGTGTGTTTGTTTTGTTTTGTTTGACAAAGGGGGCAATCAAGAGACATCAGAGGGCTATCAGCTAATTGATGAGTGAAACTAAGATAATTAACTACCAGCTTTAGAAAGTCAGAGCTACTCCCCTCACAAAAATCTGGAAGTTCTCGGATTTTAGAGAAGATCACTCTACCTCTGGCTCTTATCAAGATAAGAGGACTGCGCCAGTCTTCATATTAATATGCACATCCACATACTTGATAACGCTGGCACACCATTGTATTATATGCCCACCTTGTAATTTTAGTGCGTGTCTCCCCCAGAGATGTGGTAGAGGGGAGAAGGCAGCTGTCCTCGGAGTCTAGAAGGAATGGAGGGGTGGAAGCGGCTTGAGGAATAGTGTAAACGGGGCAGTTAAAGAGTTGTTCTTCTCCAATCACCATCCCCCAAGAGCCCTGCCCCAGGACATTCTGCACTGATTACAAGGTGCAGAAGCTTCCGGCCAGGGACGCTCCCTCCCTTTTTAAGAGCAAAAGAGCTCAAGGCTGAGAAGGCCAGGGGCTTCAAGCAGTAACAGAAAAACACAGCAGTAGGTCTGTCTTCGGTACCTATTTCCTCTGAATTGTGGTGTATTGGGGATCAGAAAAAAATCATTGGGCTCTTATTTATTTGGAAGGGAGTGTATATACTTGGCCCCAGCTTTTCTAAATCTCTGCCAACATCGAGGCTTGTTCACGCAAGACCACGTGGAAACCGGGGAAAGCAAAGTTATAAAGAATGAAACCTACCTGGAAATGGGCTTCGTGTATGGGAAAAGGAACTTAATTTAGACGTAATGAGAAACTCTGTGACAGATTGTGGAGAAAGATTCTTATCTGTTTGGGGCCACTTATGAACAGACCCGCCTCAAGGCAGTGGGCAGGTGACCTGCCCTGATTTCTAGGGACTGCAGAGTTGGTGATTTAAACGCCCACACAAACACTAGAAGGTCTTCACTCTTTTTACCTACCAGTAACATCCTAGCTTCCCACTTGAAGTAGGTCTTCTAGAGGAAAATGTTTCTCTGCCTTTTCACACCTGCTTACTAAATCCACTTTGAGTTTCTGTGGAGTATGTTTAACAATATCGCTCTCTAGACAACTATCACCAGCGACCCACGTTAAACATTTGACATTTTTTGCAATATCCTGAAATATCGCCGGACCAAAACAAGTGACCAGAAGCAGATGTCCAGTGAAAAGAGAGGACCTGTACACAGAAACATTTCAGGTCTTTCCC